>NC_134366.1:120316921-120619951 GCF_035582795.1 Mycteria americana | reverse complement strand
CTACTTGTAGAAAAGCGTAACTCTCCCATTCCCACACTAATGTTTATATCTGGAGTAAAGGAGATCACTGAAGAGCAAGGAATGAAGCAAGACAAGGAAAAAAAACAATTTTGTGGTTTTTATGGACACATAGGAAAAGAGTCAGTGGGCGAAATCCCTACTACTGTAGATTAGCAATGAATAAGGGATGGCTGAGGGACAGCTGGAAAGCCCAATGAGACCGATAGCTTATGGTTTTTTTCCAGGAATGTCATACAGCAAGTAGCAAACACTGTGTCAGAGAGCAATTGCTTGTGTATTACATGGTTTTCTCCCACTGGCATTTGCTCTTTTTAGATGTTCTTTACAGGGTGGTATCACAGTGTTTTGTACACTGTGAAAACAGACAGCGAATGGGAAACTGTTGATCTGGTTAAACATTAGGGATTTATAGGCAGTTAGCAATTAATTGGATTGATCATTTTGGTGCAGCAATTTGGAAAGTAGCTATAAGACTTCAGGGATGCAGCGGAAAAGCTACAATCAAAAGCAATCCCCCTCCCCATCTTCTGCAAAACAGCCACCTCTTTTCATTTAGCAACTTCACTCATCTTGCTGAAATTTCCTATTGATTCACATATTTTGTGAAATGCATTTATTAAATGATGAAGTCTTCTATGTTTTTGTTTTGTGAGTGAAAATACAAATTGCCAGAAATTCACGGCAAAATCCATCAAGTTCCCCTTCCATTCGCTATTTTCTCTGCAGTTGCACCTCCAAGCACTATCCCATAGCCTCCTCTGTAGAAAACCAGTAGCAAAAGAATGGAATCCAAGGAAATACACAGCTTTTATAAGATGTTAGACAATTTAGCTATTAATAATACTTGACGTCACATCTTTAGGGAAGCAAAAATGGTACAGAAGGGGAGCTAAAATAGGCCAGCTTTGACTCAGTATGGCTACAAGAGCCACAGCTGGCCAAAGGCAGCCCTACTGCAACTCCCAACTCCAGAAAAATCGTGCTCTTTAAACTATCTGGCCAAGATCTGTGTTTTCAGTGATTTTGCTGTCAGTAAATTAAAAAAAATAAAGAGACAGCTAATATACTTGTGGTAATTTGAATACTATCTCACATTAATTATCCAGGTCAGCCTTGCTGCAACACTTGAATTAATTGTGGGGAAGTGGTATCATCAGTTCAGTGCTAGGTAGCACTGACAGAGCTGTTCAGCAGCTAATCCATCATTCAGAGACAGAAGCAGCATTTTGAAAGAAGACACAAAGCTTCAGGGATTGCCTTTTCTCTGTGACCCACTGATGGAGCCTGTTACTAGTATTAATGTTTTATTAATGAAGATGTTAAAGGAAAGAGACAACATTTTCAGACATGCCTGGACTTGGGACCCCTAGCTGTCCCTACCATGGTCCATTTCCCAAAAGGACAGACCACTTGTAATTCCAAATGAGGATCGGCAGCTGTCTTTGCTGATCTGGCTAATACCACGCCTGTGGTCACACAGGCATTGGCTACACTGTGTGGCATAAAGCAGAGCTCCCCCTGTACCTCCAGCACCGCCAAACTTGGTGCAGAAGGAGAGCATCAGCATGACATTGCTGTGAGGCAAAGCTCGTTAGCAAAAGGTTTAACGTTGCAGCAGCAGAGCCGTGCTTTCCCCTTGCCCCCAGCACTGCTCTGTCTTGTTCAGTGCTAGCGATAAGTTTGTGCATCCTCGGGGGGGCCCGCAGCACCCCTGCAAGCCCCACTCTGGTTTTTTGAACAGCCTTTTCCCTGCCTTCACTACAAAGTTATTCTCTCACTTTGTTCTTCATAAATGCTGCTCAGAAAGCCTAGTGACAACCTGCTTAGAGGAGAAAAATGGAGTATTTGTCCCCTCTGACTATAGTAAAACATACATACAAATATACCTCTTAGCTAGAAAGGATTCATTCTTCTTTCCAAAAGTAATTGCTAAAGGTTTGCTCTCTAAAAGACAAATACAGCTGATTAAGAGTGGTTATTGTTCTGTATTAAAATCATTTTTCCTAGTCTTGACCAAACTTATTAAAATACTGTAAGAAACCAGTTTGCTGCCATCAGTGAGAACTGCATTTGTCATACAAAAATAGACAATAAACGGGCGTGTGAAATTGTCTCATACTGATCCCAGGCCAACAGTTTATTATTACACAATTTTGGGGGCAGTTTCGTCAACTGAACACATCAAGTTGGGTAAAACACTTTCACTTGATTAGTCTGCTGGGTCATTTTCTGACTCTTGATACCTCCGCAGCTCACTCTAGCAGTAGGCACATTTTAAATATCAGGAAAATTTTTATTCTATTTATTTATCACATCATAAAAAGAATAGCTTAGCTGTAGCTTTTGGACCTAACCGAAGAAGAGACAGTAAGCAGAAAGAGTCCCACCTAATTGATTGCTGTTTTAGGTCCATGACCCATAAGTGTAAAAGGTTAAAAATAAATAAATAAAAAAGCCAGTAATAACTGTCAAGACTTTTTTTTTCTGGCTAGGCAGTGTGCAATTGTTCTGCTTTCCCTACGCTCCTGCTGAAGATAACATATGGCCATATAGGAAACTCTGCCAATGCAGTGCACAAACCATCCACATCTTTTCTCCCCATCACAATATTTAAAACAAAGCAAAACTAGTTCTTTCTTCAAATCCAAGATCCTAGTGGATCTGCCACATCTTTTTTTTCCCAAAGAAAAAGAAACAGCATTTTAATCCCTGAAAAAACAGATATTTCCAGTGTGGAGCCATCATGTATGGTTGCTATGGTGACATAACAGTTGGCTAAATTCAATCAGTTCTCCCTATTATTCTGGTATTTTGTTTAAGAAATCACCACTTAAAGAAGAAAGCTCCCTTCCCCCCTTCCCTTCACACACATCATTTAAGAGTACTCAATGGGCTTATGATTGTACTGGTCACTGTGAGATGGTCTTGCCTTGAAGCAAAGCCTCTTCTTGAGGAAACCCCTAATAAGCACCAAGAATAACCAGCTAATAAACTGTGGAGACATATGACACATTGCATTCTCCTTTTACCTTCCTCTATCTTACCTAACTGATACATTCCTGTATCCTTATAGACTAATCTGTCTTTGCTGAGGCTATTTTTAAACACATCATCTACCTAACCAGCTGGCTTTTTTTTTTTTTCCCCCCCCCCAACTACAGGTTTTCCTTTTCTGGCTTTCTTCAGATGAGTAGAATTCCATTTTCAGAAACATAGAAGTTTTAGCCACAGTGGAATCATTTTACAACCCCACAGCGATATGTGTAATGTTCAATATCACTAAAACTGGGAGCTTTTTAGAGTCACTAAAGGCAAGTTCCACTTTGCAAATAAGACAAATATTAAGGCTCAGTGAGGGATGCTGAAAAAAATCTGATTAAAGTAGATGGGAGGTCACTTCAGTCCCATAAATATGTCTAAAATGGCCATGAAAGTAGTGCAAAATGCATATAGTTAACGTGGGATCAGAGAAATGTCAGCACAGGAAAGACATGGACCTGTTGGAGCAGGTCCAGAGGAGGGCCACAAAAATGATCAGAGGGCTGGAACACCTCTCCTACGAGGACAGGCTGAGAGAGTTGGGGTTGTTCAGCCTGGAGAAGAGAAGGCTCTGGGGAGACCTTATTGTGGCCTTTCAATACTTAATGGGGGCTTATAAGAAAGATGGGGACAGACTTTTTAGCAGGGTCTGTTGCAACAGGACAAGGGGTAATGGTTTTAAACTAAGGGAAGGTAGATTTAGACTAGATATAAGGAAGACATTTTTTACGATGAGGGTGGTGAAATGCTGGCATAGGCTGCCCAGAGAGGTGGTAGATGCCCCACCCCTGGAAACATTCAAGGTCAGATTGGATGGGGTTCTAAGCAACCTAATCTAGTTGAAGATGTCCCTGCTCATTGCAGGGGGGTTGGACTAGATGGCCTTTAAAGGTCCCTTTCAACCCAAACCATTCTATGATTCTAAATGGCACCCAGTGTGTTTGTTTAGGCTTTAAGAAACTGGTTATTAGATAATTAATGGGTCTGTCTTAAGACACAGCCCTATGTGTCCTGTTTCACCATGCAACCGATCTCAAGAAACTCCACGGCAAAAGTACAGAGAACACCGGTGCAGAGTTGACCTGCACGTGCAGAATGCCTCTACCTTGCAGGCGGAATGAAATAGTAGCCATCTCTATGCATGACCTTATGATAATTTTTAAGACAAATCGGGCTGTGAGCAAGACTACAGATGCAGATGTTAGCAAGATGTCGGGTCTTTACACATGCAGAGACAGACACTGAAACCCAAAGCCTTCAGACATGCGCTTCCCTTCCTTTTCTTTCCACCCCCATGTTGCCACTCATGGAAGCAGGTCCCAGGTTTACCGGTGGCCTTGACCCAGCACTGGGAAAAAGAAGTGTTCCACTTCCTCATCCTCCTGTTAGAAAAGAAACACTACTGGAATGGATGATCTTTTGAGCCAGGGAAGTAAAGCCTGAGCCCAAGCAAGCCTTGTACCGTGGCTGCAGCATCTCAGTAACCTCAGGGGTTCCTTTCAGCTTTCTGCTCTTCCTTCTCATCCATGCTGTTCATTCATCATAAAAATAGACAAGCTCATATTTTAATGACAACTTGAGAGATCTCTTTTCCTCTCTTTCCAGCCAAGGACATTGGATTCAACTCAAGATACTGTTTTAAAATGTTTTCCCTGCTTACATATTTTACTGAGTACTTAATGCATCCTTAAGAAATGCAAAAAAATGTATTTTATGCAGCAGCTGAAAATTAAGCTAGCCCTGACAACCAGCTCCCAAATTCAAATTGTGGCGATAATAGAATTTTGTATATTTATATTTTAAGAATGCTTTTCCCACCAATGTGGCAGCACACAAAACTCACATCTAACCAAAGGAAAAGGTCCTGTTTAGATGTATGGTTTCCAGTGGCAGCATGCCTGAGGCCATTATTTTGCCATATTGTTTCAATTCCACTTTTATTTTTATTCTGAAGGTATGTAGTTAAGTCAACAGTAAAGGAAACAAAGCACTCTGCTTACAGGTAGAGAGAGAATTGTAAGGCATTTTTAATGTGAAGAAACCATTACTATTTCAAGGTTGTACAAACGATTGCTACAAATCTGCAAAGCAAATCTGAGGCCATCGCAGAATTTGTTAGCGTTATTAGCATTCATTTATTTGTACTAAACCATCACTGACTGATGCCTGGCAGAAAAGATTTATTTTGTGCACCGAAAGATCTTCCATTTGGAGTTTACAATGAGCAGATGGGATTGAATGAGAGTAATGATCTTTTTCCTCCAGTGTACTTAAATAAGACACCAGACGTTGCCTGGTGTCACAACAGAATGGAGCTAATGCCATCTATGGATATTACTGCATTTTCTATGCTCAGATATGCTTAGGAAGTTTGACAGTTTTTCAGGTACTATCAAAAGCCCATTCAGGATCCTGGTCTCTACTGTGGAATAAGGTGAGTTTTAAAACACAGAGACACCAATGGCATCAAAACTTTGCTTGATAGGTACCATAGCAACACCACCACCAAACTCAGATGAGCTCTAGGAGGTGTCAGAAACATTTCAGCAGTTTCAATGAATTTTCAAAACAGATTTACAAAGGTTAATGCACATCAATTATTTACTTGCAAGCCCTCTGAAGGTGCTGGGTTTTGAAGCATGTAATTGAGGGAGAACCGTGAAAGTTCATGTTTCATGGACTGGCTCAGCTAGATGGGATAAACATGCTTGAGAGGCCACAGTACTTCTTTGGACAAAAAATGTTGCAAACTTAGAGCCAGGGACATTGCCACCAGCTCACAATATTAGGCAAAGTCCTTTAAGTTGCATCGTCACTGCTGATTTGAGTCCTTTTGGGTTAACCTAGCTTGAAAGGGCAGTCACATGTAAAGGAAAAATGGAACTACCAAGACAAATTGTTTTGGCAGGAGATGAGCTGTGCAAGTTGAAGCGCAGGAGCAGAGATGGGACAGCCAGGAAGCCAGCATCTGAACTAAGTGCCCGTGTGAATGCTTGAAGGAGACAGGAAGCAAGCACAGGCAACTTTCACAAATTCTTCACCAAAATCAAGCCAACAGTTTCCCATCCCTTGCTACTTTTTGCCTGCCCTTAGTTCACCTTTTATTTTGCTGTTCTTGGGCCCATGTCCTCATTCAACATTTTTTTCTTCAGAGAAAGACTGACTCAGAACCAGTGAAGCCCCAGTACCAGCTGGCATGAAGGCAACCCCTTTTCAGAAGAAGCATTAATAGGATGGGTACTGTACACTGGGAGCTTGGTTTTCCCAAAGAAAAGGTATGGGAATGGCAAGCTTGAATAATGAGAAATACTGAGAAATAAGGAATTGCTTACTGAATGCCTGTGTGTTTTCTCACCTCTCAGTATTTTTTTTGAAATCATGACTTCTCCAGACTGCCTGTTCAGAGAGGACATTGGAGTGTAAATTTTAAAATAATTTATGTGCAACAACATTGAAACATTTAACAAACAGCTATAGGAAAAAATTATTTCCAAATAATTTTTGTTAAATCACTGAATACCCAAGGAAAAACAAATTCTGCCTGCATACAGGGCATCTGCACATCTCACTTTCATTTAAGCAGAAGAAAGAAAATATTTTTTTGTCCACAGAGAAAAAAAGTTTGGAGAAATCACTTTGGATTTGGTCCAAAAAACCACCAAGCAGGCTTCAGGCACTGCCTCCAACCCTGCAGCTCAGCTGGTGTTGGAGGTGAAGTTTCTTAGACTCTAAAGTTTTACCTCTGCACACAAGCAAAAGAATAACCACAATACTGAAGCAGCTCGGTGCTCAGCCATACCTAAACCTAATTAAGGCTCAACGTTTCTGTGCCTGTATCTCTAGCAGTTTAATCCAATAAAACATACTCAGATTGGTACTACTGTATACTAACAGGATCAGTTCTTCTCACCATCAAGCATATTTCAAAAAATGTTTAAAAAATTATGGTTAAGACAGAACTGCATTAATAAAATAGCACAGAATTGTGCATGCTTATTCAAGACATAGAAACTTCAGATTCAGTTTTGCCCCCTCTCTGAAAAGGGCTTGAATTCTGTCCCTTTGCTCCCAAACAGTTTAGACCTACCCACCCTAAACCTACCAGGCTGCTCTGAGCCTGTGAACTTACAGAACCATACAGAAAAGAACTTAGTAATTCAGTGATATGGAGAAGGCAGAAATAAACATACCATTATAGACGCATGACTGAAGCTTTCTTTTGAGTTTACAGACGACCGGATTTTGCTTTTTTGTTTCAAGGACAGTTTCTCCAGCTTATTCCATGACAATTTACTGTATGACTGAATCCAATTACTAAGCTTTTTACCTAAGGATGGTTAATGCCACTCTACCTTCTGAGCACATTTTATGAGGAAGGACCGTTTCCACTGACTTTTTGGAGAGGAAGAGTGTGCGAAGGAGGGATGAGCTGCAAGTTGTCAGGAGGGCTTTCCAGGCAGGTGCTCCAACTCAGCAGAGATGTAATATCTTGGAGTATGATTCAGACCCACCTCACTCCTCTACAGACTTGTAATCATGGTAAGGTAGTGTATTGACCTTGGATAACTTTCTTTTCAGCGTGCTCTCAGATCCTCACTCATCCCATCTTCTCTCCTCATGAGTTTGGGCACCTGACTTCAGCCACACTCAGTGCTGGTCCTGTCCCTGCTACGGCACCCCAAACTTCACCTTCGTTGGTTCTAGCCCTTCATTTTCTATAGTAAAGAGAGCAGTTTTGGTGAAAAATGCAAACAAAACCTGGAAGCAAGAAATGAAATGTTAAAAATAGTCCCTTGGACTACAAAGCAGCTCCTGGAAGAGCAGTGAAAATCAAAATTCTCACTGCACAGCATTTAATACAAGCTATGTGCACTTTCCAAAGGGTGGTGTGAGGATTTTCTAAGTGCAGGAACCTATCACTATCTGCCTTGGTCCAGCTTAGCCCAATTTCTCAAGTAGGAAGGCTCCTTCTTGCTCCCACGGGGCCACCTTGCCCAGGTGAGCACCTATGCAAGCTTAGTCATTTCAGTACAGGTCTGCAAAGTGTTTTTTTGCAGTTATAGGACAGATCCCTTTCCTCATCTCAGCATATAAGCAACACTCAGCTTTCCTTTAAAAAAAATAATACATCACTTAAAAGGAATGTACCACCTGGAACAGATCCTCTTTTTGGAAACCGTGGATACATACGTAACAAGGAGATAAGGCGCTATTTATGAAGATCCTTCTGAATACCTTAATCAAGTAGGCTTTGATGGATGGTTGAGATAAATATTTCTACCCTCTACATTTTTAGCTGAAGTCAACAACTTATACATGAAAGTCCCCACAGGAGAAATACATTCCCTGTTTTCAGCAGCACACAGAAATGGTGCATTTTATGTCACCTATGATCATCTTTCCTCATCTGCTTGATTGCTAGGTTTGATCTTGAAATTGAAATGCCCAACCAAATTTCAAAGATTCACATTACATTCCAGAGTGCGGTGGTGGTTTTTAATTTTTAAATAACTTGTGAGCTGTGACTCGGAAGAAGTGTGAATGACAGAAGGAAACTTATTAAAGACAGTTTGTTGGAGAGAGTAGGGAAAATTAATTCAGTCACAGGAGCAGGTCCAATGTTTTATTTTATTAGCAGAGATCCAGGGGCCTGCTTCCCACTCTGCTCCAGCTCATGCACTAATCACTGTTGTGAGGAGCCCTTCAAGTCAAGGCCGCACAAAGCCTGAAAATGGATTAAATTTATCTCAAATAGCATAAGAGTAGTCCCAAACTCAAGTTTAGTTTAGGTTACAGCTTAAAGAAATCCATTCACCTCCGGGTATTTCAGAAGGTGGAACTTTCCCAGCTTTTATTGAAGTAGCCCATATGGGGCTAGGTATCCAAAAGCACTTTGCCTTTAGGTACTCAGCAACGTTTCTCAGTCAATGCCTAGTCTGGAGTACCTTAGCAGAGTCTTACAGTACCTTGTATCTACTTTGAACATTTTACTCAGAACTGCCCAAATCTTGGACATGCTAACCATGTGGGTCCCTACTTTAAACCTTTGCCTCTAGGATCCAATAGTCAGTTTTTTCCTACTGCCACAACTAAAGAAATCAGTTGTATTTGCACATCTTGAGAACACAACCAAAGCAAGCCATGCAAAAAGTGCAGCTGAAGTGGGAAAGGATAGTGCCATTTTTCACTCAGTGCACAAGCAGTTAAAGTGAAGCTGTCAAAGTTCTGGGCACGAAAGTCATGTTTTTCTTGAGGAGATGAAAGTTTGCATTGCTGACTTTTCAGAACACCACTGCCACAAGGCAGACCTGTGCAACACTTGCTGCAGGGCCAGGAGGGACTTCCAGAGTTCCCCGCCAACCTAATCACTGCCAGAGGCTAATACAGGCATGTCCTGTGACCCCCTACATACCCTGTGCCCTACCACACAACAGCACAGAAAAAGTTTCTAAGTCCACGTAACGCTTCTGTGCTGAACAAGTAATAGCAGGTGACACATCATGCAGGGCGAGAGTTAGACAGTGGCGATTTTTTTTTAGCATTTGAGACAGCCAGACTGTGGGGGAAGAAAAAGTTGTGAAGTGGATGTCTGGCATTGCTCAAAGGGGAGCCCAGGTGACAGAGGCTTGCAGCTTTGCAGTTGTAGGGAAGGCAAAGCCTGGGACCTGCTGTGCGAACGTGAGGTGGTGATGATTGGTGCTGCAAAGGAAAGAGAGAGAGAGGCTGGACCAAGGTAGGCTGCATAGCAGGGCTGAGTTTAAAAAAAATCAGTTATTAGCGATTCAAACAAATTATGAAGTATTTCTTCACAGGGTGTCACAATTTCTGCCATTGGAAGTGTTTCTCACACATGACCACATTTGATATTTATTGAATAAGAGAAAGCATGCTTTGGTATCTCAATGGATCACTAAAGAGATCCATCTGCCATTACAAAGACACTTAAGCACACGTGCAAAAAGGGTAGGAGATACTGAGTAGGCAGGAGGTAGAAAGACAAGTTTATTTGCGCGAAAGAAAGACCTGAGCCAGAGATTTCCATGTCCTGGGACTGTGTCCTGATCTACCAGGCTGCTCAGTAAAAGAGAGGTGATTCCTCTGTCTTCAGTGAAATTTTGTAAGGAACAGGCTGGTTATGCTGTTCAGGGAGAGGTCCCAGCTAACAAGCCCACATGGAGTGGACAGTCCAGCAGCTGGGGTTGGGTGATGAATTTACACCTAAATTGAAGTTAATTTCTGAAGGCAGCCACTCAGTCTTACAGGAATATCTTATGCTATACAAAATAAAACAATCAATTGAATGGAACAGTTCAGCATATTATCAGAAGAGTCAATAGCCTAATAGGAATTACTCCAAAAGAAGTTTAGAGTTCTTCAAGAGAAGAGTGATTTTTTATTTATTTCTACAGATTTCTTATCACTCAAATTTTATTCAGCATTTCTAATATAAGATGCTTAGAAAGAACAAGTCCTTAATGAAACAATTTATTCTGGATTTCCTTCATAGAAACATCACACAAATAATATAGTTATTCTCCTAACATAGGCAAATTGAACATCTAAACCCAGCTATAGAAAAAACCCTAAAATATATACCTTTTCATTAAATCCATTTAATTATTTTGCTATCTAAACAGAAAGCACAGCATTAATTTCTTTTTTCTATTTATTAGAAATATTGGTATTAAAAAAAAAAAAAAAAACAACAAAAAACCAAACAAACAAAAAAACCAAACAGAAATTCAGGAGGTTTTTTATTCAAGCAGGTTCCCACCCAAATGACATTCTCCCCCCTTTAGCAACAACTGTGCTCACAAACTTGGAGACTTTGATTACACATCTGAAATCTGTAGCTGCATTAGCACTTCAGCAGAAGGTAAGGAACACAGTTATTCAGTACCTGCATCATATTTTGTGGCCTGCCAGATGTTTTACTAGCACCTGGGAAGGAAATAATTGACATATCAAGTATATCCTAAAGCAATACATTCTGCTTCTGAGACGCAAGCATAGGGTTTGGGACTGAAATAGCCAGATACAGACAAGTATTTTAGCAAGATACCCCAGAGAAGGTATAAAAGTAACCAACCTCCTGACATATAAAATGGCAGATGAAGTATTCTCGGAGAAAGGAAGAATAGGCCTGATTTACTCCTGATTTAATCTGATTTCAAAGAACATGAACCTGGTCTAGGGTGTCTGTAACACGTATTTGTCAAAGATGAAAAAGGCAAAAGTACACGCCACATCAAAACTAAGCTACAAAACTTCTTGTAATTCCCAGATTACACAGGAATCCTTTTTTGCCTCCAAGCTGAATGCACAAGAAAAAAAGAAAAATTAATCCAGGGCTGCCAGATATGTCATCTCCGACTCATTTGATAACTGGTATTATGAGCAGCCTATTATACCATTTTCTTGCTTCCTGTCTTCTAAAGCGATGTGTAGCTTTCTCAGGTCCTCTAAGTGCAAGAAACGTCACATCAAATGAAATAACTGGGGTAATGCCAAGACAATTTCAGGTTGTGAAACAGATCTGCAAGGTACAGCTGGGGAAAAGCTGTAAACTGAGCAAAAAGACTGTTGAATTAATGCAGGTACAAAGTATTTTACACAAGCTGTTGTGTTAGAAACAGTTGCCTTGGAAAAGCAAAGCAAAGTTTTCTAGAAACTCCAGTTATTGTGCAGAATAAAATCCTTACAGTTTGTTGTACTGAGCAGGAGCAAACAGGCAGGATAGAGATGCACTAGTCTCTGCCTCCTCCTCATGACTCTGAGCTGAATGCCTCTCTCCTCATCATAAGCCTTATGATTAAACTGCAGTAGCATCCAGAGGAGAGAAATCCTTAGTGTCAGTATGGCTACGTGTCTAATCAGTGGTGGCAGTCCATAATTCAGTTACTTAGACATGAACGACCTTGGGTAGCTTTTGGTTTTGGAGCGTGAAGCCTGAAACTAAATCACAGAACCATAGAATGGTTTGGGTTGGAAGGGCTTTCAAAGATCATCTAGTCCAACCCCCCTGCCATGGGCAGAGACATCTTTCACTGATCAGGTTGCTCAAAGCCCCATCCAACCTGACCTTGAACACTGCCAATGATGGGGTATCCACAACTTCTCTGGGTAATCTGTTCCAGTGTCTTACCACCCTCATCATGAAAAATTTCTTCTTTATGTCCAATCTAAATCTACCCTCTTTCAATCTAAAACTGTTGTGCCTTGTCCTGTCACTACAGGCCCTGGTAAAAGGGCCTTTCTCCATCTTTCTTATATAACTACTAAGAAGATCTCAAGTATGAGGCAAAAGTGCACCGTGCTGTATAGCAGCTATGTTCCTTCCATAAGAGATTCTCAGAGTGCTTAATAAATATCTGTTGAGCTTCATAACACCCTGGGAGATGTGCATGATGTTTTATGGAGGGATGAATTGAGGCACAGAAAGATTAATTGACTTGCTATACACTGACTTTGCATCAAGCATCTGTCAAATATTTTGAAATGCACAGATTACTTCAGCTTCTCAAGGGAAGTCAGAGCTCCAGTGACTTCTACACAGTTATGTCTACAGGCACCTGCTGAAGATCAGACCAAAGCAATGAGACTGCTCAGTGGAAATGAGACAAAATAACATAGTTTTGGTCCTGGTAAAATTTAGATCTGAGCACCTAATTCATATGTCTAAGATTAAAAGATTGGCCCCATGCAGTACACCCTGAATTGTTTCTTCGGGAGCATGATTTCCAATCAAAAGATTTAAAGTTGAGGTTAAAAAAAGTTAGGTTTTCTGAATATGGAAAAAAAAAAATCTTCCAGACTTTCTAATGTTGCATATCAGTATTTTTATTGCTGCAGAGGTCCAAATTCAATGTTACCTAAGCACATGCAAACCTCTAAGTGTACAAGTTTTCCAACAGACGTTCAACAGCATGAATGTGCCGAAAAGGTGATATAACAAATTGGTTTCATTTAGAGGGTCTTGAACATAAACATGTATTTTCCAAAATTAACCCAGGTTCACCTTTCTGTTGCTCCTTTTGTTCTATACTGCTATTGTAAACAAAGGTGGGCAAGAAAAGGGTTTGACACAGTATCCTCTACATTCAATTCAGACAACCTGAATAAGAAATTATGCAGTGTTAATCAAAGTTAACAGTTTCAAACAGTTTTCACAGAAGCCAAATGGGTGAGACTTACGTCAAAATACATTAATACTTCAGAAAGAACATTTTGTATCAGCAGGAATTATGATCTTAAAAGGCGTAGAAACCATACCTTTCTCAGGCACTGCGATCAGTATTTCAAGGACAAATTAAGCCACTAAGCAAAGCAAGAAACACTACCCAGGTTGTCCATTTATTTGGAGAAGTATTTCCACTGAAATGAATGTAGTGTGCATTGTCAAGATAATCTTTTGGGGAAAAAAACAGTCATAGTCTCCATGGAAATGTTGCATATCATAAAGAGCAAAAAAACAGGCTGAAAAATTTGGGGTGGGTTTTTTTTTTGTTTCATTTTGTTTTGTTTTTGACACAGAGGTAACAGTTATGTTATGTGGCTGTTAGAAATGTTTACAGTCTCCCTTGTGAAAACAAGGTCTAGTGGCCCTTAAAAGACTTCCAGCTCTAGGCCTCAAAGTACCTGCAATTTTCACATATCTCCCCTTTACAGAGGAATCCAAGCTTTACAAGCCATTTACCTCAAGCAATTTATGTGTAAATAATTTCTTTGTACAATTTGTGTTCAAGTCCTCTTCCAAATGGCCACATGAGTGTACACTAACTGGTTCGCCTCACTTTATTTTTATCCGTGTACAAGTACAAAAAAAAAAAAAAATTATATGGTCTGTTAACATTACAAAAATCCACCTAAATCCACAGGCTATTTTTAATAAGATAATTTTTTTTCCAGTCCTGAGGAAATTCTTCATATTTACTTCAGATTTTAAACCCTCACCCCCCTTTTTTCTGTTTTGTAGAGTCCAACTACAAAGCACAAGCTAACTTGCCAGTTTTGGGAGGGTTTTTCTGGGGGGTTGTTGGGTTGTTTTAAAAAGGTACTGTCAAAGGCTCAACCAATTTATGTAAGCTACCTATTGCTGTGGAAAAGGATGTGCCTATCTGACACCAGTCAACAAGACTTATCTCACTTTCGCCAGCATAACTCTAGTTGGACTCCACTGACAATGCTCGAGGTCAAATGATTTGCACACCAGCTTATGTCTTAGCTGCACAAACTGAAACAGTCAGCAGCAAAACACTGGTTTAATTCTGTTCTTAACATTTAACTCTTTTTCACCTTTTACTTGGGCTTGTGACTCCCTTTTGTGCTGCATATTCACAGACTGCCTTGCTGTGTTGGAAGATAAATGCAGGAAGAGGAGCTACTGATTTGATATAAGGCAAACAACACCTAATCCTATTTATTTTCTTCCTAAAGTACTGAAGAGTTGGCTCCACCTTATATTCTCTGCCTTCAGTTCATGAAAAATAACTGTTGCATAAGGCGTGAATAATATTGTGTTACATAAATATCTTGTAGTATACGAACATGAAAGTGTATATTTATGGAGTGGAAAATGCGTAAAAAGCCAATTGCTTTCTTCCCCTTTAACTTGGTGGGAGTTTTCTCCAACCGTTTCCTAACTGTACTCTTTAAAGCTTAAGCATTTTCCAAGGGGATTTGGGAAAAGCTGGCAGAATTCCTTTAACTTTAAACCCCACAAAATTAGTGTCATTACTCCCCAGCTTCTTATGTCCTCACAGATACGAACTACATAAGAAGTCTCTTGCTACCATGCTGCTTGTCGAATTATTAGTGCTATATGTGAAATCTAAACCAGTAATGAGCCAAGGAGGCCCGGGAGATGTATGCTATAGTAACAATATCATGTTGACGCTGCATTCAAGTATTCCCTGGCTGTTACAGCAGTGATTGCTAATTCTATGTCAAACAGGATCTGTGCTATTAAGCTGACTTCCCTATGTTCCTTTACACGGCATTGTGAAAGTCCTTTATTTTCCAGCTGGGTTGTATTCCTTTGATGTTGCTTTATTAATGTGCATATCCCTTCTGCTTTGCTCATGCAAAAAGCTAAAGTAGAAAGCCAAAAAGAAAACTGCGATAATTACCATTCTGTACTTTTACTCTCTGAAGGGACTAACCGGCATAAGAGATTTGTAAGAGCTTTTATATCTTTCTGAATCCAGTGTAAGGCAGTTGTCTACTGTTTGCCCATAATTCTGTTCTTGGGTTTTTTTCTTATTCTTTTATGCTTAGGTTTTGCCTATTTTAGAAGAGATACACATTTTAGAAGATATAGAAGACATTTTAGAAGAAAATATTATTCACTTCCAGTGCTATGGCAGAGTTTGAGGTAACTTAATCTAGTTGTTTACCAAGGCAAGCTGAAGTGGTTTAAGGGTGCCCCTTGCCTCTTTGGACAAGGTAGACCTGTCTTCCAGAAGGCTTGCCTTCATCTTTCCCTTCAAACATTCACGTTTTACTGAGGTACAACAATAAAGAAGCCAGCCTGCAATCTCACCACCTCAAGGTATTTCCATGATTTCATTAAAATGCACCTTTCTGAAAACTCAGTCATGATTACTTTTTGCCTTAGCAAGACATAAAAATGCTTGTGGACAAAACAGAAAGGAAAAGGCCAAACTAAAAGCTGTAGCTCGAATTAGTTATGAAAACCAAGAAAGTGAAACTGCCTCAGGACCTCTTTTATGCATGATTTTTATCTGTCTGTAGAAGTATGGATAGCAGTATGGATATTTGCTACAGCATCTATTTACTACAGCAGCAGCCTTTCCCTGGGTCTCATGAATTTATTACTCAACAGAATTACCCCCTTACGTAACACACTGCCAAAACTGCAACTCCTCAACAAGCAAATGGATTCATGCATGGCACTGATCAGAGCCACACATTTGCACCTCCATTACCATAGAAGCTTCATATTTATGTAATTTATCAGCACAGGCACAAAATATCCTTGCAAATAAGAAAAGCCAAAGGTGAGAAAGCCATGATGAGAAGATAGGATGCTTTGGGTTAATTGCAAGCAACTGTAATTAAGCTTTTCTTTGATTTCTGCACTCGTTTCTCTTTCCTCTTACATTGAAAGGCAAACCTCCCACGGCTGCCGCTCTACACTGCGTTCATCACAGAGGTGACCATGGGACCTTTCTACCTCAAGGTCATCAACACTCTGACCAAGCCAAAATACAGTAAGGTATGAAAGCAGCCATTGGTCCGTACCGCCTGCCTCCGCTCTGTGAGATGCGAGATGACACAGTCGGTTACCTTGTGGGGAGAGGTAGGAGCTGCAGTGGAGGTGGCACCAAATGGGCACCAGTTAACCAGAGAGACTCCAACCAGAGGGAGAGAGATTGCGCCGTGGAGCATGCAAGAAGTGTCATGCTGTAAATCACAACTATGTGGCAGTTGCTGCGGTAACCACACCTTTTTAAAGATCAGTTGGCACATAAAACAGTTGTACACTCTCACACCCATCCCTTGCACATAGGTGAAGGCTGCAAAAGTATGCACCCCTCACTTTGCATAAGCATTTATTTTCCTTCCATGAATTCTCAACCACCACCTCTCTGAGTACTCAAGACAAGTCTGCAGGGAAGGAGAAAGAGGAGAATGAAGCAAATAAACCAGGTTCCCTGATTTCTCTGTGCAGCTGTGAATAGCAGCAGCCACTCAGACGAAAATCTTCCATTCTTTATTGCCTTTTTCTCCTTTCCTGTTTTTCTCAAGTTCATGAATGCATCATTCCTAACTTGAATTTCAGCTGAGCTGTCTTGTTTGTTTTGATACATAGACAGTTATCTTTCATGAGTTTACAGGAAAAAAAAACTATTAGCACATTACAGTGCTGCTAGGAAGATTTTTTATTTTCTTATTATTAGTAGGTACTTTGCTAAAGGTATCAGTACAATTCCTTATCAATTAAAGAATCCCCTACAGCACAATAAATCCTGATGCTTGCCCTGTAGAGGACAGATGTTGGACCTATATAAGAATGAACTGGGATCAGGTTCAAAGTGACTTAGTTTGGCATGAAGAAACTACTGACACCATTTTGCGTTCCACATGATGGAACCATCATTGCAACCTCTCCTTTGAGCTTTGTTTTGGTGTGCTGGATCTGCTCTCCTCCAAGTCACTTAGAAAAGGCAGAAATGAACTGGCAACCCTGATGCAACCATAACCAAAACCACCCATTAGATCACACAAGGACCCAACTCACGAACAGGCATTTCTGTTACATTGAAACCTAAGAACAGTTTGTCCTACAACAGAATTCATGATGCACCACAAGCCAACCTAACGCAGCCAAAAAGCTTATGGATGGATTGATTTACGTATACTGTATTCCTATATATGCCATGGGATGCTGCATATTTATTAATGGATGAATTATCACAAAATCGCAAAACCAGCTGCTGCTGAAGGCCAGTTCAGTGTGGTTCACCATAGCTGTAAGCATGATACAATATATTGCAGGCTTGTATGTAAAATGCAGTTTTTAACACTGAGCTTGAGATACATAGATTCTTAGTTTACTGTCCTCAGGATCTTGAAAACAGAAAGCTTATCTACATTGTCATGGGACATGAAAACAGATCTGTGTAATGCTCCTTGGTATTATTCAGTATTAAGTCAAAAGGAAGAAAAAAACCAAACCAACGATACACTGCTTTTGTCCTAAGAAAATCCAAAGTACGACAAAACACAGCCCACAGCCGTTTCTATTTTTCTT
Organism: Mycteria americana; assembly: GCF_035582795.1. Lineage (NCBI taxonomy): Eukaryota > Metazoa > Chordata > Aves > Ciconiiformes > Ciconiidae > Mycteria > Mycteria americana. Next base: position 120,602,115 of record NC_134366.1, on the reverse strand, counting down.
TGGGGGAAAAACATAGCAGAAAACAAGCCAAGCATGCCCTGTGCTAATCTGGAGAAATATATTAGGAATTTATTTAGAAGATATCTTATCAAACAAATAGATGTGTTATAGCAGAGTTGAGAGGGAGACTTTGCATACATGGTCATTCGCCACCATCAGAAAGGCAATTTGTGACTAAAACAAATATATGTCAAAGGTCAAGATGCTTGCAGAATCAGAACTGAAAGCGAGGGTTTGGTAGAACACCAGCACTGGAGGTTGAACGACTGCCATGGTTCATGCAGCATCTATATGCTTATGCATGAGAATTAATGACCTAATTTATTCTTCGATTGATATTCAGAGAAAGGAGACAAATTTTAACCAATGTTGTTATTTCAACTTCCTCATTTTGAAGGAAGGAGAGAAAGCAACCGAAGCTGTTTCTAGCCAATACACAGGAAGGAGATAAATGTGCGTTCCCACCGCCAGTTGTGCCAGTAGAAGCTCGCACCTCCTTCCTGCCAGCCCACCCCAGCTGCTCACTAGCACCCGGTGCTGGGGATTGCTGTCTTCCTCAAGTCCCCTTCCATCAAAACACACGAAGACCGGTCTCACAGCTTGAACCAACCCAGATCGTTTTGCCTGAGTTGGGAGGATTGCTCACTTGCACAGCTCAGCCAGCAAAAATGAGGGGGAGTGACACTGGCACAGGGTGGGGAAAACAAGACGGGTTAGCAGGCAGGAGGCCTCCTGCCTGCAATCTAAGTGTTGGTGAGACTACTACCTTTTTTTTTTTTCTTCTTAAACTTTAAGTACTTCTCCAAATAAACATCTCAAAGAGTTAATCTGGAGAAACAGTGCTGAAGATTATTTCATAGGCAGAGTATAGCCTATCTTTCCAAAAGGGTAAGTATCTGTCTGTGAGCCAGCAGCTCAGAGGGCAGTATTCCACTCAGGAAAGATGGTGCAGCTTCACTGACTTTGTCCTTTAATGGCTACCTGCAAGGATCTTCTGCATGTGTGATAGATGATCATTCCTCATCCACTATGGGAGGTGGTTCTTATTATCTTCATTTCATATAGTACATTCCCCAAGGCATTTATACTATTTCCCCTATATCTGATGAGTGTTCTTTTTGTTTTCTAGGTAGAGTCTTTTCATGATCTCAACTACTGGAAAACAGACAGATACATTAAGTAGGTAAAGCTGTGTAGATTTGGAGAAAAAAAAATATCCCAAACCCAAAAAGCAAACAAACCCCACATAAGTTCTCCTAGCTCTCCCATTGTCTGTCCTACCAAGAGACCACAAACCAAAACATCTAAAACAGCAATAGTGCTTTATTTCAGTTAAACGTTATTACTGTTATGCTCTACTCATTGATTTTAATAGCAGAGAATTAAGCTGTACTATAAGGTTATTTGGGTCTCTTGCAAAGCTGGGACTTCTATCTTATTTATCTCTTGAATGCATAACTATGTTTACTTCCAATGTAACCACATTTGCTTTCATCAGGAGGGAATCTGGCTTATTATCTCAAATGTTATTGCCATAAAGTAATTGCACAAAAATACCGATGAGAAAAGCCTTCTCCTGTTCATAAGGCAGAGGTTATTTTGCTCTAATGAACTTGCCTGTTAGTGGAAAAGGGAAAAAAGTAAGACGCAAGAGCGTCCTCCAAAAAGGAAACAAAACAAAACAAAACTTCAAGAGGCACCCCAGCTGTTGCCATGACACATTTGTATGATTAATGATTTCTGTCTATGCTATCCTAAATATCAAAAACATTTCTAATGCTGTTGCTATAACAAAGCGCCCTGCTTCTACAGTGGGGAAGAGCTTTTTTCCCCCCTTTTTCACTAGTGGTTCACATACAGCATGCCTTCAAGCCCTGTCAAAGCCTGAAAAACACAGTACTTACTCACTGATGATTCCACTATTGATTCAATGCCATTCAAGTTATTATTAGACTCCTTCTGTGGATGCATCATCACCAGTACCCTGCTGACTTCCAATGGTAATAGTCGACCCGTTACACTAAAACTGTCAATACCTCAAATCAAAAGAGTGCTTGAGACCGACTTAGATCAATAGAGCTGATGGATGATGCACACTCCCACCTCACTTAGAGAGAGAGACTGTTCATATAAACGATTTTAATGGTATTTCATTCTGTAGTTCCTACAGCCCGGTCATTAACACTCCAGGATAATTGGGGTTGAAGGATTATTGAAGTGAGAACTGTGAAACTGAACTGAGGTGATTCTGTCCCCGCACTTGTTTCCAACTCCCATTAGACGTAGTAAAGGCAGAGCAACTGCTGTGTTCAGTCCGTGACAGGTATGAAGTCATCCAGCTCTGCCTTTTGTTCTGCGACCTTTACAGCAGGTCAGTGTTGTTGCAAACAGAAGGGGAGGAGAGGCAAGAGGAGGGGACAAAATAGAGAAGGAATAGGAAAAGAATGCTGTGTAGAAAGGAAAGTCCACCAGCAGCTTTTGTGTTCCTTGTAATCTCCCTTCCTCCAGCCCTCATTTTATTATTATTAGCTTGCCCTCCCTTTGCAACTTATGGCACATTTGAAGTTTCTGTATAACTGTTTATGAATGATGCTTGTCTGGCTGACTGATGTGAAGGGATTCATTGTGCACAGGCTAATGGGTAGCAGCCAGCTTTGCAAGGAGAACCCCTCAAACAGTTCAGGAACAACATACAGCGTCTGGCATCCTACTGAGCCTGAAGAGGTAGTTTAACTAGACTCAGGATGCATAGAAAAGAATATTTCTTTTTGGTGGGTTATAAAAGGTAGCTCCTGAAGATGGATAAACTCAGAAGTGGCACTGGGAAACACAGAATGACTTCTAATGCAAAACTGTCCTGTTTCCACACTTAGATATGATAGACATGGGTTGGCTGCATTTAAATACTTGATTTTTTTTCCCTCCCCAAAAAGATCACTTAGAATCACTATTTTCATCATAAACTGATCATTAATGACTAAGCGTAGCAATTAGACTGATCCTGTTGACCGTACGTTAGATGTTCTCAAACTGTGGAGCTGTGCTAGAAGTAAGCATAGGAATATCCACAACACCTGGCACACGGCCTAGAAAAGGTTTTTATACCAGGAGATTAGCAAAAAAAAACCAAACAAACAAACAAAAAAACAAATAATCAAGCTTCCCAGATTTGGAGGCCCTATGCCAAGGTGTCAGTGAAGGCCTAAAGTACAACCAGCTCCAACCTACATACTGCTTCAGTTGCTTTAGGAGAGGCTTTGAACTCCATGGCCTGGTCCCAGGTTTTACTTGGGATTGATGCTCCAAGACACATTACAAAAGGTGATAACAGAAAAGAAACACAGTTGAGTCCTATAATGAGCATTAACCCCTCTCCAAGAGCACTCAGGTTCAGACCAAAGACAGTGCCACGCACTTACCAAATCAGATTCCATAAAAACACTGGGCTGTGCTTGCCTGCACCATTTCCATTGAGACACCATTTTAATTTATCATATAAGAAATTCTTAAATAGTACAGTATGAGGCTGGTATTAAGAACAAGTCCTTTCCTCTCTAAACCTTAATCCTCCAAAAAAGGACTTTTCTCCTGTCCTCTTGGGGACTCTGCCAGCCACTTTCCTCAACACTTTAATGCCTTAGAGAGCATCCTTGGTTGTGTTCCTATAAGAGCACTGGCTTGTTAGTCTTATGCAGACATTCAAAAAGGTAGTGTCTTATCAACATACTATGTGTGTACTAGATAGTTCACAAGGTCCCCTTCTCCAGAAACCTTCTCTACTTCTCAGTTTTCTCAGCTGAATTCAATATCAATAGCTTTCCACAGAATGGCTTGCCATTTTAATGTAGTTGTAAGATCACAAGCAGCGAAGGTCTCCTAGCATGAATATAGTGCTTCTCTCTTCAATCAGCAACAACCCCCGCCAAACCCTCTGTACTTTTTTTTATTTTTGATGCGTATTTCAGAACTGAGAAATCAAAGTCAATGCCTTTTCAAAATGAGGTCATGCATAGTTCCAAAATGATTTCCCTGCCAGACTTCCATTTTCAAATAAAAATAGAAGAGCAGAATTTAGTTTTACAGCAGAAGAATAGTCTCTGTTCATTCTTCTCTGACAGAAGGGGTTGAAATTCTGTTTATTCAAACTTCTGAAAACAAGCATCTGGCTCCACAGGGAGGGTCAAACTATGGAAAAATATCAGTTCAAAAGATTAAAACAAAAGGTCACTGCCAGCATCTGAAAAAAGGAAGCTGAACAGAGAATATTAGACAGCTGATCCTGAAACAGGTCTTGCCAAGGACCGACAGTAATACTCAGAATTCAACAGGTTGCATCCTCAGAGGCATGCAATAGCACACACCGGAAATCTCTCCACAGAACTAGAGCTCCTACTTCAGCCTCAGAGTGCTTTATTTCAGTCATAACATAGTAACTCAATTTTACAGCGTGCTTTGACATTGTAGGAGAAAAAGTAATTTACGAATAGGAGGACAACATGATGTGCTCCACCAGAAAGCCTGCTACCTTGCAGCTCTGCCTGATTTATTAACTTCAAAGAGAGAAGAGAATGGCAACTACAGCTGTAATAGATCTTTTATTCTCTTTTCAAATTCTGCCATCCATTAACAAAACTGGAAAGAAAAAAAACTTTCAATGGCCATTATAAAATTCATTTTACTAAAATATACTGTAGGCCTCAACATATCTAATACGCTAAGTAGTGGCGGTAACACTTACTCAGGCCCCATCTTGAAACAGTTTATTTTGTACTGTTAAAAAACATTTATATGCTCTTGTCAAAATGGTGGGTGAAAGCATCACCAGCAAGACAACTTCCTGCAAGATCCGAGTAAAGTATTTCCATATACTGCCAGCTATGGGTTGTGCTGTTCAGCCCTTCATATCCAGCCAACATCATTCCTATAACTATCCCCACCACAGTGTACTGAAGTAGTTATTTCAGTAGCATACAGGCATGAAATATGTTCTTTTCAGTCACTTTAACACTGGAAGAAATTGTCTGTAGAAAAAAAGATAATTAATTAACTAAGCTTATGGTTTTTCCTCTGTGCAGCACAGCTCCACCTGAATGGTCACTTCAGAAGCTTGAAACAATTGTGCCACTACTTTTCCACTACGTCCTTCAATGGACAGACCTGAAAATTTAATTTCTGGGGCAATTATTTCAGGTTGTGTCTTGTTGAACAAAACAGGGACTAACAGCTTGCAAGAGCTAAATCGAGGTACTTTCCCATAACATTTAGTTCCAGGATTAGTCTGAAAAAGGTGTTTGCACTCAAGCATGAACTAGGCTAGTGCGTAATTTAATACAAGTTGTCTACTGAAATAGCTGGAGAAACTCAGTCTTTTGCTGAAGGAGAAGTGTAACCTGTAACAGAGATGTTGGTTCCCATAACCTCACCACAAATTTCGTATCACTTCTTGTGGACCACAGGGGCTGCATGGAAAAATACTTTGAGCAATGAGGTACCCTCCAGTTCCCAATCTCCCAGTTGTCCTGACTGGGCTGCACTGGGATGCAGTGTCTTGCATATGCCCGGGTGCTTCTTCCATGGGAGTGAAGGTGCTTGGGAACAGGGGAGCAAAAAGGACCCAGGGGAAAAGCTGATATCTGATTGATCTGGACAGACTTCGTGATGGATTCAGCTTCTTCTCCACCCATGACATGGAGAGTATAGCATTTTGCAATTTCAGGGCACTGTTTTAAATATAGCTTTCTGCCTGGTTGCTAGGCACACCGCTGCAGTGAGTAGACACCCAGAAATCATAGAATTTCAGAAAAGCAGAGTTCCAAAGCTCACTTAGTGAATCCTGTCTCATGGCCAGGTGACAGACTATGCCCAAACTACTCCAGTCCCACATGTACCTCAAGAGCTTTGATAAAAACTCCACAGGTTCACTAGGCAGCTGTCTGCTGCACATCACTGCTCTCACCAGTGGAGGTGATTTCCAACAGCCAACTTCCTTGCTGAAATTACAGCCCGTTTCCTCCTATCCTGCCTACCAGCAATATAGATGGTGCTTTCCTCCCTGCTTTGCAACAGCCCTTTGCACACTGAACACTTGCATCCCTTTCCTCCATCTCATCTTGATTAGAGAAGAATAATGCTTTCAAGCCTTTTCTTAGAGGCCATATTTGCTGCCTGGTCTTTGCTGTTCTTTCAGCTCTTCAGTTAGCCAGCAACTTTGTTGAGATGTAGTTCCCAAACAAACAGTATATATCTGTGAGGCCTTCTCAAAGCTGACTGTAGACTGCAAGACAGTAATCATTCATTACGAGTGTTGTACAGGTCAGTTTTATCTTTCTGCTAGCTTAGACCTAGGTGAAGCTATCTTTATGTCTAGAAACAGCCTGTATAGAAGCCCTCCTGAGGTCAAATAACTTCTAAAAATTTTGACTCTGCATCTTGTCCCTTTCAGGTACTACTTCAATCCCCCTTTTGTGTTAAAAAAAAAAAAAAATTGCTAAAAGTTCCAGAAGAGTTTGCACTGCACTGTAGGTTTTATGCATAGTAAAGGTTTCTTTCCCATCTGTTTTAGTTTTCTTTTACTGAAGTTGTGGGGCAAAATGGGATTTATTCCATCCTGAGTAAAGTAGCTTGTGCCTATGTGCAATATCGACACACTGCAGTACCACACTGATTACAGCATCAGAGTGGGCTATCTGTACATCGCATAAAAAATGAAATCACTATGCAATATCACAGTCAAAGCTAATAAGCAATACAAATTCTTAACTACCAAGTGTCAAATAATATCCTCAAGAGCCAGACTTAAGCTGTCCCTAACTGCTAGTGTCTAGAATTATAAAGACTTTCTCCTTAGGCAACTGTTTCTCCATATTTTCATAAGCAAGGAAGAAATCAGCAAAAGACAAGACAAAATTATTATTCCTACAGAGATATAGAACCCAAATTTTACTAGGGTCTTAATGTAATCTAATTTCTATTGTCCCCCTGAGAAAAGCCCAGTTTAAACTTTGTTATATACAGTCTAACCTACTCAACAAATGAAACATTAAATTTAATGGCCTCTGTTGCAGCCATGGAGATGCTTGTGCTGTTTTCTCCTTTTGGCATCAATACCAGGAGTAAGTAATGTTTGCAAAACTCATACTGTTGATACCCCAACAGTAAGTCCACTCACAGAGGACATGATTCCAAAAATCAGCTGAAAAAGTAAGGTTTCATAAAGTCCAAAGCTGTAAGTCTTCAGCTCTGACTGAAGTGTCTTTCTCCCCTCTACTAATTCCCCCAGTTTAACTATTCAGTTCCACTTCCAAGATTAATTTTCCATAACCATGCTATTTTTTCAATAGTTAAATTTCCTGCTTAGTGATTTCAAAACAGAATATTTTATACTGCTATTTTACTGAGTGTAAAAGCTGGTCTTATGGGATAGCTCATCCTTCTTGCGAACTGCAGAGCTTTGGCCCCCTTACTGTTTGATAGTGCCAAAAGCTGTAACTTACAGACATGCCACAAATTTGTTGTCATACTTCAAATGGCATCTTATGTTTAGCATGATCATTCCAGCAGAGATAATATTCTGGGGAGCAATTGGCACCTTTGCATTCAACTTCAGACAACACAGAAGAGATCCACATTGTAGACAGACGCTTATTGTTCTCTGAGACCTATTTAAGGTCTGTTAAATTGAGCAACAGATTTGAAATACAAGAAATTGTTGCCTATTTCTAAAAACCTTGGCTGCATAGCTTGCAGTTTATTGGTTAATAATACTTTATTAACATGCAGTTATGCTAAAGCCATGACAAACATTGCTTCTTCTGTGTAAACAGTGCATCAGAAGCGATTGCTGTTCCACTCAGGAGCAGTGTGATAAGGCTTGAAAGAAATGCAAAAGAAATAAGATTCCTAAACAACCATAAAAATAGTGCATCACTTGCTTCAAAATTTTATCTAAAATTTTAAGTACATGCAGAAAGTAGATAACACAAGCTTGTAATGACTGTAATAATTATCAAGTAAGCTTTGTGAAATTGTAAAGCTAATGGCATTGCACATTGAGCACAGACTAAGCAAAGGAAGCAGCAATTTTAAAACAATTAACCTTGTTCTACTTCTGTAACTTTTTAAGTTAATATTAAAAGCCACTTGCCATTTTAGACCTTTAGAGAATAATGAAAGACTAGGAGGTATTATTCAACCAAGGGAAAATTTTGCTTAACTCTGTATTCCCTTAGCACTATTTGGAATTATTGGAACCTACTTTGAGTTCGAAGAAAAATCTCATGCTGGTGTAAATGGCTTGTGAGATATTAGACTTCAGTTACTGGTCAGGTTATAACTTGTTCAGACTGGTGCATTTAACGGCCACTCTTCACTTTAGATAGTTTAGATAGCTTTGAAAGATAGTTAGACTTATCACTGTTGAAAGGACAAGTGCAAGGGACTTCGTGAATTGAGTGCTCTGGCTTGAGGGGCTCCATTAGTATCATACAGGAACCAAGGCAGAGGGGAAGCAGTAGGCACAGTATTGTTTGACCTTGAACAAAGTGAAAACACCAGTTTGGGAGGCTGTATGCACAAGCATGGATGGAATACATGACTAGTTGCAACAAAACATTAGCAATGATTATTGCTAGACTTGGAAAAGCACTTCCAATGCAAAGCACCTGTATGTCCCTAGCTGGTCTCTTTTCAGCATGTCTCTATGACTTTGAAGAAAGAATAGATATAACATCCATATAAAAACCATGAAAAAGGAAGGTACATAGATGACACCAAGATGAAGAAGTAGCAAAATACTCTGAAGGACAAAGTGAGCATGACTATGATAAATTGGACAAGTGGTGCGAGAAGATGAAAGACAATAAAGAACAAAGTGATTGATTTCCCATTGCTAAATCTAACACCTAGCTGCAAAACAAGGACCACAGCCTCCAAGGACTGGAGTTTCAAGTGCACCAGAAGTAAACAAGAGTCCTTCTCACCAAAAATACCTTCTACTGCAGATGAAATTGTGTAGGTGTGCTGTAGTTATGACAGGCAAAGGGTTCCAGTCTGTTCTACCCAACACTGATGAAAATATGACTGAGTGTCCAGTTTTGAGCACTACACTTTAAGGAAGAGACAGAAAAGAAGAGTAAAATAAGACACCAAGCTGCTCATTCCTGTTGCTACCAGCATGAGAGGGATCAGATTGTATGGCACCTGAAGGACTGGATCCTAGTATAGCTGCCACCTCTCCCATGCCTCCCATTTCACCCAGTAGCAATGATCCAGCTTCATCTTCAGTCCCTGCTCTATCCCTGCCTTCCCCTCCTGTGCCTTTGATCTCTGCATAGGAGGCGTTGAGTTTTATTTTTTTATTTGCAATTCTCATTTACGCATGACTGCAGTTAAAAGCAAGAGTCTACCTTAACTGTATTTTCCAAAGTGGAAATGTACGTTGAAAGCAAGGTGTGCTATAAGTCTGAATACCCCAGGTTGATTCAGCTTGCTCAAATGATAAAAAGATTTATGACAGCAATGCTGCTAACCAAAAATAAGAGACATTAAATCAATAAACTGATGTTTTGGCCTTCTAGTGCTTAATCCTTAGAATGCTAGTAGTTGTATATGTTGACCCAAATAAACAAATAGAAAAAAAAAATCTTCCTAGACTAACGGAAATACAGTTGGATTGTATACTACTAGAAAGATAGTGCTGGTCAAACTTTAAACACAGAACTTCCCTTGGATTGATATTCATGCTGTATTCATCCAACCATGCCATTCACAGAATCACAGAATCATATAGGTTGGAAAAGACCTTTAAGATCATCGAGTCCAACCATAAACCTAACACTGCCAAAACCACCACTACACCATGTCTCTAAGCACCTCATCCAAACATCCTTTAAATACCTCCAGGGATGGCGACTCAACCACTTCCCTGGGCAGCCTGTTCAAGTAAACAGCCTTGAGGTGAGGGGCAGAAATTACCTAAGACACTCTGGTTCAAATATTTCAGTGCAGCAGTTCCCCATTCAATGAGATTTTCATGTGTTGGGTCAAGTCTTGTATCACACTAAGTTTTCTGCATTGTTCTATACACCATCAGCATTGTAATAAACACCCTTATCTTTGAATCTTATGCTATAGTATTTCATTAAAAAAATACAACACTTTTCATGGAGCAGTGTTACATCATTCTATGCTCCAGTTTAAACTGTTAGTTTGTAAGAACAACACTGTCAACCTATGTGTTCCTTTAGTGCATAGCTACTCTGTTAACTACTTAATTGCTATAGCAAAGACCAAAAAAAAAAGTGAAATCTTGCATGTCATTAATATTTTATGCTTTATATTCTTCTTGGATATCTTACTATTGAAAAGGCATGATCATAGCATAGAATGACAATAATCCTTATTATGACCTTTGTCTGGCTTTACTTGAAATATCATCTATAACCACAACTGAAAAGTTCCTGCGAGTACCAGAGTTGACTGTAGAGCAGACTTCTGCAGGGCCTTTTGATTAACTATATTCCTTTGAATTCAATGACGCCCAAGACTCAACAGATATACAACATGCACTTCTCTAAACTGTATGATAACCTATAAGATTCAGGTTTTAGAAAAAAAAAAAAAATCTCCTCTACCACCACAAACTTGTTTGCTTCTCTTTGTGTTTGAGCTTTGTTTTTTGTTGTTGGTTCTGTGATGGAGGCAGCTTTTTGTCCATGAATCAGGGTTTCCACCCAGAAATGGAGAACAGCAGAGTCCAAGACCACCATTAACCTGTCTGTTTTCATGTTGCAAGGAATTGATGTGGCTCAGGTATTTAGGACTCACCTTCCCCAGCATTTCCAGAAGAGCATTTGGCTGCTTTTCTTTCTAAATTCAGTGTTGATCTGAATTATGCTTACAAGCATCTTTGAAAGAAAGTATCAGAAACTTAGAACTGTGTATTAGTTAAGTTTTGAGGGGCCGCTATTTAGATGTGTCCCTTTTTCAAAGATCTCCACTAATCCTGCATCAGAGTGGTTTGATGCCTCCCTCAAAAGAGGAAGAGAGACAGGAGAGTGGGTACCAATCACCCATCCTCCTTGTGCAGAGCCAGGTGGCTCAGTCCCTAGACTGACTTTTTCCAGGAGCTCACCAGTAACTCTTCAACACAAGAAAGCAGCAGGTCTGCTTTCTCCCTGCCTCTCCTCCCACTGTGGATGTGCTTTCTAAACTGTTGGCAAGTCTGTAGCTACAACAAAGAAGTCAAGATAGCAATGGTTTCACTAGCTTCACCCTGCCTTGTATAATTTGACCCAAACTGCCAACACAGCAGGGAACTTGAGCACACCCTAACCTTGCTATTCAGAACAAGAACAGACACTTTATGAAGGTGGATGCTTAACTTATGCCAGGAAAGGCTCTCCATGTCATTTATGGGCAAGTTTAGTAATGTAATGGCAAATCCAGCCATTTCTGCATGTTGAAGTTTGAATTAACATGAATTACCTTCTAGATTTTTTTTAATTTATTTTATAGAATGCAGATCGATAAGAGCTCTTAAAAAAAAAAAAATCAGTGATTAGCTGGTCCTTCCATTCAGTAGAGGGACAGGTTCACTTTACTCTTGTGTGGTTTGCATTAAGTTTCCTACATAATCCCAGGGAGGTTGGTAGGGATCTCTGGAGGTCATCTGTTCCAACCCCCCCCTGCTTAAGCAGGGACACCTGGAATCAGTTGCCCAGGACCATGCCCAGATGGCTTTTGAATATCTCCAAGGATGGAGACTCCACAACCTCCCCGGGCAACCTGTGCCAGTGCTCAGTTACCCTCACAGTGAAAAAGTGTTTCCCGATGTTCAGAGGGAACCTCCTGTGTTTCAGTGTGTGCCCATTGCCTCTAGTCACCACTGGAAAGAGCCTGGCTCTGTCCTCTTTGCACCCTCCCTTCAGGTATTTATAGACACTGATGAGATCACCCTGAGCCTTTGTCTTCTCCAAGCTGAGCAGTCCCAGCTCTCTCAGCCTTTCCTCCAGTCCCTTCATCATCTTTGTGATCCTTCACTGAACTCTCTCCAGTATGTCCATGTCTCCCTTGTACTGTGGAGCCCAGAACTGGACACAACACTATTAGCTTCACGTAAGTGTTTTTGCAGTACTAGTCAGCACAGGCAGATGTGACAATCTCTTCTGCCATCATTTCTGACTTTCCTATGTGAAAGCTGCTTGCAATTTTCTAGCTTACCTTATGGTCTTACCCTTTTACATAGTCATTTAGCATTTGGGCTAAGCAACTGTACCAAGTTCTGACTGAAACCGCACACCTCACAGTATCTGTACACTGACTTTTTTTTTTTTAAAGAGAAACCTCTCTCTTTACATTAATCACAACATAGTTTTCCATTACATTTTTCTCTAGCAATACAGTAAGAAGTTAACTATGTTTGCTGTTGTTCTTAAGTGCAGTGACATTTCACAGAAAGCTGTGCTATGCTCAAGAATGCTGGGGATAGGCCAGGGCCTTCTCAAAAACCCATTTAAAAGAAGAGCTGAGAAAACAAAAAGAATAAGATACTGTGTAATAGCTAATTGAAATGCTGCTTCATTTTACAATTTGCTAATGAGGTGCACTATAACACAGTGACTGAAATAACTTTAGGTAATGGGACTACTTCTATTAATCTACTTATAAGGAAGCTGTTGATTAATTAGGGTGGACAGAGCAATCACAGGGTTGCTGAACAATAGCAATGGCGATTCACATTGTTGACAAGTATCTAATTAGAAATTAATGGCAGAAAACTGTGCAAATATATAACCCGCATCTACCAGAGCAGCGCATATCACAGGTGTACATAATGAGAGAATCTAAACACATCCATCTTCAAAATAGATCCAGGAATCAGTTTAAAAAACATTAACCCTTCATTACACACAATTAGCTCAAAGCAGGTGCCTTGTTAAGACTGTCTCATTACTTCTATGATGAGTCCTTTATAAACCTCAAGATTTTTAGTTACATGAAGATTGACACCCCCACACCCACCAAAGAATTAAAACAACCCCCAAAAACCATCAAACAAAAAGCAAACCAAACACAAAAGCACAGCAACCACCCAAACCCATCAACCCAAATTACCCAGGAGTTACCCAGCACTCTCACTAAAGCCTGTCTGGAAGGAACATTTTAAGAACTCCTTAATGTCTCTCTGTACAGTAGGGATAATACAGTCCAGTCCAACTTATTTAGGAGACATCTTATCTTGCCACCTTGGGACACCATGCTATGAAAAACTACTTATGCGAGATTAACATAACTAGTTGTATGTATGCTTAAATATCTGGATTTGTTTGGGGGGTTTTTTTTGTTTAAACTTTGAGAAAGTTAAATATCTGACAATGGTATTTTCTGTCATCCAGCTCAAGCAGGGCACAGAAAGCACTTACTTCACAGAAACAGCTTATGCATCCAGAAATGCTGATGCACTTAAAAGATTGCAAGACCAAGGGTTTGATAAGCAAGCATATTGCAGTGCATAGCTTATCTTACCTCCTCAACAATTTTTTATTTTTTAATAATAAGCCACGTTTATTAATCCCATGTCTCCTAACATACCATGTGGAACTAGATAATTAGTTCAACATCTTTCATAAACTATGTTAATAAACCCTAGCATCTCTGTTCATGCTTTGGGAGAAATTCAATAAGCAAAGGTACTAAAACTTCCAAAGAACATTGAGAAATTTATGTGCGAGGCAATTTGTCTTCCCTCTCAAAAACCCTTAAGACTGTCTTTCATTTGTGATACTTTTGAGAAGGAGGGAGACCTGACCTGATCTCTTTGCATGTTTGTGTTGTGTGAGTGTGGCTGGGCTGGACTGCTTATCTTTGGGGACCAGAAAGGTATATTTATACCCTTGATGTATTTTAGGCTTCTCAAACAGGGCAGGGATCTTCGTCCTTCTGAAGGTCTAGACACTGACAAAGCCAAGGTCTAACTGGAAAATAGTATACACAGGCAGTGTTCATGGCTTCAGGATAGCCTGAGGCACATCTTGCTTGCTCAAACTCTTGAAGTGCGTTTCCCACACACGCTGCTAATGGTCTGCACTTGTGGGGAATAGGACTTTGGCACTACCTTGATCCATCTCCTGCTTTGTTCCTGCTTTTTTTCCTGCTTTTTTTTTGTCTCCTGCTTTTTTCTGTGACAGATGAGACTTCGCAGCTAATACAGACACAGGTATAAGGCACCCATGGTGAAGAACCTGAAGAGTTTTGTAGATCCTTTGGACTAGAGAGCTTTCTGTGGCTGTTTTCTACTTGCAGATGTTTGGATACTCTGCCCCAGAAGTTTCCTTCAGTACTGTGCTCCGGTTTCCTAGGCTGAACAAGAAAGGATTTGTTCATTTGGTTTTTAAACTAAATCATCTTTTTAGACTACTTAGTAAAATGACTGTCTAGTAGGTCATCTGATCTCTCACATTCAAGAAAAATGAAATTAAGGCAGGGTCTACAACCCACAAGCTACCCGGACACTTTCAGCACACCTGCCTAAACATAGCACACTGTCTTGCTGTGATCGCTCAGAATCTCAGATACTTAAGCAAACTCCCATTTTACTACTTCTAACCCTCAAGAACTTGACCTAGAAAACAAAAATAGCTTTAGCTCTTCCGATATGTAAATTCCTTTGAGATATAAGGGAATGCCAATATGAAACCTTCTCTTGAAGGACCTAGTATTACACTCAATGTCTTCAATACTATTTGACTCCTGATCTTCAGCCTTCCAGAATATATTTCTACCAGTGCAAAAGGCTGTTTTCACAGGCAGAAGCAGCCCGTCGTACCCCAAGGGAAGGACAGTACTCGAGAGATTCTGGAAGTGGCAGGGAAAGGCAGGTGACCCACACTTTGGAGGTCACCCACACTTTGGAGGTAGCCAGTCCAGCTGCCTCCAGCTCTGTCCTGCACAGCACCCAACTGCAGTAGCACTCACCCGGTTGGTCCTGAACCCTTGGCTTAGGTACTTGCTCTTCCTCTACCTGGAGGAAAAAGCTAGCAAGCTGGAAAGCAAACTTCCAGCTCTTCAAGGAGTTAGTCAGTAGGACCCCCTGGGAAACAGTCCTTAGGGACAGGGGAGCAGAACAGAGCTGGCAGATCTTTAAGGAGGCTTTCCATAAAGCGCAAGAGCTCTCAGTCCCCAGATGTAGGAAATCAGGCAAGGAAGGGAAGAGACCAGCATGGCCAAGTCGAGACATGCTGGTCAAACTAAAGAGCAAGAGCGAACTGCACAGGCAGTGGAAGCAGGGACACGTACCCTGGGAAGAGTATAGGAATGCTGCCTGCTTGTGTAGGGATGGGGTCAGGAAGGCCAAGGTGCAGCTGGAGCTGAACTCACCAAGGGATGCAAAGAGTAACAAGAAGGGCTTCTACAGCTATATCAACCAGAAAAGGAAAGTTAAAGAAAGCATACCTCCACTGATGAACAAGAATGGTGACCTAGTATCAACAGACAAGGAGAAGGCTGAGGTACTCAAAATTTTTTGCTTCAGTCTTCTCTGGCAACCGCTCTCCTCACCCCTCCCGAGTCAATGGACAACATGTTGGGGACCAGAAGGGTAAAGCCCCTCCCACTGTAAGGGAAGATCAGGTTCATGGCCACCTGAGGAACCTGATCACATATAAGTCTATAAGACTTGATGAGATGCATCCTGAGGGAATTGGCTGATGTAGTCACCAAGCCACTCTCCATGATATTTGAAAAGTCTTAGCAGTCAGGTGAAGTCCCTGGTGACTGGAAGTCCCTGGTGACTGGAAACATTGTGCCCATCTTTAAAAAGGGTAGAAAGGATGACCCTAGGAACTAGTGAACCTGTCAGTGACAGTGAACCTGTCAGCCTCACCTCTGTGCTTGGGAAGATCATGGAACAGATCCTCCTAGAAGGTATGCTAGAGCACATGGAGGACAGGGAGGTGATTCAAGACAGCCAACATGGCTTCACCAAGGGCAAGTCCTGCCTGACCAACTTAGTGGCTTTCTACGAGGGAGTTACCACATCAGTGAACAAGGGAAAAGCAATGGATGTCATCTATCTGGACTTCTGTAAAGCCTTTGACACGGTCCCCCACAACATCCTTCCCCTCTAAATTGGAGATACACAGATTTGATGGGTGGACCGTTCAGTGGATGAGGAATTGGTTGGATGATTGCATCCAGAGGGTAGTGGTCAATGGCTCAATGTCCAGATGGAGATCAGTGACGAGTGGTATCCCTCAGGGGTCCATACTGGGACCAGTGCCGTTCAATATTTTCATCAATGACATTGACAGTGAGATTGAGTGCCCCCTCAGCAAGTTTGCAGACAACACCAAGCTGAGTGGTACAGTTGACACACCTGAAGGACAGGATGTCATCCAGAGGGACCTGGACAAGCTGGAGAAGTGGGCCTGTGTGAACCCCATGAGGTTCAACAAGGCCAAGTGCAGGGTCCTACACCTGGGTTGGAGCAATCCTCAGTTTCAATACAGGCTGGGGGATGATGCGATCGAGAGCAGCCCTGCGGAAAAGGACTTGGGGGTACTGATGGACAAAAAGCTGGACATGAGCCAACAATGTGCACTCGCAGCCCAGAAGGCCAGCCGTGTCCTGGGCTGCATCAAAAGCAGTGTGGCCAGCAGGTCGAGGGAGGTGATTCTGCCCCTCTGTTCCGCTCTGGTGAGACCCCACCCGGAGTACTGTGTTCAGCTCTGGAGTCCTTGGCACAAGACAGACATGGACCTGTTGGAGCGGGTCCAGAGGAGGGCCACAAAAATGATCCGAGGGGTGGAACACCTCTCCTACGAGGACAGGCTGAGAGTTGGGCTTGTTCAGCCTGGAGAAGAGAAGGCTGTGGGGAGACCTTAGAGCAGCCTTTCAGTACTTAAAGGGGGCCTATAAGATAGACAGGGACAGACTTTTTAGCAAGGCCTGTTGTGACAGGACAAGGAGCAATGGTTTTAAACTAAGGGAGGGCAGATTTAGACTGGATTTAAGAAAGAAATTTTTTACAATGAGGGTGGTGAGGCACTGGCACAGGTTGCCCAGAGAGGTAGTGGAGGCCCCATCCCTGGAAACATTCAAGGTCAGGTTGGACGGGGCTCTGAGCAACCTGATCTAGTTAAAGATGTCCCTGCTCTTGCAGGGGGGTTAGACCAGATGACCTGTAAAGGTCCCTTCCAATCCAAAGCATTCTATGATTCTATGATCTTCTCTGCATCTGGAGGCCAAACCACTCTGCATTAGCTGAGTCCCACTTATACCGTAATTAAAATTCAGATTTTACAGCTTTTTACCTTGTTTTCAGAACCTTGCAAGAGGAAGACACTCAGCTTTCCAGCACTGTTTTAAGACTCCTGTATACATCAAGATCAACAAGTTAGTCCACCCTTTCAGTGTTTCACACATCTTTTGCTGGCTATGGAACGCAGCGACCTCCCGTCCTGGCACTGTGATACTTGGTTACAAGAGAACTGATACAGACTTGTCTCCTGCTCTTTAAAGCTGAGCTGAGAAAGAAGAGAAACCTATATTTTCCTTAATGCTGTAGCCCATACTGCCTCATCCTTGAAATTAAAGGTGGGGGAGGAGGCAGAGGGAGAATGTCAGACAGAGCACTAACTGTGAATATGGTCTCGCCAACTTACTTTTTGTATTAATGTGAACATTTCCCTCTGTTTAAGTGCCATACAGCTTTACTTCATTATTTGCAGCTAACTGTGATGCGGCTAGAAGATGATGATTCCTCACTGTAAGTTAGATGCTACAATGAGTTGTTTCAGATTGGCGTCTTGACATTAAGAGATAGTTACATTTTTAGAAGTAGCCAGGAAATTTGCTCTTTTACTTCAGAAACTGTAAGCAAAATTTTGCTCTTTCAAAATGCATACATTCATGAATGGCTAAACAAGCCAATTTCCCCATGGACACGCATCATTTATCAAACATCCTGGAGAATCTGATCCTGCAATCCCTGTCACGCAACAGTCCCATTGAGGCCAGTAAGGTCATTCTCAGAGCTACGGGATCAGGCCGTTGCATTTGATAGCAAACAACTATTTTGCAGACTATACTGAATCCACTTGTCCTGAAATATCCTGAGCTTCCAATGGTGACCTTTGGATAAGCCCTCACTGCTGATCTGTCCTGACAATTTGGCAATAACCTCCAATCTCAGCATTTCAGAATTGCAAGTAGAGATTAAGAAGATGATCTGTCTCTCTGCAGTATGAGGGTATGGTATATTTATCTCAGAGAACAAGCTCATCCTAAGAAAAGGGCACATCTAGGAACAGCTAAGAAAGGGGTAGAGAAATAAGAAAAAGAAAGGAGCTGACACTGAGAGGTGATGGAGAACAAAAGAAAGAGAGCATGAGCTGCAGTCAGACACAAGAGTAGTGGTGCTGCCCCATTCAGTTATTGTTGGGTACAAACTGTGGCCTGGGATGAAAGAAGGGTACATAGTTATGCCTGGTCCTGTGCATAAACATTCTGACACTGCGCTGGCAGTTACTACTATCAGGAGCAGCGGTAACCAAGCACATTTTTGTGTGTGCACATGTATGGTCTGCTGTATTCCTTGCATCTGTTTATAGTGGAATACTTGCATAAGTTACATTGATGCAATAACAGGAATAGGACTGGGGATAATTGTTTTCTTTTCCATTAAGTATTCAGGTACTTCTGAAAGTGCTAACAGGGAAC
The DNA here is from genome assembly GCF_035582795.1 of Mycteria americana. Taxonomy (NCBI): domain Eukaryota; kingdom Metazoa; phylum Chordata; class Aves; order Ciconiiformes; family Ciconiidae; genus Mycteria; species Mycteria americana. The sequence continues at coordinate 120,583,398 of NC_134366.1, read as the reverse complement.
TGCATAGTTAACATAACTATCCAGGCAGCACATGCTTCACCTAATTAACATCTTCAGGTGACCTTTGTTCTCTCAAACAAAGACCAGTAAACATTGTCAGATTTATAAAGCTTCCTTCATAGCACCTAAGGTAAGTAAATTCTCCATACAGGCAATGAAGACATAAGGGCTTCTAAAGAGTACTTCAGAGTCCTTTGGCAAGTCTCTGCCTGTGGAGCAGATCTGAAAGGCCCCAGAGGTCATGAAGGACAGCAGGCTGAACATGAGCCAGCAGCGTGCCCTGGCAGCACAGAAGGTTGTATAGCAACCCTGGGCTGTATTATCAGAAGTGCTGTCAGCAGATCAAGAAAAGGGATTATCCCTCTTTGCTAAGCACTTGTTAGATTGCGTTTAGAATACGGTACAGTTTTGGGCCCCCCAATACAGGAAAGGCGTCAGTAAACTGGAATGAGTTCAGCAGAGGGTCAACCAGGATGGTCAGGGCAAGAGCACTTGCTCTGTGAAGAGAGGTTGAGGGACCAAGGCTGGTTCAACCTGAAGACAAGACAGCTCCAGGGGCATCTAACAGCAGTCCCTCAGTACCTATGAGGTTACACCCAGTAAACAGAGCCATGCTCATCACAGTGGTGCACAGTGGGAAGACACCAGGCATAAAGAGAAGCAAGAGGCACAGACTGGATGCGAGGAGAAACTTTTTCACCCTGAGGACAACTGTGGACTGAATCAGGTTGACCAGGGAGGCTGTGCACGCTGTTTCTGGAGGTTTTCAAGACCAGAAAACCCAGAGTAACCTGATCTGATAACACAACTGACTCTGCTTGGAGCAGAAGGCTGGACCAGATACCTCCTGAGGTCCCTCCCAGCTTCAACTACCCATCCTGCAATCCACTTTGCCTGCAGTCCCTACTCTCAATGCAGTCTTTTTTTGTGTATGTCCATAAAGCATGAACTGACCTTGAAAGGCAACAGGACTCCAGTTCCTCCTCCTCCCAGCAAAGCACCTCCATGTTCAAGTAGTAGTCCCACTGCTCATTCAGTTGAGGTCTGCTCAAGCTGGCAGCTCATCTTCCTTCTGGGTGCACAAGCAGGTCTCTAGCCTAGTAACTGGGGTGTCTCTTTGAAGCTCAGAGCTGTGGATCTAGGAACAGAAGGGGCTCTGGTCCATGTCTCCAACTTCCCAGACAAGAGGTGGGCAGAAACACCAGCACCATCAACCGCTGTAGTGTTGGGTATGAGCTGAACATAAAGCTACCTGTGTCTCCAGCAAAGCTGAAAGATAAAGTGGACTTTAGGTCTGCCTCAAAAGCAAACTAGGACATTAGCAAACAAGAATACCCAAGCCTGGAGTACAAGCTTACCTCAGCACCTGAAGGAAAGGCTCTGTTGGACTTGAGGGGTCACCACTGCCAGATGACACTGTGCATGGGCAGTCTGAAGAGCCTTCTTGGCTGCAGGAGCCAACATTTCACCTAAGATGGACTTATGCCCCTCTGTAGGCAACCCATAGCTTTCAGTGAATTGGGGTGGGGGAGTTGTCAGAATTCAGTGCTTATGGTACAGCAGAGCTTTCAGAAGAAAGAAAAATCTCAGACTTATATTTAGCAAGTGAGCAATGAAGCAAAATGGCATAGCAAATGCTGATGGTAGTGGTGAGGCTGTGGGGGTGGGAGGGGGGCGTGAAAACTGGCAAGAGCTTCAGGAGAGCGAGTTTTGGTATTTCAGTTTAAGAGGTAAAGACTAGATGCTCTGCAGCAGGTACTGAAATTCCAGTGCTGCAGAAATTTAAACATCATCTGAGCTTTCTCCCATCTCCCACCCCTCTGTCTTGTTTGAAAAATATTTACAAGGGGGTGAAAGGCAACCTTCAGACATGTGACCATAGCTGTGTGCCGATGCTTTCTATAAATATGGGTTTGCTGAAGCACTAAACTATGTTCTGCAGCAATATGGCATTATGGCTTCTGCTCAGCAAAAGCTGTTTCCATTCTCATTTCAGCCCCCTGCTAGTATTGGCATCTGGCTCTCAGCTACATGACTTTTTTGCCCTCTGTCTCTAGAACAGAGGAAAGCAAATACCATCAAGTCCAGCTTTGGCTGGAAAACACAGAGTCTGGTTTTGTAGCTCAGACCTACCTAATCAGCAACAATACAGAAGTGATTTAAGAAGTCTGATGATTCCAGGCTATATTTGGGGTGCTGCAAATCATTTTGTGTTTAGTCATCATTCATTCTGTGTTTCTGGCTGGATCATAATTTAGACAGTGCAGACAATTTGCATTTTATCCCCCCCCAACTTTCACTTTGCACTTGTTTCGCTAGTCCTGCCACCTGCACGTGTGTGGTAGGCCTGTTTGAAACACAATTGCCCTTGGATATTAACACGAATAAGTTTATATGCACAGCTCTTCAGTGCTAGCAGGAGGCTTACAAAAAAATGCGTGGGGTTTTTCTCCCACAAAATCATTTCCCTTTTTCACCTTCTCCATACAGTGGAGTGGCAAGTCCAGTTCATCTTCCAGAAAGAGAAGAGATGGTTGTCCTAAGTGTAGGAAAGGGATTGCACAGAGGTATGTGCTGAAGGAATAATTTGTATTTGATACCAGTAAGCTCAAAACAAAATGGCTGAAACTTCTAAAAAAAAATTTGCAGCTACAACTATACATACAATCAGCAAACAGGAAATATTGTTTTGCCTGCTTGCATCATCATCTTCCTCCATTTAGAAATCAAATTAAGTCAAAAAAACATGCAAGTGTTCAAGAGTTCTAAAAAAACCCCACTTTTGTCTTCCTGTTCTTCTCTTCCCTTTTGCCGTTACTAACTAAGCTTTTTTCCCTCGCATTTTTCTCTCTTAAAGTGAAACAAGAACTCATTTATGTGGTTAGCTTAGCTTTATTTTATCTGTAAAAGAAAAAAAGAAACAAAATTTTTTCATGCAATTTGTTACTGAGCTTGTTCAATTCACACATTGTGGGTTCACAAGGCCCAAGATGATCACCATGCAGATTTAGTTCAGGCTACATCGTATTGTGTGGTTCTGGATGTGCCCACCCATGAAATAACCTCATGCCAGACCTAGCAGCAAAAATTACTTCCAAATTCTATTTGCCTAAAGGCCTGCTTACTTTGGCATCTATGCTGACTTGCACTGGTGGCTTGGCTAATAGCCAAGGAGAAGATAAGTTTTTGGTTTTTTAATCATCTTCCCAAAAGCATCTGTTTCAGACACTCCTGGAAAGAGGCTGTTGGGCTAGATGAACCTCTGGTCTGACCCAGTATGGCTGCTGTTCTGCACCCTCTGAGGGCAAATGTTCACGACACATTTAAAGGGCTTACATCTAAACAGTTCATTCCAAAAAGAAACTGCTGAAATACATTTTTGAGTAAAAATACAACACAGGCTGTGAAAGACAAGGAGTTAGAAGACCTACTCAAGAATTGATAAAGACATTGTGGATAGACGTGTGCAAAAAGCAACTAGAAAGAAGAAGGTTGTAAGCACACAGTGGAGATTTGTTAATCTAGAAGTTTGGGATTCAATCAGTGAAATCAGAAGTTACTAGTTAGACTTCTTAAGTATTTCCTACCTTCCAGCTTTTTTTATAAATAAGCTATTCTAATATGCAACACTTAGTTTTGAAAATTAAAGACAAAGGCTTTAAGTATAGCTATACATTTCAGATTTTTTCATGCCATTTTAATCTAGTAGGAAAAATTTATAGGAAAAAAAAATCAACTCAAAGAGGAAATCATGAAAACATAACCCAGAAGAAAGAAACAGCTCTACAAATTCAACCTTGAAATAAGATGCCTTTTCCTAGCTGCGAGGATAATTAGACATTGAAAGAGCTTATCTGGTAGGTGGTAGACTCAGCAGAGACTGGAATCTTTAAAGATTAAATATCTAAGAGACCACTCAATCCAATGTGGGGGAAAGAACCTAAGGTCCATAATATGAAAAAAAAAACCCAAAACAACAACAACAACCCACCCCAAGACTAGATGACCAGAATAGTCTCTTCTGACCATAGAATCTGTGAACATCTAGATATCCTTATATATTCCTTCCTTCACTAACCATGCAGGGGACAGTTTCAGACACCTGCAAGGTGGCAGGAAAAAGAGCCTTTCCCTTCTCCTGAGCTTTGGGTTGTGCTGTCAGACAGGAGCTCGCAGCCTTTGTAACCCTGCAGATAGATCTACCCTTGCTTCAGGCACCCACATGCAGGGAACAGAAAAGACTCACCCAGTCCGTGTCACTGGGTGGACATATTCCAGAGCTTTCATGTGGGACCTTCCTCTGCCAAGACAACCAGCTGGCTGAAGGCTGGATTGGGCACTTTAGCCACTAAGTGAAGGGGCTGTTGCTTTTTTTTTGGGTGTTGGGTTTTTGGTTAGTTTTTTTTTTTTTCTTTGGCAGACTCCAGCATAATTCTCCTTCTCACACAATCTGCATATGCTATCTCACCAACTTTCCTGCCATTTTGGGAGTCCTGAGCACTGGGAACAGTCATACTTGCTCTCTGCCTGCAGCAAGTTCATTTTCCAGGGACTGAACTGTACTGGGCTAATGAAAGTACCACTGGGCACAGATTAGGTCATCTGAGGGAAACTGGATACCTTAAAGCTCAGAAGCAGTCAGGTAAGCTAATTTATATTTTTTTGTAATTTAAGACCTGAAAAGCCTTTATAAGCTGCAGGTTTGCTTTTCACTATAGCTTTCCTACAAATCACGAGCAGAGCAGCAGAAGGAAAGCACAGTGCTATTCTTATGAATCATTCCCCTGTTCTGCTGCATCTCTATTTGTGTTTAACATATGACATTAAGGCCTTTAGAGAGTGTCTAGAATCACAGAGCAAATGACAATAATGTCTTATCAAACAGTCTCCCAAGTATATAAATAACATGTTTCATACAAGTCTTCCCATAGCATACATTTACATAACTTTACAAAAAGCCCACGACAATTTACCTGCCTCACACTGTTCTTCAAAACAGTAAAAATCTATTCAAGACTCTCAGGAAAATGAGTGAGTGTGTGAAAGATTAACATGCTGTGAAGCAACTGTTCTCCTGGAGCTACTAAAGATATTTTTATCCTTTTAGAGTTGTGGGTTTTTTTCTTACTGCTTTGGAGAAGGGCTATTGTCAGGTCTAGGTTTTGCATTCATCACAGATGCGGGCAGCAGTCACCCCAAGGCTCCATTTTCTTTTCAAGCTGTATCCCCCAGCACATCCCCAAGCAAGGGCAGAGTTTGGGAAAGCTTGTGTGGCTACCAAGTGACACAACTGACACTCACCCTTCGTTTCAGCAAGGGCTGACTAGAGACAGCAAAACACTTTTGTGTCAATGGTAACAGAAAGCTCTTTAAAACAAAAGGTAGTTATCTTGCACCAGTTCTAAGAAGTGTTACTGGAATACTTACAATTTAACCCTCTTTGACACTGGGACATCTTAGTGCCTCAACATTCAGGCTTACACCTGCCTTAATTTTTGTAGCTCCTCTAGGCCATACTGCTGCTGCTGGAGCACCAGCCAGCCTTTCCATAGCAAGATGAAGTTCAGTACAAGCCAGCTTGTGGCACTATTTCAGCCTCAGCAGCCTCATGCCAGAGCTCTTGGGATGTTGTCCTTGGCAAGAGGCCCACGAGGGACCCCCATGGCAAGGACGACTAAATACATGGGGTGGGGAAGAGGGACACTGTTTGCCATGCTTCCCCTCCTCCGGGAAGCCTCTGCTCTCCCATTCAAAGTCCCTTACCCAGGCATTTGTAAACCTGAGCTCCCACTCTCCAAGGACTGGCCAGCTCTTCACAGTACAACTACACTGTGCTTTTACTCAACACTTTTTTTTTTTTAAAGCCTGCATTTATCTAGTGCGGTGATCTCCACAAACTTCAAAAAAACCCAAATGGCAGAGCTTGCACCACTTTGGTCAATTTGTCCCCAAGTCCATGTACTTACATCCCAGCCCCACAGAAGCAAAATACCATTTGTCTTCCCTTTAATAGCAACAAGCACTATGGTTGCCCACAAAATAAAAATTTCCTTTAAGCTCCTTTAGCTTACTTAAGGGGAGGGAAGAAACAGGAAAAAAAAAAGCCATCAAGCCACCTGGCAGATGGTAGTAGTGTGCTCTGCTGCACCAGCAAGTCATGCTTTGCTGCCAGAGTGGGACAGCCACAGCAGAGTGGGACAGCTTCAGCAGATTAGGCCCACCAGTTCATATGATGCCTACCTCCACCCCTGTTTTTGGTTGGCCCCTGCATGTCCCTCAGTGGCATGGAGAATATGGGGAAGTTTTAGTCACCACCATCCTCCTGCAGCATAATTTCAGTTTTTAGGTAAGTGATACCCAGGAGACAGTTGCAAATCAGTTTTTACCAAGAACACAAGAACCAAGAATAGGGTCACCAGCAACTTGAATAGATCTTTCTAACTCACAGCGGCTGCAAGTTGCGCACTTCTGTAGCTGCCCCAAGAAACACTTCCAGCCATTTTGCAACTCTCAGGATTGATCTGTCACTGAAAAATGCACAGAGTATCAAACAGTTCTTGCCTGTCTTTAGTTTTCATGCAATATAAAGTCTCCCACCTTCCTAAAACAGGAGGGATTTCTATTTAATGATTATGGTTATTGAAGATTTGGTGAGAGTTAAGTTAAAAGTTCTCTTTAACTTCCAATTTAGCTATTTGCTCAGTTGCTTTTTATCACCTCAGAAACTGGCCCAGAATCTAGATAAAGTTTCAGTTTAATCTTTTTTACTGCTGTAACCGGTAATGTGATGTTAGTGTCTTGTCACAGGATGGTTTCATTTGGTGCATCTTTCTTCTATCCTCAGAGGACTCCTGCTGAGAATTGTCCCACTTGCTGGCTATGGATCGGGTCCTTTCATTATTGCTTTAGTGGTTTTTGAATGGCCACAGCCTGGTTTCCTGAGCGGTCTTGACCTGGTCGGGAGTTTTAATTTTGGTTTTTTTCACCTCCCTGCAGTCACTGGGGCTTTGGCACCACCGCACAGTCTCTTCAGAGTAACCCCCATTACAACTCTGCAGCTTATTGTGAACCTGGTAAATTGGAAGTATTAGGTCAAAGATTAGAACAAACAGAGAATTTCAAACCCTGCTGTTGACCTTGGAAATTAGAAACTGCCCTTGTCAGGCCATTAGAGAGTCACTGCCGAGCGCTGCGACAGCCATGTCTGCCTGCCACTTTGCGGGGAAAAGCAGAGAGAGGTGACGCTCTCATCGTACAAGTGCTCATCTGCTACACTCTTTCTTCTCTGGCTGACCAACAATCTCCCAGTCAGATGTGCCTGCTAACATTTGCCATTTACTGAATATTTATCTGTTAAAGGGAGATGCTGAAAGTAACACATCAGCCAGAGCTCGTTACCTCTAACTATGCTGTCTCTTGCAGATACCAGTCTCTGTTGGATGAAGACTTCTGTTTTGCAATAGTTTGTGAGAATTTGACACCCTTCCATGATCAAGGATTAAAGCAAGTGAATTGGAGACCTCTTGTGCAAGTCATTCAAGCCAGAATGTAAGAAATAGTAACTAAAATTTGTAATACAATTTTTTTCTGTAGTGATCTGAGTTAGCAAGGTGAAGAAGAGAACAAACCCCAGTTGATCAGATATTTTCCACTAGACTAAATCACAATAACTCACTCCGGATAGTTTCGTGTAAGTTGTGTCCAGAAAATGCTGCCTGCCTTCTCTCATAAATCTCTAGATTCAAATGCTTGAGCCATCAGTAGGTGTGCATGTGGCCAAGATATTTTCTAATCACAAGTCCAAGCTGTCTGCTGGTACATGTTCTCATTTAGCACACAAAGTCAGTCAACATCTCTTGCAAACATGTTTCATAGGTTTGCTCCATCTCTAATTAGCATCAGCTGATAGAGAATCCACAAAAAACCCCTTTCTCTAGAAATTGTGTGTCTTACTTCAAATTCAGTGTTTGTGTTCACAATTTGTGTTCTACTTATTGGCTTCTATAAACAAAATAAGGTAATTAAAACCTAAGCTAATACCAGTTCATATTTACTTCCATAGCAGATTCTTACACCGCTTTCTAAAACACATCTACTAAACAGTCCAGAATATTGCATGATTAGGGATCAGATATTCTTGATTTATCAGACAAATACTTCAGAGATTCAAACATTCAGCAGGTCTGGGCCCAGAGCCTAACATTATTATTCTTTTAGCTTATGCCAAAGGAGCCATACCTTCTCTACACAAATATTTTTCCTGTAAACCAGTAACAGGACACAGCCAACTGAGCCAGCTAGGGACTTGACATCACCAGGGCTCATAATAGCATGTTATTTGCTTGAAAGGTTAAGAAAGAAAGTCTCCAGGTCCAACGTGAAGATGTCCAACTGTGTCTGCAATCACAGGGACTAGTTAATCCTTGGTGAGAGTCCAGCTGGAAAAAACTGTAAGGCCTGCGAGAAGATGATCTGAACTCCATTTCTGACTGGATATTCATATGCATTGTTTCCATTGGCAAGATCTTCTAAATATCTGCCTGCCGTTGGATTTGCAACACCACCTTCAGTGCCTTCGCCTTTCTCTGGGTGCACAGCCGCTTGTCCCTGTACAGTTTCCTCTTCTCCACACTCCCTGCTCCTTGCCCCATCTACTCACTGCTTAAAGCTAAGATGGGAAAGGTGCATCACCAATCTATTCCCTCTCAAGCTACTTAACCTTTCCTGTGTGAAGCAACTCAAGCCTCAGTTTTCTCCCCTTCCTCCTCTCTTGCCCTCTACCAACCCCGATCCTCTTTCTTTCTGCTCTCTGCCATTTTCCACTGCTTACTGCACTTCAGCTCTGCTCACACCACCTCTGCAGCCTGCTGGATTTTGGCAACTTCATCCCAGCTGAGCATTAGCTAAAGATAGTGGGGGGCGGGGGGGGGAATTCCAAAAACAAGCCACACACCAATCTCTGCTCTGTAGACACTGTCACAACAGCTCCTCAACCACAGGGTTCTCCCTGCACCCTAAAGATGCATGCAGTCATGAACAAGATGGGGGGGACTGGAAGGGAAGGAACAGTGACTATTGCTGCCTGCAGACGGAATATTCTAAGAATTCAGAACATGTTCATAAATGAACACACATCCGAGTATATATATACTGATTTTTTCCTCAGGTGTTTAACAAACCCACGCAAAAGCAAAACCCTTGGCTCCCTTTCAAAGACTGCCTTCTGCCAGATTTCAAATCCCTGCACCAAGCCAGAAGCATGGAATCATCTTAAAGAAATCGAGAGTCTCTCCATTAAAAAAAAAACAAAAACACAACAACACAAAAACAAACCAAACAAACCTCAAAACACAACATGCCCCCCAAAACCACACACACAAACAAAAGACCCACCCCACATTTTTCCCTTAGCTTTGTCTTCAGCTAACACAGTTCTGTTATTTCTCGAATTAACCAAAGTCATTGTGAGAGTAGGACATCTGGGAAGGAAGACCTTAACTTGAGTAATTAAGCACTAGGAAAATGGCAAGTAACTGAGAACAATATCTTCAAAGGAGAAGTGCTATGTAGTAGCCCTCACTGCAAGTGCAGTGTCTGAGTAGAATTCCACTTAGCATTGCCTCAGCAAACAATGATTTTACGGTAGATAAAACCAAGTGATACAGTATAACAAAGAGGAAGGTTAACACAACATTAATTCTTATTCAGTATTAATTATTAGTATGTATCCTGCTAGGGAGGTCCTTTAAAATAGAAAGTGAACATCCCTGTGTTTTTCTCCTGCTGCACTTGTGAACCAGAAAGTAGGATTTATTCTCCTACCAGAAAGCACAATTGCCTACATCAGTCTCAGGTGCGTTAGCAGGGAAAACAAATGCTTTCAAATAGGGGGAAAAAACAATGACATAAATATAAATGAATCAGTAAAACTGCATAATCAGATGCTTTCGTGGCCTTTTTTATAATTACAGACAGGGCCCTGGAGGGCAGTCACACAGAAGTAAATACATTTTTGTATGTCATATAGGTTATATATTGCCAGCTGGAGTGAGAGCAGCAGTCTAAGATGAAAGTCAATACAGAACAACTTAAGCTTTTTAAGCTCCTCTTTCATGTATACTTGAGCTGTATATAATCAGGGACATCCATCTTAGAAAAACATTCTTCCAACACACTGAGATTACTGCTGCCTGGAAATTTTTTCAATCCCATTTCACTTATAGCTTCTGACAATATTAGTGACAACCGTGTCACGAGCATTAGGTAAAATTGTGAGAATTAATTACATGCTATTTGTTTAACGTCTCTTGTCATCCGTCTCTGCTCCTTCTATTTGAAAATTCAATGGCTCACCTAAATTATCTTCCCCTCACTCACACTGTGTGTTACCCAGCCCCACATTTGCATTAAGCACTTACCTCCTTTTCTTCAGGAAAGGAAAAAATTTAAACAAACAGAAAACTTTTAAAGTGTTTATGCTCCATTAAAACTTAATTCTGCTTTTAATCCCGGACCAGAGTGTTGATAGATTCATTCATATTAAATAGAACTTGAGTCTCTGTAGTCCCTTTCTCTCTAATGAGGCTAACAGAAAAAGAAGATGATACTCATTGTGAGCAGGGGTATTGCTTTCTGGTCCCACTATTTAATTCTACTTTATTACAGGTGTTCAAAACTGTACTTTATCCTATAGCTCCCTTTTCAACTTCCATTAGCTACATTGTCACAGTTCATTATTAGAACAGAATGGAGCAATAACTACGAGGGACACAGTTCTTTAGCAGGGGAGAGGCAGATGAGAAATGCTATTCTCCCTGATTGTCAGAACATAGTTGTGTTTGGCTCAAATATTCCTTTTGCCATGCCAGGCCATTTCTAGACCCCACATACAGGTCCAACATTTACCTTAAGACAAGCTGTAATACTGGCATGCTTGGCAGTATCTGTTAGTGTGATTTGCTACCGATATGACCCCTCAAAAAAGCCCCAGGCAGAATATCATTGAAATGTTGTCAATACACCAGGTGCCTGTTATAAAAAAAATGCCCAAGTATCTACCAGCATGCCTCAGCTCCACTAGTCCTGTTTCTACCTCTCAGGAAGAAATCCAGTCCCAATGAGACCAGAGAAGCAACAAAGATTCAGCCAAACCACATCCTTTTCAGAATTAAATGTAGCATTTAATACCTTTATGCACCAAATTGTCTTTTTAAATCACTTCAGTTCTTTGTTTGAAGGTGCAATATTACTTTGCAGAAAGCCTTGTTCTCTAAAACCCTGCAATGCCAAACCCTCCCCTTTGCACTTGTTAGTCGTGGAAGGGAGTCACCAGGGAATGGATCCTTCTCCTGTTATATCAAAGCTGTACTCAAAGCAACCCCACATTTGACAGCACTCACTTTCTGGGCTCAGCTCCCCGGGGTTATTTGCTCTGGGGTCACCAATGAGCATGGCCCCACTGCCGTCTCTGTGGCAGGCAGTGACACAGCCAGCTGCCCAGGGCACCGCCAGCCAAGCACTGTCCTCTTCCCACAGTTTGCTGCCATCCACATATAAAAGAAGTCCTTTCCCTTGTTCACAGCACTATACTGACAACGAGGACAGCATCTTGCCTGCGAGCCAGGCAGCTGCTCCCACTCCTGCGGGAGCTGCGCATGGACAGAGCCCGCCTGTCCCTGCCGACCCCAGCGCCGCGCTGCCCGCCGCCGGCACGGCTTGCTCCACACGGGCAGTGCTGCCCTGCCCCTGCAAAGACCCCTTGGCTTTCTGCACCCCGTGGGGGGTGTGTGGGGGTTGATTTTTGCATCTTTGTCACCCATGCACTTGCACCAGCCCTCCGACAGCTGCCTTACCGTATTTCCTCCTGCAATAGGTTTCCCCAAGAGGAGTATGTGACAGGGCAGATCAGGCTGTGTATTCTGCTGAGGACAAAAGGGATACGGAATGACCAGACCTTGATTGCCACACAGCTTTTCTTTCAGTAGGGCTTTTCCAGGAAAAGCACGAGGCGTTTTCAGTAGAGCAGCTCAGTCTAGCAGAGGCCTGATTAAGCCAGCAACCCAATGTGATGGCGTGAGTTTCTGCAACACCATGACGTCTAACTTACTGGGCAGGATTTGGCTGTGCTGTGCTGCCCAGCAGATGTGCGTGAGAAACAGGCACTTCAGCTGTCCCAGGAGGGTAAACCCTGCTAGCAGTCTGGAGCATTTAAGGCTTCTCTGAAATATTTAGTGAAGAAAGTGTTCACCTGAACATGGGAACACAAAGTGCTGCTTTCCCTCTAGGCAGGAGGTGGCAAAAGCTAGGGGGAAAAGGAAGCTGCAAAAAAGAAAATCGAAGATTGACTGTGGTCTTGCCAGTGGAAAGCTGCCTGGATTTAAGCCCTGTCACTCATGCCTATTCTGTAATTTGCAAGTTTACAACTGTCCCTATCTGATGCAAGTAGAAGTAGCAACATACCTGAATGCAGGAAAGAGCCTGCAGGTCCGGGCTGTGTTCCCCTGGAAGTGAACAGAAGGAATTGCTGATAGGATAACACATGAACAGGCCCAAATGAGTCCATAAACAGATGCCTTAGGCACACGCACAAAGGCATTGAGATCCAGGTCCACAACCCTCACCACAACATTTAGATCCCATAGTCCCATTGACTACTGTGGCAACATCCACAAAATAATTTGCTTTTCCACATAAGTAAAGAATCATGGCCGAGCCCATAATTATTTATTGCCCCATGCCAACCTCCAAGAGAGCTGAAAAGGTCGGTAAGGTTCAGCAGCACACGTTCAGCAGTACTGCAACATGTGCGGGAGGAAAGCCAGCTGCACTGCCACAGGCTGTGGCCCACGCCACCTCTAACTCCTGGGTTACAGGTAACAAATAAAACAAGTGTAGAAGCATCTAAAGCAACTCAGAAACCCGTTAAAAATAAAAAAGTCCCATCGTAGTATCCAATAGAAGCAATGGATGGTCTGTTTTGAGTTAGGATAATTTAAGTAATTACGTTTTGAGCAAAGTCTGCCAAGTGATAAATGCAAAGCATAAATCACAACCAACTGAACTTGTTCAGCAGCAGTAGGAAACTTTCCTCTTGCAGAGGTAAGAGAGGAGAAGCCTCCTTCTCTAATAAAGATAAATTGGAAATTTTTATTGTAGTCAGGTCAAAATGCTATCCTTCTTGAAAACAGCATTTTACAAGCTTTCTGTAAACACGTTTTCTTTTGGATTGATCTATCTCCATAAAAGCTCCCTTCCCCTCTGTTGCCCCCAGGTGAAGCCTCCACTTTATTCCACTCCAGTTTCTGCAAACACTTGCAGCCAGCATTACACCAGACACCAAGCAGCTCCCTACCTTCAGGTGCTGTCAGCAGCTATCAGGACAAGGAAGACGGGAATGTGAATATTCACCGAGCTGCAGCCAGCAATGCAGGGTTGGTAACTACTTGCGGGCCAGTTTGCAGGCAGAGTTCCCGCACTTTTCCTCCCTACCCTCACTAGGCTGCTGAAGACACACTTAGATGAGCACCTTGACAGTTCCTTAAGAGGCACAAAGTTGGTCATGGCTTGCCTGTACTCTGAATTATATGGCATTAACTTTTCTTTACAAAACAGTCAGAGGTATTCAGCCACCTGCATCTCTAGGGAGAAGCAGGGGGCAAAGAAAGTAGCGTTCCTCCTCTCAGAGGGTCAGGCTGTGAATTAATGTGTACATTTCAACAGCTTGAACACTAATCCAGAAAGGTTTACGGGGAGGTGAGTTGCTGCAACTGTGTACAGAGAAGCTGAAGGTATTTCAGTGTAACATATACTTTGCTTTCGGTTACCTTCGTTATTGAATCCTTTATCTGAACATAAACTCAACAGACAATCCACAGACAAATCCCCAGAGTGATATTTAAAGGCAGTAAATAATGCATAAGAATAACAGATGGAGCCTCAGGCCAGCGTGGGGCGATTCAAGTTACACATCCTCAGACCCCACTCTCAACCTGGCATGCAGAATCGAATAGCGATTTCTGCACTGAAATATTTGTGACACTTCACTGCCACCAAGAGCTTCAAAAGCCATATTGTGCCATTTATTTTTTGAAACAGGCCTTTCTCCTGACTTCAGGGGAGAAGACACTGAAAAACAATAAAGAGCAAATGCTATTTTGGTTGGAGACATTCTTTTTCTTTGCCACTGCAAGTTTTCCCTCTCCCAGCATGTTATAACATTTCATTACATAGGGAAGCAAGAGTTTCACTTGTGGGGCTTCCTCTGCTTCTGTTTAATGTCAGCGACTCTTATTTCTGGCACAGATTGCTATGATTAAAGTGGATTAGAACTTCAAGAAACAGGCAGCAAGAACATATGATGTTATTTGCTCAAGAACAGGGATATCATTACCAAGAATTGATTGTAGTAACAAAAGTCAGAAGACAAAGGGGAAGGTTTGCACCAAAGTGTATCAAGTTGTTTGGTAGCAAGTCCTACCCAAAGTCGATAGGTGTTTTATGAAAATGATGCATGAACCGTTACGATTTGCAATACGAAAAACTCATCCTAAACACACATCCAGCAGGTTTTGCAAGACACTGTCATCTTTTACCTGCAATCATAGGAGGACGGAGCAGAAGTTCGCACTCTTACATTCCCACCCATCGCTCAGGTCTGTCCTTTCTCCTCACTCACCTATGTGAGGTGAAGCAGCTGAAGTTGCCCCAGTAGGTCTGGTTTGGTCCACCACCCTGCTGCCAGTATTACCCCCAAGTCATAGACACCTTAAAAGGCAAACAGCTGACAAAGCACTACAGCTCCCTAAAATCCAAACCCTTCACAGCTGCTGATTTGGAGTTTTACTTTCCAAAAAGCAAGTATTCAGTATTTGATAAAGTGCCAAGAGGAAGTGCTCAGGGAAAGTGTCAATTCTCAGTTTTGATACTATCTGGGTTCTTTTCAGCATTAAAAAAAACAACAACACTACCACCACAACCCCAAACCACAACACAATCCTTGTGTTTCTTTCTAATCTTTCATGTGAATATGACCAGTGATATCTCAAATAGATGCATTATTGAAAAACATTATGCTCTATAGAATCTAATGCTGAAATTCTAAAATCACCAATAACACAGAAACACTAAAATAAAAAATTCTGCTCTCTAGTATGTACCGTTGTTTCCTGTGAGGATTTCCACTGTGCTTTTGAAATCTTATATTACAGGACACAATAAATCACTCAACAGTAAACCCTAATTATGCATTTCCAGAACAAGTAGCAATCATTTAGATGACAATTTCCTTCTATGATTTTTCCTTATTTGATTAATTCATAGTAATTGAATCTGAGAATTTCCTCCTTGCTTAAGCTTGATATGAACCCCATTTCTGCAGTCTAGGGTTTGGAGTAATTCAGATGATTCCATGTTTCTGGTGTTTTACAAGAGGAAACAACTTTGTATGTTACTTAATTAACTACAGGTCAAGCAATTATTAGTTGCAGAAGCAGTAACAGTAATAAGTCACGAAGTATGCAAAATAACATCATCATCATTTGTACATGTTAGAACAGTGCCTGAGGACAAGCACCTAATACAAAGCCACCGTTCTGGCAACACACAAACAACTCAGCCCTCATCCCTGAGGAGCTGTTAGGCTCTGAATGCATGAGACCAGCAGAGGAAGAGGGTAAAAGAAAAAAAAAAAGACAGAAGCAAGCAAGCAGAGTTGTAACACTCAAGTATCAGATCTTGGTTTTCTTTTTAAACCTTTGGTTCAGGACTTACTTAGAAATGCAGCATCTAAAGAAGGGAGAAAGCCTACTGAAGGTCAGAAAAGCAAGGGGAGTAACTAGGAGAAGAGGAGAGTCAGCCCAGGTCACAGGAAGAGAGAAGTGCCTCTCAAAAAGCAACCCAGTCCCACAGGGCACAACAGCTCCCACAACCACAGATGCTCTGAGCCCACTACCAGCGACAATGGAACCTTTTTCTGGCAGTCTCTGCTTCCCAGTCCTCAGGGTATGGTTGCTTCCTGGATTGCCCCCAAACTTTGAAAACCAACATAGTTGAGATACAAACAACGATTACCAAATGTCTCAGCAGGCATGCATCCTGCTCCCTTGTAGCTAGGGGTGGTAGGGACATGAGTGGTCCCAGCTGGAGCTTGTTGCCTCACCAACGGTACATGATGTAGGTCTGCACACCTGCTTTCCCATCCTTCACAGGTGGGCATAGACCTTGTCATGCTTATTAAGGAAAACATCCTGAACAACTCAGTATAGACTTCTTATAGAAATGTTGCAACAATGAAGTCAAGTGATTAAGCTGTGCTTAATTAGTATAAACATATAGAACATCCTTGTGATGCTCCTTATCTTTTTTGTCTTTGCTTTCCTGGTTGAGAAGCTGGTGGAGCACGTGAGTGTACCAGGGGTTACTAGGTGGTGCAAGAAGGGCGAATGAGAGTAGGCGTGTTTGCACGTCGCGAGACGGATAGCGCAGTAAATGCAATAATAGCTAGATTGCAATGTTGAAAACACTGTGGGGAAAACAAATGTGAACCCTGAGCTCTGAAGTGTGATTCTCTCACTTTCCAGCTAGGAGCAGAAAGCACTTGGGTGAGATTTGCTGCTCTAATAAAAAAGAAGCTGTGTAACAAAGCTGTGACTGCAGCGTGCCTAGCCGTTTGGCTTACAGGTAAGGTAAAGCTAAAATCTCTCAGCTCAAGTACCACCAGGCTGAAAAGTAGCATGAGATCTTCAGGCTGGCTCAATACCCAGGGTCCACACTTGTGTGGTGTGCCTGCACCTGTGACTTTAGCTGGTGCCTAGAGCGATATTACCCGAGAGACTCCTCTGGATGCTGCTTTTGGACCTCAGATGGTGTCTCCCAAAGCAGTGGGGAGAGTCTGTGATGGAAAGCAGGTTGGGCAGTACTGCGCAGCACTGTGGCCACAACTGGAAAAAGCAATAGTGGAAGCATGAGAAGAAAAATCAGAGCCAGAGCTGGGATGAAAAAGTGCATGAGGTGGCAGCAGTGACAGCTCAGGCAGGGCTATGGGTCTGGGAGGCAGGTGCAATGTAATGTACATTATGTGAGAGGGAAATTAGGCTTCATGTGGCCATCACTCTCCTAAGGAAGCTCTAATTGTCACATAAACCACTTAGGCTTTCCTCTGGCTGAAATTACAACCTCAGAATGCGGTTACTTGCCAATAATGGGCTGTATCTTCAGCTGCTGTAAATCTGTATGACTCCACGAATGCCAGAGCAGTTGCACTGATTTAAACCAGCTAAATAGCTGGCCCTGAACACCACACATGCTGACCAAAGACGCATCCTCTGCTCGTTGGATTTATGGGCATGCTCTGTTAGCATGGATGGGCTTGTGCTTACAATTCACCCCTTTGTGTGGCCCTGATGTTTTGAGTCTGGAGCCAGCTTGGCCATGCCTGTGCTATACAGTTGGTGTGCTTAGCCCAGGCCAGAGCATCCTGCTTGCCCATGTGCTATGTAGGGAGGCAGGGATGCTGCATCCTGATGCCCCACCAGGATAAAACCAAGGCAGGTGCTCGGTCCTGGGGCTGGGAAATGCCCTGGCTCCCTCCGTGACACTGCTCTCCCGGACGGAGAAGCATGCCTGCCCAGCCCGGGTTTCATCGGCGCTGCGGTGGGGAGCCAAAGGGCTCGCAGGGCTGCTGTGCAGCGCTCCATGACACGTGCATCCCAGCCCAGTCTGGCCATTACTACGTATAAGAGAAGGCATTAGACATCGCCTGATAAAATTACAGTTTCCCTGGCTATTTTTGTCTCAGGGTTCTCTGCGTAAAGCCTATTTGGCACTGTGTCTCTACAATGTCTATTTACATAATTAAGAGTGGCTTCTGCTCTAACCCACAACTTAGGCTTTTTCTCATGGCTGAAGGAGGTTGAAACGTGCACATTGCTTTTGAAATCTGTCTCTGAACATTTCTTTTAGCAGCAACCACAGATCACGTCTCATAAACAACCACATTTTTCAATACAAGTTTCACATTTGTTAGTTCTAATCTAATTATTTATAGAAATGCCCTTTTCCTGTGATCCATAATCTTCTCAAACCTTAGTGGTTTCTTGCTGTGAAAAACGATTCACACTGGGCGGCATGTATCATGGTAGCTGCATATTTGTTCATTGCCATGCATTTTCTGATCCAGAAAACTGAGTCTGGAAATGGTTCCTGGGGAACAGCTCTCATGAAGAGTGCTGCCAGAGGGCTAATCCAGTCCCCAAATATTCAGGATTCCACTGAAATTAACTGGAAGTGAATGCAGAAGTGTAAGTAAATGTCCTTACACATCTTGTATCAAATATCTATAGCATCTATTTTCTCCTCATTGACAGGTATTGCAACAGATATTTTAAGGCATTTACCCTCATGGAAGATTAGCTCTTTTAATTTACAAAGTTAATTCTAGTGGTTGGATGGACCCGCACAGTTTTAAGTTGACAGTCAAAATGAGAACTGGAGAGTTCAAATGTTTGCGTGAACTTCTACCAAACCGGTCTGGTCCTCGAAACCAGTTGCAAACCAGGTTGCGCGTGGGACTGGGACTATAGTCCTTCTGAGACAGGGTGTAAGTGCAAAGGAAAGCAAGTTCTTGAGAAGGGATGTGAACCCAATTTTGGTGAGACTGAAGAGCTTCATTCAAATCCCGTTTACTGCAGGACCGCACCAATCTGCAGAAGGTCAGAAAAACACGTGTAGCTTTCAGACTGCCCTGCTGCCCTTTTCCGCATTTCACATGCGCTTGTTTTGGGACCGAAATGCAGTTGCCCTTCTCAGGGGCTAAGCAAATGTGAGTGCACAGTGGGTGTCAGGCTGGCTCCCAGGGCCCTGCTCTGATCTACCGACCTCTCAGCAAGCGCATTCCTGTCCCATAGCTGCAGAGCGAAATCTCGCTCTCAGCGGTGCTGAGGTTGCTGATTGCTCCTGCAGATCTCGGGAAGGCTGCAAACAGCAGAAAGCTCAGTGTGACTCAGTGCCAAGGGGAGCTTTGCTGCCTCCCTTTACACACACTCCCCACTCTCCTCTGAAATTCTCTACAGCATATTTTTAATAGCCTTATTCAAGGTGAAAGCTTCTAACCAGTGGGTTTTTTCCCCTTTAACATGCATTTTTATCTTGGAGTGGAGAAAGAGGTATATTTTTTCAACACTGAGAAAGACCCCATCCATCCATTTCAAAGGATAGAATTATTTGTTATATGAAATCACTCAGGCAATCCATATCAACATGTTAATTATGATTCACCAACTTTTCCATGGCAGCCTAAAATTAATGTTAATTTATTTGGGTAAGTTTTGTTAAGAACTATTGTAGCATGGTAAATAGAAAACAGATCATTACCAGAAGGGTTTGCTTTGTCAAGTGTCATCCTGATTGACAACGAATGCAGCCGCGCAGGGAGCATTAGACACATCGGGCTGGGAGCAGGGGAAGGTTTTTCCCTCCATGATTGAGTTGGGTTATACGAACCCACCGCCCTGCAGACTGCAAAAAGGAGCACTGTAAGCCAGTTGTGTTTCTATCAATAATTGAACTCATTAGTGTCGCACAGTGACTTGGCCTCCTGTTTACCTCGGTAGCTGTGGAGTACTGAATTTGTGTCATTTCTGATTTCTCCCTTCCACATCGCAGCTGCTCAGCGTAGATACTTTTTTCACAGGCAATTAAAGGACCTAAGACAGGAGCAGGAGTGAGAGGGAAGACACTGTGTGTTAATTAGATTTTTTTTGCAAGTAATTGACCCAGTCATGCAAAGGGAATATCTGAGATTTGTTGTTGCTGTTGCTATTTTCACCACCCACAGAACTGAAGTAGTTTTACATTGAATTGACTTAAAGCCTATACCAGACATGCAGAGTGTCAGTAATGAAAGGTTTTCTTCTTTGGGGGTTTTGGGGTGGAAAAAAGGACCCACTTCTCAACCGTACCTAAAATATCTAAAAAATTCTGCACCAAAAACAATACTAACATTGTTTTCTAAAATGAGGTACACGAACATAGACCTCAATATAAAAGATGTTTTCACAATGTATCAAATACATTTAATATTCTGGTATTTTTACCCCAATAATCCATTGGTAAAGCATAATTTTTTTTAAAAAAGAATGGGAACAGAAACATTCTCCAGTTAGAATACGAATCATTACCCTTACATCTTTTCATAAATTTCATGAGGAATAATAATAAAAAGAATAGCTTCTTTCTTAAATGAAACTAGATTTGCACTATCAAATCACGTGTGCATCTGCTGCGCTCCCCTTCTTCTCCTTCTCCCACAGCCTTTAATGCTGGATAGCTTCAAGGAGGCAGCTAGCAGAGATGCATGGCCAACGTTCTGAAACATAGAGCAAGATGCCTAACAGAAGAGAAATCTTGTTAATGTGCTCACTGAAAAAGTTTGTCAAAGAAACCATACAGGAAAAAAGTGCAGAAAACCAGATTTCATCATTTCTACATAGAGCAGGAGGTGCTCTGCTCACTCTGGTGCGCTCTCTACTTCAGAGCTGAGCAGCTCTACTCTCTGGGTGAAGTCGGGAATATTAATGGTCTATGAAACAATCACAGAAGAAATACTGAAACATGGCTAAATGGGGAAGGGGGAAAAAAAAAGATGACGTTTGTGTTGTGCTTCATTTCCCCAATTTAGTCCCCTAGGTGGGACTTTGGCGGCTAAGTCTTATTCCCTAACCAATTTCTTAAGGTTTGCAGGGGCACTGCATGTTTAAACATGCTAGAAATCTGGACTTGGATGCATGTGATCTTCTTTAACATGTGTACAGGATTTATCTCAACAGTAGAACATCTACCTTTTGTCCAAGTACCATGCTGATGCACTTCTTCCATCCCATGCCTCTAAATCCCAACTCCGTCATCTGGAAGGCCAGTAATTCTCACCGTGCCCAGGGATGTGTGACTTCTGCCCTGCCAGTAAGGCTCTTTCATCAGTAGAAAGGGGACAGCTTTGTGTTATTAACAGCTGGAGAATTAACAAGCAGAATTAGTGGGTTTGCCAGCAGCTATTTAGATTAGATTAGAAAAGGTGTTAGGAGAGATTAGCTGGGGATGGGCTTGGAGATAGTGATAGGGGTCAGTGGGGACATTAGAGGGCACTCGGGGACGAGACTTTCTGCACCGTGGCATTCCCCAGGCTCAGGGGAAAGGTTTGTGTCAGGTATTGCTCAGTGCCTGGGAGGGGGAGGTGGGTGGACACAGCACGAAGTGACCATGTCCTGTGGGCTCTGGGTGGACATTAGTGCTGCGCTCCTGTCCCAAACTGTAAATGGCTCATCTGTCCCTGGAAATCAGCTGGTCTGATGCCTTCAGGGTCCTGGGGGAATTCACAGTAGGGCTGTGAATACACGAGAATGTTGAGCACTTCCCTAGTGGACCTGAGGTCCCCAGGCCTGCCCATGAGTTCATTTTACAGAATAGGCAGCTTTCTGAGGACAATGTAGTTTTTGACAGAACCTATGTGAACAGGAGATCCTTACCTCCCACAGTGGCACTGCCTTCATCAAGCAACAGGTGGTCTTCACTATGAACATTGCTTGATACATCATCCTCTCCTTCTTTAGCCCCTACTCCGTGTTGTTGGGGGTCTTGCCCATGCTGCCATGCCCTGGTTGCAATCCTGCCCCACCTCAGACTTCAACTGGAAATGACTCTTTTTCTTTCCTCTGCTGCTCTTCCATCTCTCACTTGGAGGTGATGGAAATGAGCTTGGAGGGGACACATCTGGCTTGTTTTTCCTGGTCCTTGTAGACAGATGACTGCTGAAAAGTGTCCTCAGCTTTTTCTTCTTTCCACAAGGTAATATGCTCCTACTTCTTGCCTCTGGATCCTTCCTCCCTCCCCATCTTCCCCTTTTGTGCATTTCACAGCACCCCCGACAATTACAGTGACCAGATCCACCACAGGGTGAGACACAAACCTTGTGACTTTGGAGTTTTCCCTGCTGGCATCTGCAGTGGCTCGGAAGGCCTTCTGCAGACTTAGGAAGGGTGAATGATACATTCAGCTTAATCCTTGCTTTGCGTAATACACCCCTGTCCCAAAATCCACCATTCCTCTAGTAATGTGGAGGAACATCAGCAAAGGTGACTATGTGGATGGGGTGGTCCTCAAATCCAGAGGCCAAGGCCAGCCAAGGCAGGAGGAATATGACAGGTGGACAAAGGGCACTCTGCATGGAGGGGTAGCCCTCATATCTGTAGTTTGCATGGTCTGAAAAAAAGACGACCCACAATAGGCTGCTATGGGAAATAAGGCTCAACAGACTGGGAAGTAAAATGCTTTTACAAATTTAGAGAAAGGAAAATGGAGAGAGTAATTTTTAACTTGTGCCCTTGGCTCTGCCCGGGGCATATATTGAGTATAAGTTCCAAGGGGACAAAGGTGATAAACTTAACAGGGAATATAAAGGATGTGCCATAAACCACATTTGCTCTTTCAAAAAATGCAGATGCTGCAGTGAGCATCCGCAGGGCTGTTGAGTCACTTTGTTCAAGTATCTTCCCAAAACAAAGGGGTACCCAGAGGTCAGCAGCTCTGGAGCATCATCAGCTCTGGAGGGAATGCAGCCCCACTGCAGTGGCACAGTATCCCCACTACCGCACATCTGAATTCTGGACAGAAATTAATTTCCTAGTGCTACCTCCCCCCCCCCAAAAAAAAGAAAAAAAAAACAACAAAAAAAAACCCAAACCCAAACCAAACAAACATACAGCTATAGAAAACAACCAACCTTTTCCCATTGGGTGTGGGAAGTCTGCTTACACCAAAACAATAACAGCATTAACAAGGATAGCAGCTTGGGGGGGGGGGAAATGAGTATTTAGGAAAGTGAAGATTAAATCTTCAAAGAAACAGAATAATAACAAAGCTTGAAACCGATGTATCTTCTGTTGGTGAGCTGTATGTTGTTGTTAAACTGTTGTTTTACCACTGTAAATAACTAATTAGAATTTCATTAACGGTGAAGGAGCTACAGGGCTTACTTTGGCTCCCTTCATGCTTTACCCTCGTTTTCTATAGCTGCTGCTGACAGTGCCGTGCTCAGCCGGAACGACTAAACCCCGCTCAGCAAAAGCGCGCTGCTGCCGTTCGCCGCTCCGCAGACACCGGCAGCAGCCTCCGGCCTGGGCAGAGGAGCGGGGCTTCCCCCGCAGGAGGGCGCGGAGCTGCCGCGGCCGCGGAGGGGCGCGGAGACAGCCCGGCTGCAGTGCCGGCGGCGCGGCGCCAGGTGGCGCTATCGCACCGCCGGCCGCCCCGGCACCGCCCCGGCACCGCCCCGGCATCTCCCCGGCACCGCCCCGGCACCGCCCCGGCATCGCCCGGCATCTCCCCGGCATCGCCCCGGTACCGCCCCGGCATCTCCCCGGCACCGCCCCGGCACCGCCCCGGCATCTCCCCGGCATCGCCCCGGCATCTCCCCGGTACCGCCCGGCACCGCCCCGGCACCGCCCCGGCATCTCCCCGGCACCGCCCCGGCACCGCCCCGGCAGGCTCGGGGAGACCCAGCAACACCTTATTCATTTCCCTTCATATAATTAATATAAAGACAATTTATTAAATATATACATCGCCTTGCATTTTTAATCCAATGAATTATTCAGGATGAGTACTTTATTAGGCTGTTTATCGTCTCTCCTTCCCCCTTGGGCTGGGTCTCTGCTATTTATCGCCGGAGGGATGCAGTGCATCGTTTCCGTGGAGAAATATTTGTCTGGGGGCTGGGTGTGGATTTATGCCACATGGGCAGGTTTTCACATGAAGTCGGATTTTTCTTCTTCCAGAAGCAGAGGTGGGGTATGTGACACAAAAGGTTTGTCTTGGAAAGTCGAAACCCAGCTTGTCACCCAGTGTTTTTCAAGCAGTGGGAATTCATTGGTCTGTGGAGCCACTTCTATCTCAGCGCGTCCACATAAATGAAATGTGCAAAGTAACTACTTTCTCCCTGAACAAGTGTTTCTTGCTTTTCCAGTACAGACTGCAAAAAGTGGCTGTAAAAGATCCATTTCTGAAAGGGGAAAATCCACCCGATTAGGAAACAGGTGGGATACTTCTGCTTTGTCAGGCCCACCAGCAATGCCTGTGGAAGCTGGGGCGTGAAGGTGGGTGACACCAAACACACCAGCAGGCCCGGCTGCACAGAGCTCAGTGGGCTTCAGCTCTCTGCACTTCATCTGGCCTTTCTACACCTTGAGAGGCACTTCAAGAGAAAGAAAAAAAAGATTAAAAAAAGTGAAGCAGGAATTAAAATGTATCCAACACTTGACATATTTTGACAGATTCTCTGTCAATTTGTTTCCTGGGCAGGTTAGGTATGTTCTTCAACAGGTTTATGAAACACAGTTACTTAAAGACACTTCCCTTAAGAGAAAGGTTTCTGAAATGCCTCTCAGGGTCACTGTGGGAAATCCCTCTTCAACAGAGCCTTGTGAGGATTTCCATGCTAGAGCAGCCATAGCAGGAACATTCTACAACCTCTTGTTCATGCAAATACTAGATGATTTCCAGACGAATTCTTCCAAGTTCAACTATTCTGGGATTTTTGTGAAACAGCCTTCTATTCTCCTAACTGGCTGTTCCCTTCCCATTGCTTTATTCTGCTGTTTCTGGGAGGTGTCGCTTATTCTCAGTGCCTACTAAAGTTTGTGGGACTTGAATCATTCAGCGCTGTCATTTCCCGGACTGAGTCCAAAAATTCTACAACTAAGAAGTCTTGGAGAGTTATTTGCCAGAAATGGTGTTGAAAACATCAGTCCTTTCAACATCTCTTATACAGCCACAGCAATGACCCTTCTGAGCTGGGCTGCCCAAAAATACCCGCAGAGCACAGCTGATGTGTCTGTACCAGAGCAGGCCAAAGCGACTTGCTCTGGGGGCCGCATCCTGACACCTCACGGAGAAAGGGCAAAGCAAAGCAGACAGGTCCAAACACCAAAACCGAGTTTCAAAATAAAGTGAGCTGGCCCAGTTTTATGTTTATTAAGCAGTAAATAACCAGTGTCAGCCTTGCTTATGCAGTATATCTTTCCTTAATGAAAGTTAAATGCCCTTGCTAGCTTGCTACAGAGAGACCAGCAAAGATTTATTCTTTCTTTTAAACACATAGTAGAATGGCCTTGATATTTATATGATCAGTAACCCATAAAACCTTAAGGGGAATTTTTATCCCGGAGACTCATTTCTGTCCCCACTGATTTAGTAGTAAAACTACGATCAGGCTTGGGACACATGGGATTATAGAAAAAGATATTACACATTTTTAACCAGACAGTCACTGAAAATATTTGGAGAAAGAAAGACTGGAATCCTTTGAAGTGACTTTCAATTAAGTTTTTAAACGAATTAGCATGTTATTTCTGTGTAACAGCTAGACCATAAATTTGGTTTCTAATTAAATACTGGGTCAAAACTTCACATCACACATCACTGCTTGCAAATTTATCCATTGTTAGATTTGACCAAAGTTCCTTGGAGAGATGCTCTTTTCTCCTTCTCCACGGGCACAACAACTTCCCTCTGGGAAAACAAAGGAAAGCTGAAGGACTTGCCATTGTGTTGTTACATGAAAAAAATACCAGTTTAATTACTATAATCACAGAAGTCACAGATTTCTTTTGCAGTTCTGGTCAAGATTTCAGTGAAATTTCTCTGTCACAGTCCTCCAAAGCCTGTCTCTGGTCTCCAGAGGAAGCCACCAGTGCCTGGTGCCATATTAGTCCTGAAAGGGTTAATGAAATTCTTTCTTACTGGACCGTTTTCAGTCATATCATACTTTAAGACATATACGAGCAGCTTTCACTACCTTGTCACAAAAGTTAAGGAGCAGATAATGCTAAGTCCTACTGGCAGCATTATGAGGCAATGCATTTTTAATAATTGCACAGTATTACAGGTATAACTATTTCTCTGAACATTAGGCCTGAATAGTTCTTCTGTCTCTGTCCCTTATTACCCTTTAGTCCTCTACCTCATATAAGAACCTCTTCTATTTCTTCAGCTAATTTAAATGAAAATCCTACTATATTTCTGGCTGTAAAAATAACCCTAACCTTTTCCTTTTGTTCTCTCCTCTGTGATCCCCCATGACATCAGTTCAAAATAAAAAGTTGCTGTACACCTGAACTTTTTTTCCAAGGTACCCTTAAGGATTCCCAGCATTTAGTGATGACCAGTTACATGAATAAGGTTAATAGTTTACTGGGACAAAAAGAACATAAATTACTTTCAGTCTACATAATTTGGCGAGAGTCATCGGGGAATCACCTGAGGCTGGGTTTTGAGCCGCTCAGTTAGGTTGTTGAGCTGCTCATGTGTCTCTCTGCTATGAGCCAAACTGTTGTGTTTTTTTTTTTTCTCGGGGCCATCATGTTAAAGGCTTGTGACTGTCTGGTCAACAAAGTGAGTGCAGTGTGAACAGGAGCACGGCGGGGGTGGGGACACAATATAATCCCTGACCCTGTCTCTTGTAGCTCCCTACTTGGAAAGAAATCACCACCTTAAGATGGCATTGCAGAATGACTTGACCTGAAACCCCAGCCTGCAGCCTTCACCAAAGGTAACTTGATGATATATTGCTAAGAAATGCATGGAAGCATTGGTAGCACACATTATTTCCCCTGTGTTGAGCAATACCCAAACGCACTATGAACTCTACCCCGTCTTTCTGTCTGAAGCATTCGTGCCAGACCAAGGCTGCAGGGTCTGGGACACCAAATATACAGTCATGGTTTTATGCTGCTGAACACTACACTGGCTAGTACTGCCTTGACCATTCAGAAGGGCTTTGCATAACATTTCACAACTTTTAACCTAAATCTTCTCATGAATCTGTGATTTAGGATTCCCCACCTTAACCACGTATAAAGAGTTTCAGCAGTCACTGTCCTTCATTCCTGAAGTGAAGGAATAAAACTGTGCTCTTGTTGTTTTGACCTGAAAGCAGTAGAGCACAGATGGTTGTTAATATTTAACTGTACCCTAATCTTTTTTTCGTGAGTAATATTTACTCATACTACGTGAGGGCGAGAGATGCCTGAAACAATCAGGACTTGGAAACCATGATGTGGTTTTGTGTTTAAACAACTCAGCTGGAACCAGAAGTCTTCTCAGTCCCTACCATGCAATATAGCCTAATGTTTTAAAATTGGAAGTGCGTAGTAGACACTGGTCTGGATATTCAAGCACCTAGAAACAGACCTGTTTCTTGGAGATGCTGTAGGCAATCATTGTCTCTAGAAAGACCTCAGCCGGAGCCTGTCCATGCTTAGACCGTGCTGTACAGCCCAAAAAAAGTCTACATGTGGGTTGTACCTGATGGCAACTACTGCAGTCTAAATTGTGCCACTCTTACTCATAGGTATTTTTTCCTACCTAATAGGCTTTACCATTTCCCCCCTTTTTCTTATTTTAACATGAACATAAACCAAGATTTCAAAAAATGATGACTGGTTCTGAGTGTTTGGTTTGCCATCTCTCCACAGCCCTGATTTTCAGAGGATGCCTGGACGAAATTTTGTGACTCTCAGACCACATTAAAATGTCACAAGTTAGACAAAATACAGGCTCTCAAAATGCTCATTGATAAATGGCATTACTAGCAGAGCCATAAGTGAGATGAAGAAATTCCATTACCAGAAAACATTAGGTGGCTGCATTAAAAGAAATGTTCAAATTAAGGCTTTTCTAAATACATGGCTAGAGAGCTTTCAGATCAACAGAAATGGGAAGATGAAGTGTGCCGAGTTGCTTGTCTGTTTTCATACAGGTTTGACAAAGGTCTAGTGATCTCAGAGAAATTAAACTCTTGCAAAATCTGAAAATAGCTGGCTGCATAGACCATTCAGGGAGAGTCTGCAGTGGGAGCTCATACATTACCGGGCACTGGAGAATCCACTTAAGAGAGAGATTTGTCCAGATGCCATCATTCAAGGAAAATACTTTTTTTGATACATCAACCATAAGACTCCAACTCTGAAGCCAGTTCCCATTAGCATTTTGCTTTCAGAACAACTTTTACTTTCTGGTTTTACAGTACGTCATTGCTCCAGAATTTTTCCCTCCAACAATAAGCCCTTAGATAACTTCTGAGAAGTCCTTCTGCTGGCCTATGTTTTGGGGGATGTTATTTTACTTTTCAGGGTAATGTAGCGACTTCATTGGCATCCTGTGAAAGTCACAGAAATGCAGGTTCCAGCTCTTCAAAATGTGCTACATAGATGAAAGGACTGCTCAAATTTCTCTCTTGCCACTTCTGGGGGGACTTAGCTTCTACTAGAAATAGTGCAAGTACATCGATCTGTTTATTGACTACACTCCTGCCAACTTTAGGCCTGAGGGCAAGTCTTTCCTGTCATGATATTTGCCACTCACTTGGCCACGTAATTGTCATTAACCGCAGGGCAGTCTCCTTCATCTTTACCACTGAAGGCCCCCTCCCCTCTTCCCACATGCTTTTACCAATCCAGCTTCTTGGTTTTCCAAGAAGAAGAAGAAGAAAATAACCTCTCTCTCCCTCATCCTCGGTGTGAGTCATAGGTCAGGATTAGAAAAGAGGATCATTCAGAAGAGTTAGCCCAATGGTGTCAAAATCGTCTAAATATTTTAATGTTGTGTTTGGAAAACATTTTCAGCTGGAAGATTTATGATCTTTTATCTACAGAAGGCATTAAAAATAAATATTCAGAATTGTGATAAATATGCAAAAGGAAAAGAATGACTTGAAGTATCCTATGATATTTCAATATGCAACAGCAAGAAGTGGAAAAGGTGTGCTGATGTGGAAAATTCTTAATTAACATTTAGGTAAGTATTCTCTGTCTGCCCCCTCTTCAGCTCATTGTGCAAGACTTTAATATCCACCTGTATTCTCTGTGCTATAAATCCTCAGTTCTGCATCAGGGAGTGGCATGTATGATCAAAAGTTTCTCATTATAAATTGTGATGGGCACTATTGATCTACCTTCTGAAAGGATACTTACCTCTGACTTGAATATTAATTAAGCTATTAGTCCTCCGTAAAAAAAGCAAGTGGCTTCTCAGTCTCAGTAACTGAGCACAGTAATTGTCATCAGTATCGCTAAATGTCAAATTCATTATTTCACCTGCAGAGCAGTTGCCCTAAAAGGCAATAGAACATAGTTCCCAAACATCAAAATTATTTCATGTTATATTGGGAGAACTTGCAAGCATCTTCTCTGTTTGTCAAGTGATGCGGCAGTTCTTCTGTTTTAACAGTGATGAAAAGGTGCACCGAACATCACTGAAAATCTGTGTTTCCCCCATTGGCTTTCTACGCTACCAAGGATCCAACCCGTTTCTGATCAAAGATGACAACAGTAGACGAAGGAAAAAAGTGAGGGATGTTCCTGCAGAGCTGAAGGGCACACACCATCTCATTCTGTCGCTGTTGGTTTATTTCTTTTTTCCCTGTGTAAAATAATGAACCCTTGGCTGCTGATCAGGATTGCTACCTGTTGCTGGCTTCTGTTAAAAAGCCTTTTATCACCTCTCTTCCAGCTTTGCAGCCCACGCTAAGTTTTCCATGAGAGACAATTACAGGTCCCAGAAATGTAATCAAGGTCATGGGGAACACCCTGCGGCTGTCAGAGCAGGCTGGCAAAGATGGGATGGAGATATGTGGGAGGCTGGACTGCAGCTGTCAAAGAGGAAGGAGACAACTATACCACTCCTCTCCCTTCTGGGCCAGTTGAATACTCTTTGCAGGAATCAGAGACAATTGCTGTTATAAACACCTTCATCTGGCAGGGTGGCTGAAGTGAAAGAAATAGCCTCAGAAAGGAAGGTAGGAAAGGTACTCAAAGAATCGCAGGCGATCTTCCTCTCCTTGCTAGACAGTCAAATTTTGAATCGAATTCTCATGTAAACTGAGGAGAAGCTAAACTAAATGATGATTAAGTAGTTTAAAACCAGTAGTCCCATGCTGTTTCTTTGTAATACCTAACAATAAAATTAGGGCGTATCATTGAAACCTATTGGCATGTCCTTCTAAAATCACATTATTTCCCTTTTTTAAGAGGGGTAAATGGTGGAATTTTCATTAGCATTCATTGCATTGCATTAGCATCAGCTGGGACCTCAAGAAATGGGCTTATTAGTACTGTTGCAGCAAGATGGAAAACTCTGTTTAACCACAGACTAAGAGCACTGTTGTTTTGCTTTCTTAGGCAAGCTGCTCAGAGAGCAGTGAAGTGGAGGAATTCACATCTGATGGCACGCATCCTTTTCCCAAAGGATATCCCATCCCTTATCCTGCCTCTATTGGGAGGTCCTCAGATGTAGGCATGGCCACATGAGTGGGTCTGACTGTGGTACTGTGTTTTTGCCATCCTACCCTACTGCTCCATCAACTTTCCTTTCTCTGATGAGCCAACTGAAAGATTTTCAGATGAAAGATGTCTGGGGAAGGAAGAGCTTCAGGGCCCCCAGGAAACCCCGGCTCAAGCCTTTGGTAGCTGTTAGAAGTGTGCTCAGAGGGATCCCCAGCCCCACACCTTACCTGCTTCTGCAGGAGGCTGGGAACAAGGTTTTTAATTTGGAGGCCAGACACGGGCTGCAGGTCAGAGATTAGACAACCTCTGCTCTGTTCAGTGTGTTGGCAGAAGGATGCTGTAATTCAGAAGAGTCAGGATATACTGAACTGATGTCTACACCAGCCAAGAGGAAAAGCCAGAGCATCCAAAATGCTTCCTTTCTCCTAAGCCCAGCATGCTCTCCAGACCGGTGACACCACTGCAGGATGAGGAGCAGAAAACTCCTGCTTACAATGTTCATGAGAGAGGCAAGTTCTCTGCTCCAAACCCTACATGTAAGATTTCCATTTGATTTGAATCAGGAAGCCTTCCCCACCAGCCAGCAAAGCTGGTGCTAGCATGGGCTCAGCTGTCCCGCTGCCCCTTTGCCGCTGGCCCATGCCACCCACAGCCCCTGGGTCCCCCCTGCATTGGGTCTACGTACATGAAACTGCTGGCTGCCCTACTACCTCTCCCCTACTCAGGTACAAGATAGGAAAAAATAGATAAAAGTATCAAATAGAGAGCTTTTCAGAAATAACAGATATTAATTTGCTTGTGAATCCTGCCTAACCAGTACCAAATGGGGAGACGGATCGCCTCGTAAGCACAGTTGTTTATGGTCAGTTGTCCTGTGTCAAATACAGGGTTCCTCTTTTTGGATGAAGCTCTGAAATACCACTTGCTCTGAATTAGCTGAAGTGCAATAAAGGAATAAAAAATTTGGTTGAGCGCCATTTTCTTTGCAGTGCCCAGAATACTATGCTCATTCAAGGAGAAAAATAGACAAAGCTCATCTGCATTGCTGATTCGGAGGGGCGGCTTGTTCACTTCTCACAGGCTGAAGAGATCCTCTGGGCAGCGCTGCTTGCACAGAGGCTGCCTTATCCTGCTGCCAAAAGGCGGGAAGCTCTGGATTACTGTGCAACTGTTTGAGGATACCCAGGCAGTTTTACTGGTCTCAAACGTTCAGATCTTGCGAGGCCCCAGATTACACCGTAAAAACACACACAGCGAGGGTGAGTGGAGGAAAACTAAAACTTCACGTGTTCAAAGCTCAGGGGAGGGTGTTCACAACACAGTTTAACTTTAGGGTTCAAATTAAGGACCAGTTAACGTGGGTGTTGTGCTCAGAGGAGCTATACCCCTTTCAAAACCTCAACTACTGCCTCATACAGCCCCAAAAATCATTTAAATGTTGAGAAAATAGTTAATTTTTAATATTTGGGCTGAACAGTACTGGAGGGAGGGCCGCTGAAAATGACACGAGCGACCTGTGATGACCAAGTTGTCGGATCAAGAAAGCATTTGGTGTAGCAGCAGTGATCTTGCACCCTTGTTTGCAGTGCTGTTTTCATGCTGGAAAATGGTTCAGAAAATGCCAAGGCTGTGAGGGCAACCGAGGCTCAAGCAGAGAGCTTCAGGGATCCCCAAGGTGGCTGAAGAGCAGGAGCTCGGTTAGAGCTGCTGCAATCAAGCGTGCCAACCAAGCCAGGCGCTGCCTTTCCCTGCTTCATGGGAACGTCCGTCCCGCACCCCCGGCTCCTTCTGAGGCGGATTGGGGTGCAGCGTGCCCTGCAGCAGGCAGCAGCAGCCTTTCACCATCCATTTAATTGGTGCACTAATTATCCCGTTTTAAACAGCTCTAAAATAAACCAGACTGCAGTCACGTTGAAAAAAGCCCATAATATGTCTGCGTCTGAAACCTGACTACAATCCAATTTCTTTAAAGGTTGCCTGATACAGATATCACAAGAAACAGCTCTGCAGCAGTAGAGATTGATTCCACCTCCCCTCTTTTGCCAGGGAATAACCTTAGCAAAACTTTCAAATTGATGGTAATTCACTAGTTTCAAAGGGCAGACGAAATAAATCATTAATAAAGAGGTTTGCCCCAAGAAGGAACCGCCAGTTTAAAGAGCTTAGAGCTCCAAATCGTCGGCCTGTGTGCTCTATGTAATTTAATACTGGAGGATCTTGGCTAACTTCATTAAGAGGATGACAGTGAAATTGAGATAAATCATCCCATGGTGGGGGAGGGACCAATATAGAGAAATTATAACCAGCAGGACAAACAGGTTATATTACCACACAGATAACTTACTTCCACATTAGTGTTAAAATGAGTTTCATTAACACAAACTATATATTTTACATCAGAGCTCATGTTATTGTGAAATTAAACACACTGTATGATTCATGTAAATGCATCTGTAAATGCATGCTGGACCTTTCTTAGGTTTAGTTCTTGATTATTTTCAGCCCACTCATTAAGAGTGAATTTTGTTCTTTTTTGTAGTAAATTCTCAGTTAAAAAATTGACTGTGTTTTGATTTTTACGTCTTCACCAACTAATATCTCAGAAGTGTCTTTACTAACTGTGTAACTCCAATAATCTCAGAGTTTTTATTTCTAGTGCTAGTTTGTGGTAAGTTTGAAAAAATATTTTTTATTCTATGAAAAGATTCCCATCCTCTACCATCTTTTAACAGTCATGCTAAGCAGATACTTACTAAGACTTCACACATGGCTCACAGTGGCCAGAAAACAACAATGTTAAGAAGAATAACCCCACTGCACAGAGCTTTAGTTCTGTCTTGTAACTGCTGGTTGTTTTTTTTTTCCCCTGCAGGCAATATCAATGATTTGTATAAAGACTTTTCCTCCAGAAAGCTGAGTCACTGGTTTTATTGAACACATTCAGCATAAATTGTGCATTTCAATAATATTTTTTCTGCATTTTGACAAAAATTGCACTGAATAACATTCAGTTCTTCCTACTCAACAAGAATTTAAATTCAGAAACTTTATTTCAGGCCTTGTAATAGCAGCTTTTCAACAGCAGCCCTCTGTAGCACCCCTCTCGTTTGTGTCTATTCCTTTTCAGAGGCAGAGTGCTGGACACTGAGGGAAAGGCTGCCCTGGCTCAGCCATTCTCTTATCTTGTATTTGGGCCATTGGTGGTGCACATCTACAGGACTGTTTTCATTCTGTGTTTTGGAGGTAGTGACCTGGGAGGGGTAGGTGTGGGTTGTGACTCCAGTTTTGGCTGAGCCCTGCCCTTCTGCTCTCATCTTGTCACCTCTGCACTCCCCATGGACCACTCGTCCCCTTAGGATGGGAGTCTCGCTGGGATTACCGTTTTTCTCTATGGATAAACACTGAGCATCCCATGACAGTGTCCCGTCAGTCATTTCCAAGCACATCATGCAATCCCATGTTTTATGTGGCAGCTGCCAGTCACCCTGCGCTTTCGGACTACAGACACAACTTTAACAAGTAAAGGAGTTTAGTCAGTACAGCTAAGGAGGACACACACCAAAATGAGTTCTGTGCTATTCCTTGTTCGGTTCTACCTCTGGACTCTGTGATTGTGAATATATTAATTTCCTGAAACAAAACCCATGCTTCAGCATAAAATACTGTCGCGTATGACTGAATGAAACCCAAGAGCCTTGGCTGGAAAAGGAAATCTCTTTTTAATAGTTTTATCCCATTTGCATTGAGTTAGAATACATTTCCTTAGTACAGGGCACAGGAAAATATTCTTCTTATAATTGACAGATTTAAAAGGGTTCTGCTCTACATCAGCAAAGGGGAACAGTACAGACCTGTGGTGGCAGACAACCTGATTTTGAAATAAGAGCACTAAATAGTAACAACTGCAATAACTGACCTGTCACATCATCTGCTTAAAAAAAGACTTAAATGGTGGCTTATAATCTACATTGCAGAGTGGAGAATCACTAGCTATGTCTGATTGCTTCCTTGCTGATGGATGTTTTATATACAGTTAGGGCAGTCACAGGGGCTGCACGTACACTCACCTGCTACCACCAGCGTGACAGGTCTCCTGACTGTCTGGCGTGGGCGTCTGTTGTGGCAGCCAAGGTCCTCCCTGGGCCATGAGCTGGGCTTTGCTTTCCCTGGGCAGGGGAAGGAGGTGGCTGGTCCTCCCCTGCCTCATGCATGGGGAGAGAGGCTGTGGTGAGAACCCCCCCTTGCCTTGAGGTCCTGCCCTCATGCAAACACCAAGGGAAGAGTAGAAATCAAGCAAGCAAAGCTGAGATTTTGAATATTCTCCCAGTCTCTAACCATTTTCAGCTCCAATTTCCATAGGTCTCTAAGTATTTTTGTATTTAGTAACCCTCAATGGATTTTTCTCCATGCCTGTTCTCCCCCTTAAATCCATTAAATCTTTTACCCTGCAGCCCAAGGAAATTTTCAGTATGCAGTAGGAGCTGAGCTCACACTGAGGCCTCTCATGGAGTGAGGTTATCACAAGGGTCTCTTTAACAGTCTTCTGCCTGTCGTAATGTATCCCTTATTCCAAGGACAGTCCCTTACTTCTTTAATTCCTTCTTTTGTTTACATCCCATATGAATGAGGAGGGACTGAATCAATCAAATTTCACAGGAACAAAGAATGGCTGAGGTTGGAAGGGACCTCTGGAGGTCATCTGCTCCAACCCCACTGCTCAAGCAGGGCCACCCAGAGCCAGTTGCCCAGGACTGTGTCCAGACAGTTTTTGAATATCTCCAATATCTCCACAACCTCTCTGGGCAACCTGTGGCAGTGCTTGCTCACCCTCACAGCATAATGTATACCACAGCACTAAACAATCACAGAATCACAAAAAAAAAAATATGTCTGAAAGGTTGCTAGGAAGGTTTCTAATCCATTCATGATCTCAGGACAGGAGCAGTTACACCTAGTTGATTTTGATAGGCATTTCATCTCTTCTCCAGGAATGCAGACTCCACAATCCTTCCCAGCAGCCTCTTCCACCTTAACTTGGAAAACCTGCAGTTTCTCTACTGTTTAAACTCCTTTTTTCCCCCCCTGCAGTTTTAATCCATCCACTGCTTCTTCTTTTAGAAAGAATTGGTCTTCCCCTTTCTCTTGCAAAAGCCTTTTATTGTATTTGAGGTAACTGTTGATTAAACCTTACATTCAGTGTAGAAAGCAAGCCTGATAAACAAATCCTCTAAGAAAATCTATGATAAAGTTCAAATTCCTCAGTTTGTATTGACCGAATTAAAAATACTCAAGGAAAAATCATTAATACAATCCCATAAGAAGTTGCCTGTTGCGTTATATTTCTCAAGCACTGTTTTAGCAGTTATAATTCTGGTAAAAAAAATACACAAAGAAGTAAATGTCTCAAAAGTTGGCTTTGAAAACAGCAAGTCTTTGCCACACACTGAGTTCACTATGTTTTATTGCAAATGTTCAGTGAAGAAGTAAAGACCCTCTGGAGAAGTCTAGCTGTTTCTAGGGGGACACCACCACCAGAGCTCCCTGAAGTTCCCATGCAGAGCTGCCAGCCATGCAAAGATGCATGAGCCAGCTCAGGGGGTTTCTGCGGTGTGGCATGGCACGGCACGGCACGGCAGAGTGCAGTGCTGCCTGCATGGCTGAGGAAGCTGCAGGGCTTTGTGATGGAAATGGAAAGGGAAAGAGGCTGCTTTTGAGGTTAAAGCAATGTTTAAAAGGAGAACTAAATGGAAAAATTTTGCAAAATAACCCTCTGAGACACTGACGTTTTTTGGACTGCTTGACTGCAACCACTAATGAAATAGCCTTGTTTTCTAGCATCCACACACAACCAGAGCTATATATCCTGGTAAAATAAAACTTCTTGCATGGCTGACATCTCTATGTGGAAAGGAATCAAAGACTTCTTTAGGAAAGACATGTTTTTCTTCTGATGCCGCAATTCACAGAAATATCAAATACTCCTAGGAGTTATTCAAATATTCCTAAGAGTTACTGCTCATTAGCAGGACAGGAGAATTCTCCATTGCCTGAATATTTTCCAACTGCAGTGAAGGGGAATTGGGAATATTTACAAAGGTAGAGATTGACTAGAGTGATATAACTTTGGAAAACACCACAGTGGTGGCTAATAATGCAGGAAAGCATTATCATGGGAAAATATGCTGTCATCATTTGAATTTTCAATCATTTTTCAAATATTTCAGACTGCAAGGGATATTTCACTTGAATGTTCAGAAATACTGAGGCATATCTTCACCAAGTGGTTAATTTTGTATTTGCAGTTGAAAGGATCTTAACATGTTTTCTATGTTCTGGGGATTTCTATCTGTGTGTCAGGTGAAGACTGCATAGCTGCAACTTGTATTTTATACATTAAAAGGACTGAGAGAAACCTCCAGTGAATAAATATATAATACTAATATTTCTTTTACAATATGAGGAGTTTCTTATGATATGGTTTGAATGTTAAGAGCAATCAGATTTCGTATTTGCTGCAGCTTATAATGTAATGCATTCTTTGAAGAGTAAGCTGCAACAAAAGATAAATGACAAGTTCTTTGGTCATCAATGTACCTTTTTGCTAAAAAACATAATGGCAAAGGAGAAAAAAAGAAAGGAAATGTCATTTGGTTTTGTATCTTAGTACTAAAGTACCTGTATTCAGAGCTTCATTCCAGCTACTTTCTCTGCTTTTGTGTGTGTGTGTGTCTTGCAAAGTTTTAAGCGTTGTTGAAGGTATGAAACTTGACAAAAGTTGAGTATACCATGTTTATATGAAGAATATTTTGTGAAGTGAATGAATTCCCATGCTTTAGGAATTCTTCGTTCTCTCCTTTTTGTAAAATGTGTTAATTTTGTTATTTCCAGTCCTTTGCTGAATGCACCTATGAAGAGAGTATTTTCCTTTTGTAAATTGGCTTAGATAGCATAAATCTGTCAAATATTGCTGTCTAGGTCTCAAGTAAAGAGTGCTCCTGTAATTTATGTAAAAAATGTAAAACCTTATAAAACCACACCCAAAACTCCAAAAGCCCAGCTGCGCTGAAATGTCTTCAAATGCAGTAAGACCTATTATAAATAATAACATAAATCTTAGAGTAATTGAGTTATATATATCTGAGACTGGAAGAGTGCGTAGCTCAGACATGCTCAGGGGAAATATTTTTTTCCTTAAAGCATCCCTCAAAATCAAGCCTTCCCCCCCACTTTTCCGATGATGCTCCATCTCCGTGCAGGAAGGGGTGTCACATCCCGAGACCTTTCTGTCAGGTTTTGTTGCATGGGCCAACAGGTACAAAAGCTGTCAGGAGACACAAACACAGACAGCTAACATGAGCATGTAAACCTCACTTTCTTAGGGAGTCAGGCAAAGAAAACTCCACCATTGACCTCAGATGTTCACATAAATGTGTAACTAGGGTTCAGCTGAGCTAATTGTGCATTATTGCATATGGTTTGTTGCCAAGATATGGACTGCGATTTGTATAACATGTAAGCAGCAGCAGCAGCAGCAGCTTTGAAGCCAGTGTTAGAAGTGCAATTGGGTGAAATCCAGGCTGCTTTCAAGGTGGTGAGAATCCTGCCAGGAACTTTTAGGAGCTTGGACTCATTAACTGCAACTGGGTTCAGAAATAAAGGCAAACATGACAAAGATTTTCTCAGCTCCTAGGAAAAAAATTCTACACCTCGTTCAAAGTACTAATTTATCTACATAATCTTCCAAAATAATACTTTTAAAAGTGGACATACTACAGATTTCATAATGGGAATGAGCTAGAGCCAGTGCTCTGCCAGGTGCTGTTCTTACAGAAACATCATGTGCCTTTAACACAATTAAAATATAAGCATGTACAATTTCTAAACCTCAGCTGGGGCCTGCGGCTTTTTTTCTTGATTTGCCATGATGGATATAGAGTGATGCATAATGGCTAACTTGGCAGGCTGCCTATTTGCAGGGGGACAGGTAGGGCTAGTCTGTGGAAAGAGATGACTTATAAGAATCCCTTACCCCACTTGCTAGAAAATGACACCTTATTATTGATTTATCTCTAGGAGATGCATTTGAGAATATATTTAAAACCAGCAGCTTCTCACATGAGGTTTTAAGACCACTGTGGATGACAGTAAGATCATAAGAAGTTCATTTATAAGTACACAGGAAAGATATTTGTTGAAAGTAAAGCCTACTGAATATTTATTAGCTACTCCTGTTCTAACACACTCCAGAAAACACCCTTGGAAATCTTTGTTTTCTGAAGTTACAAATGGTTTCCAAACCTATTAATATACCAAACGTGGACACAAAGTGCAGCTGCTCCCTCATCCCTTGATTTCCCTCAGCTGCAGCCAGAACAAGTTTTCTTTGTTTCCAGGTAAGTTAATGGTTTTCCATTAACAGCAAAAGACAGACTTTTTAAAAAGACAAAGCATGGTATCAACCTGTCTCTCTCTCACACATACACACATAAAAGCCTAATCAGCAAACCAGAAACAACCAGGAGGAATGTGCAAGACTTTTGATACAGAGTTGTGCTGGACTATGAAAGCAGTGCTGGCAGTCTGGCGTGTATGTTCAATTGTGGGCTTCATGTCACATAGTATCACAGGCTTTCTGTTATCACGCACAGGCACTAGACTTCATCTATCATGGAGTGTTCACACTAAAATTACTGTGTTGGGTTTTTTTGGTTTTTGGGTTTTTTTAATTCAGGCTTCAAAGCAGGCAAGAAAGACTGAGCAGTGAGGATCTGCTCTGGGCTGGGCAAGTTTGTGTTGGTAAGTAATTTATTTCCCAAAAAAATACTGTTGCTTCATTTCACCCAAAATAATGTTCTCTGCAAAAACATACCGTAAGTGATTTACTTTATAAGAGATAAAGATCTATAGGAAAAATCTGGAGGAAAATTGCTTCCTCAGACCAGCCCTGTAGCATCATCTCAGAGTTTGGACTGATGTTTTTTTCAAGGGTCTTCAGTGCTCACTTCTGGCCTTTTTTCCTGTTCCTTTCTGTGTTGGTGGTCTGGTGGGGCCCTCCTATACTTTGATCAGAAAGGTCATGTAACAGAAGAGCCTAGGGTCCCCAGATGCCATCACTTCAGCTGTTGCTCCATTACTGCATGCCAGAAAGACTGGAGAGGGAGTAGGGTTTTTAGCTATGCTCTTGTACTGCTAGGACAAAACCATGGCTTGTTTGTGTCCCTTTATACCACCTGCTGTTCTCCTTATGTCTGCACTGTTGGAGTTTCAGTCCAAGGTGGAGGCAAAATGACAGCTGGAGAGACATAGTACGGTCTCATACCCAAAGTGACAGTCACAAAACAAAGAGGAGTTGTCTGTCTCCCGCAGGTGTCTGCAAACATACTTGCAATCCTTAGGCTGATGTATTGTTCCTCTAGAGAGACATACTGAAAGAAATTGGGTTTCTTTACCCTTCTGCAGAGCATTTGGCATCTCCCTGAGTGATGACACATTCGTTGTCACCAACAACGTGAAAATTCATACATGGAGGCATTTTTTGCTTCTGTAGATATGGGCGCTTGGGTGAAATGAATGGATCATAAAATAAGGAACAGGGCAATTACCAGCAGAACTCGTTTGTTATCTGCTGTCAAGCCTCAGCGGTGGAGGGAACACAGTCATCTGTGCGCCCTAATGAAATATGACAGGCGTTTAGAGACCGAAGGCTGACACTTCCTGACAGCATCACCATCTGCACACTGAAAGCTGCTAGTATCCGGACATCATAATCTGTTAAGGGCTGTTTATTATTGTACCTCCAAATCGCAGGTCACGCAGAGCCTGGAGTTATATGTCATCAGCTTTGTACACAGTCCCCTTACCTTAGCTAGGATCCTAATTCTCAGTCTCTCAATGTGCTTCCTAGCTGGACGTTTAAGTTTCCAAATAATCAAGCCAATAGCCTAAGATGTAGATATTTGAAAGGGAAAAAAAAACCCCAAAAACCTTCTAGCCCACCAGCAGGCAAAATAGATGTTAACCTAACTCTTACCAGGGCAGATGGAGTTATATAACGTGATTTCTAAGAGTAAGGGATTTTTCAAGGAATAAGGATTTAGCATATGTGATACACAGTAGTTTTTGCAGCTTCAGAATCATAATGTGGCAGTAGTTTCTACAATCCTACTTCTACACACAATGCAGGTACAGGGAA
This sequence comes from Mycteria americana, assembly GCF_035582795.1. Classification (NCBI taxonomy): domain Eukaryota; kingdom Metazoa; phylum Chordata; class Aves; order Ciconiiformes; family Ciconiidae; genus Mycteria; species Mycteria americana. The sequence goes on along the minus strand of NC_134366.1, from coordinate 120,542,880 downwards.
AACTATTTAAAGAATGAAACGTGCAATAATGACCAGGGGGGTTGCCTGTATCAAGGAAAAACATGTTGCCTCAGATATGCTGGAACACAGAGATTAAAACAGGGACTACAGGACTGATCCAATATTTTTTTCTCAGGCATTTTTTTCAGAGCAAGGAAAAAGGTGACCTTGAGAGACAACAGTACAGGTTAACTAGAGTGAAAAAAAAGAGCAGGAGGAAAAAAAACAAAACCACAAACAAAGAGTGGAGGTTAACTTTATCTTGCAGACTTCAGTGTTTCCTTGCATTATAAGGAAGAAGAGAAAAGGCTGAAGGCACAAATCAAGTTACAGAAGTAGATGTGCCAATTCGGCCTTGAAGAAAATGTTTTTTCTGAGGTCAGGCACCCTGAAGAGTGGTCTTGAATTCCAAACTTGTTTGCTAGAGTACTGTGTTTGCTTTCCTACCTGGTAGAGAACATGCAGGAGCCAAAGACTTTCCACCACCCTCCTTTTTTTTTTTTTTTAAATAAGAACAAACAAAACAATGCAACCGCACACAAGGAGGGACTTGTTTAGCTACTCCACCTGGTGGGGGAACATTCCTGGCCAGGTAGAAGCCCAGTGCCTTCTGCAGTTTCACTCCTTGGAGCCTGGATTGAGACATGCCTGTTCTCCTCCATCCAGCTCCTCTGAGCACAGTGATGAGCAAGCGGTCGCCTGACTCGGGCACTGATCTTTGAAGCCAGCTTTAGCAAACAGAAGGAAGAGTTTGTGTATCTCCTGAGCTGAAACAGAGCTCTTGACTCGGTGGCGTCCCAGTGTCTCAAGTGGAAATTTGCAGCCTTGTGTCCTTTCACCCACTTACCAGAGGGAAGCATGGCATGGGGCTGATTTCCTTAAACTTGAGGATGACGCAAGGATGCACTGGGTCCTTGCACCTCTGGTATCTCTCAGATAGCTCTGTTTTGTGCATCTCTCAATTTGACTGTTGTCTGGAAGTAAATACTTGTAAACAAAGAAACATAAGAGGTCAAGAGAAGAGCCACAAAAGCAGCTCAGCACCGAGAGGGTCATTTTCCTAAACAGTGCAGCTTCTGTTGCTCCATGCAGGTTTCAGTGATCTAAACAGAAGAGGACAAGACTCCCTGTTCCTACCTATAGATCTAGGAAGTCTCATGCTCAGTAAAACAAAGCAGCTGTGTAAAAGCATCTATAATTCTGGGAAATACAATAGGAGGAATTACAAGATCTGACATGTTTTAATTCAGGTTGCTGGACTACAAGTATACAAACTTCTTCAGCTGGTGGAGTACCAGGCAAACCATTAGATTCTCACCACTGTAGATACCCAGATCTGAAAGTCTGCTCTTCCACTACAGTGAAAAAACCCCAGGTGTGCAGCCTGCAGGAAATCTGAAGTCAGCTAGACCTAGTAAACTGTCACAAGTCAGGGCAAATTGTGTCCCAAGAACGGTTTTTGCCTTGGAAGGAAATATTAAAGATCACTGCTTTATGGGTAATCCCTCAGCAAGAGAGGGCAAGGAAGCTCTAACACAGTTGTCCTCCTTGGAAGTGAACACATACAGTGAGCTGTGGGAAAGGGTCAATATCCCACCAACAAGGCAAAGAAGATTCATTGTATTCACTCTCCCTGTTTGGGAAGCAGATGGCTTTCATAGTTCATCTTGTAGCTGAGGATTTTCAGAATGAGCTGTCTCATGTGAAAGAAATGAGGGGAAACAGTGTTAGTAGGAGGTATATTTGCTAAGCAAATACATGGCAAGTGCATCTACTATAGCAACTGGAGACAGGGGCTTAACCTTCTGAGATGCATGTGCACACATGAATGCACGTGTGCAAAGAATAGCAGCTATCACTCCCAAGGGCAGAAGCTAATGGGCCACTCTGCCAAAGGACACAATTCAAAGTCTTCCATAGACACAAGAAGGTAGCCTTTAAGTCTTCAGAACAATGCAGTAATGTTCATCTTCCACCTCATATCACAAAGCAAGCAATTACAGTCTGCACTAGCTGGTGTTTCTAAATGGGTTTCAACTCTGAAAGCACACTTAGGATGTTTTCCTTAAAGCTACCAGGAGCGTCTTACTTCAATGTTTTAGAATCAGCTTAGGTGGGTTCAGTTTCCAGCTTGCATAAGAGTTAATTTTCTCTCTTTCTGTACAAGTTCTACACCCAGCTACTGTCACAACACATGTGAATGATTCATGATGATCTGCCCCGTGTGGCCTCCTGCTATAGGCAACTGGGGGGGGCAAGACACAACACAAAACACCACAACAACAATGAAACCCCACACTTCCTTTTCTTTAGAACATTGTTTATTGTTGCTACTCACCTTTAGTGAAAGAAAAGGCAAAAGCCGCACCACAATCAATGTGTAATTCCACAGGGGTTTTAATCAAACCCGAACTAAACATGAACTATTATTGTTTTAGTGTTAAAACTAGCAAGCTCATATAACAAAATCCAAGTAGCAAGTCACTGGAGGAAAAGTTACTAAAAAAGAAAAGCTGCTTATGTTAATTAAACAAAAAAAATCTGCCTGGCAGACAAGAACAGCTTAGAAGCAAATGCATTTAAAATATGTATCTATTTCTTGCTGTTCCCCAGAGCACTCTAACAGTTAGTGTGTGTGCTCCTCCATTCAGTCTTAAGGATTAAAGAAATTGTTGGTCATGTTGGCTAAATCTGGTGAAGATACAGTGGGCTTTAAAAACAAAAGCCCATGCATGTCCACCGGGTTTTGTGAATGAAGCTCTGGAAGCAGAGAAAAGAGACCTTACTTCTGCTCCCTTTGAAAGGCAGGATACAGTGCAAATTAAAAACCTATTAGGCCTCAGAGAATCCCTTTGTTCTGGAAAACCCAAAATAGGGAAAAAGGTTCTGCCAGAGCTTATCATGAGGCACCAAAAGCCAATGACGAGAAAATGCATCCATTAGAAAGCAGGTTCCATCAGTACTGCTGCTCACTCCTTACTGAGTGTCAGGTGAGGAAGACGTTATCAACAGCTCGGTTTTCAGGGGTTTTCAGCTCAATCCCACAAACTCTTTTAACAAGTTGATCCCTGTGTTGCAGGAACCCATTGAGAGAAAGTAGGCTATGCCAATATTCAGGTTTTCATTAATTTCATTTCTTCTCAGACCTGAGTGGGTAACTAAGAGACTTGGACTAAATCCCACATCCTTTCAAGAATTTATTCTATTACCTCTTACCTTTTCCCCTAATTTAGATTAAACTTTTTTAGAAAAGCCTTCAGTAATGACACATTAACCCCTGTATTTGACATTAGCACACATTTAAAGAATAACTGCAGCATATTTCATGGCAGTCATATTGAGAATAGTTACATAACTATTTTTATATATTTACCATTGTAGACATACTACATTCTGAGATACCTAAAAAACATCACCAAAAAAATGAAATCAGACATGACATGAGTAGAGACTGTAAGATTTTTAGGTGCATTGTTTGCTATTGAATAAATATTCAGGAATTTCCAACTCTTAACTATAATATTATCACAGAATGCTTTTATTTTTCTGAAATGATAAAATTAAGATGGCTGTTTCCACGTCACAGATTTATTTTTTTTTTATTTTAGAGCAGGGATTTTAATGTAACCGCACAGAAGCAAAAACTTTATGAACAACAGTGATATTCAGCAATCTTGTACAACATCCTGCTGTGGCCACATGAATTTCCATTTAGGTTTTGCTGCTTGATTACACTACAAAGAATAGCACAAGTATGGTAATAAAATTGTAATAATCAACCTGAATGAAAACATAGCAAGCACAGTGCAGGATAGCCACAGACACCCATTTCTTCTTCATGAAATGAGTTGTGATAAATGTACTTTCACATGTTTGGGCATCCTTCTACTTACCACTGAGAAGTGCTAAAAGATGGTGAGTTTGTTTTAAATACATATGGATACCATTTTGATTGTCTTGTACTTTTACGATATGAATTATTGTCCTGAATAATGCATTCATTACTACAAACCTCATGAGCACATTGCTTGCTTCGTAAGATTGTCTAGTGAATCCAAAATTGCTTCCCTTCTTTTGACAAGAGAAACCAGAGTCATGTGAGGTATTAAGAGTTTCTTTATTTGTAATCAGACCAGCATCACATCTGTAATAGTTTCTATAGTCTGTATTTTCTCCAGAAAATATAATCTGTCAGTGAAGATACCAAAAATACCCGCTTTCACCATGTAGTAAGCATATAACAAGCCAAGGGTAAAGTTTTCTTTTGTGCAGTTCTCTCACATGCGGTACAGATCTCAACTACACATCCCGGATGCAAGTGGTGTGCAGAACACCCTTTGTCAAGAGGAGATACTAAATGCATGCCTTAATGTAGGGATACATACTATAGATAGGAGACGTGTTATTTGGCTCTCAGTGAAAACTACACTATTTAAGCTACATTATTTGTTTTTCCTCAATAGGAGACCATAGAAGACTTCCTCAAGACTCTGTTAGGCTTCCTACCATTTTATCTTTCCAAGATATTAGACTTCTGACAGCACTGAAAATGATGGACGTGATTTCATGGTTGAGTAATAGTGTGTCTAAAAGGGCTAGGACGGTAAAGGGATCTTATAGAAGAGCATAATGGAAGGAGGAGTGGAATAGTCTCATATGAAGCAGTGGCAAAAGCCTAGATTCACTTTTTTAAAAAATTCCTCTTTTTCTAACAAGACAATTAAAAAAAAAAAATTGGACATGCAAACAAGTTTCCAAACTACATGAAGATTATTAAAATAATTACCAGGAACATAAAAAAAAAAAGACATATTGCAAATTTCTGGGGACAAAAAGCATTTAAAAAAGTAGAATAATCCCAAAGAAATGGGGATTTTGCTGTCCTATAGCTCTCCTTCCTACAGCACTGTAGGTGAGTCCCTGGCAACCATCATTTTGCACCACAGAGTCTCTCCAACAGGCTTGCTCTCCCTCACCCACTAGACTTGCCTGCCCATCAGCTTCAGAATTGAACCTTTACTCATGATCAGTTTTCTTAGGCTCTCAGAAAGCAAAGATGCAAAGATGGCTTAGAAAAGAGCTACCTCCCAACCAAAGGTCAACTGATGAAAAAGCTAATGGTAAAAAAATTACTTACGACAAACATGCACATGCCTCAAGATCCAACTACTCCCACCTTTCAAAGTTTGCTTGGCTGGAAAAATTCACCCAGTGTCTGTAGAAGTGAGACAACTGTGTACTTGCAATCCAAGCCAGTTTTCATTATTAGAGGATTTAGAACAACTTTAATCATGTTGAATTCTTCTTTGCATTTTTAAGTGAAAGAAGATTGAGCTAAATCATTATCATGTATGAGTCAGTTCTGTTAAATTAAAAAAAAAAAAATGGAACCAAGCAGATTTCAAAGGCTTAATATTACAGTATGTGGCTATTCATGACTAAGCCCCCGGCCATGAGGAAGAATCCTGAAATTGTTGAACACAAGCAGTAGGACACAGTAAGTAATAGCCAATTACTTAAACCAAAAAGTCTCTTTGAGAATCATTTAACTGAGTAGAAAAGCAATTACGAAAGTTTGTCTCCTTCTTTGCAGATCCTGTGCATCTGCCCTCTGTATTTCTAGGTGTATTACTACAAGAATTCAGTTGAAGCAGAGCTACAAGCCATTTCTAGAATTAAATATGCTGTTATTCATTTCAGATGTATAATAGTGCAATCATCATCACAGTAAGGGAGCATAAAAGTGAAAGCTACATTTATTTAATTTGTATTTTCAGAAACATCATGGATTTCTTCAGCTATATAGAGCAGTTGAAGGATAAGTTCTGTATTAGTGGCTTAAAGCAGTGCTATTCAAGGTGAATCTATGTAACAATTGCAAATATCTAAAGTCACTTTATGCCCAGCAGGTGAGAAATATCTACCATGACAGAATTCAAACACAGTATATTTCCATCCTTCGATATTACTAATAAATTCAAACACTTTTTTTTTAAGCTACTCCAGTCTTCACTTTCTGTAAAACTCTCTCCAGCAAACTTGCAAAACTGAAGGAAAAGCTGGCGAACTCCATATCAGCACATCAGTTCCTCTTCTTTCAGTACCAAGAAAATTAAAAGGAATGGTTGAGGCACAAGTGATTTTTATGCAGAAGCATAGAAGTATTTCAAATAAGTAGACTAAAACTTCAGTACTTCTTTTAACTTTTTTAAAAAAATACATAGATCATAGGTCTATGATCACAGTCATAGATCACAGTCACTGCAGTCTTACTGGATTGCTTCTTTTTTTTCCAAGATGAAAAAAGAAATTGGTTCACAGAACTTACCAAATCCACTTTATACTGCCATTTCACGTAGTCCATGTTTAATCAAAGTAAAGTACAAACTCATGCTTCAAGGCAGCCTGAAAGCACTCTGCTACACTCAACAGTAAACTATTTCTTCAGTGAAGACAGCTTCAGTGAACCCAGTAACTCAGAGAAGTGTCCATCCAGCTGAACCGACGTAAACGTTGCACGCAGAACTTACATGAAAGTGCACTGACAACAAGCTTTTCAGAATAAGTCCATACCATAAGATCTTGTGCTTGAAACTACTTTTATAGCTATGGTTATTGTTTCTGTTAAGAGGCACTGCATAAATATGGAGTTAGTCACCTAATGCACTTAATATTTCTCAGCTGAGGACTATTGCAGCTTCGCCCTATGCCTAGGTGTGATTATACTTTGGTTTGCTTTACAACAGTAACATTGCACTAGCAATACAGCTGATACTAAAGAGAAGGCTGAAAACACTGCAGACTGGAGGACTGAAAAAAACAATCCACTCCTTTACTTCTTTTCATGCTTCTTGGTTAGTTTTCCTCTTTCTAGCTGGAGGCTTGTACTGCTGTTTGTTCGCTTCTCCTTTTGCTGGCTCTCCTGGGAGACTTGCTGCACTGCTCGGAGGATAGCAGTCTGCACAATCTGCTTGCTGGCGTTCTGCAGCTTAACTTCATCTTGCTCCGTCCCTGGCTTCTCACCTGCCAGAACCAAACGACAAAGAAAGGGAACTAAGCATTTGTGGCTACTCTGTGAACACCTGAAGGTTAGAAAAAGAGGAGGAAAAAAAAACCCCACAGAGTGCTTCGAAACAGTTTATTACACAGGAAACCTGCTAATACAGAAGATGATGAAGTAGGGTGGAAAGTGCCTCTGTGTGCTCAGCACTATAGGACTGAATGAAGGGGGAGACTTTGAGTCATGCAGCTCAGTTACCCACTTCCCAGCTCTGAGGACAGCTGTGGCTTCACAGCTGAAACAAGCACAGCTGCATTTTGCAGCAAGACAGGGAAGGAGGGTTTTCTCATGCAGCTGTGAATCACATCCTTTTTGACTTGAGCTGTGATTCTGGATGGGGAATTGGACTTCATTTTGCAAGCCTGACATGTTCTCCCTCACCACCATGCAGAGAAAAAGCTGTTTCATTAACATTTCTATTTACTTTTACTTCAGATTAAAAGCCCTCATCCATCAAATTCCAATTGACTTCAAGGTACAAAATTTGGTAAGTGTCAGTTTATTAATCCTTAGCTACATTTGAAAAAAATATTTGCAAAAGCATTAAAAAATGCTCAGATTCCTATAGGTAAAACAGAAAAAAACCGCCACAACATTGTCTATAGCAACCTGACAAATGCGTATTTCTTATGTGACGCTTCCTTGTTTTGCCAAAGTGCTAAAATCTGGAGAAGAACAAATGTAGTGTGACTACTGACATTTGGTAATGAAGAAGAGTAGTTTATGTTAAGAGGTTTCTCCTTGGATATATTTTGACTCCTAACACAAATTATGATTTGGACAATAAAGAATGCTGTGTAATGTTCAAAGTTGATCTTGATATAAAAAAAAAATTCTGAATTAAGGTGATGTACACCTATTGGCATATAGGAAAATGTAGACTCGGTTGTTAATTGAAATGCTTAGCCTAGGTGCTTATTTACATCACTAGATTTGATTTTAAAGGTTTTTAAGATACTCATCTCAGTTCTTTCTTAATTGACTGTTGTGGTCAAGTATTTCATTAAACAGGATTTGTATTTTACTGTCTGTTTTAATGCCATATATTAAGAATTATGTCCTGAGACAAATAAAACAGAGTGAATTAAAGGTCAGCTGCTTTTATGAGAGGTCCACATCTGGAATTGTGATAAACTCCCAATGTGCTTTAAGAATTTTTTGCAAGGAAATTTAAGACAGAGACAAAAAGTGGAATTACTTGTTTACCTTAAGGAAGACACTACTAAGATGTGATATGCTCGAGGGAAGGGACAAGGTCCTGCACCGGGGTTAAGGCAATCCCCAGTATTCACATGGGTGGTGAATATATTGAGATCAGCTTTGTGGAGGACTTGGGGGTACTGGTAGATGAAAAATTGGATGTGAGCCGGCAATATGCACTTGCAGCCCAGAAAGCCAACCATATCCTGGGCTGCATGAAAAGAAGTGTGGCCAGCAGGTCAAGGGAGGTGATTCTTCCCCTCTACTTTGCTCTCGTGAGACCCCACCTGGAGTACCGCGTCCTGCTCTGGGGCCCCCAGCACAGACAGGCATGAACCTGTTAGAGCAGGTCCAGAGGAGGGCCAGGAAGATGATCAGAGGGCTGGGACAACTCTCCTATAAAGAAAGCCTGAGAGAGTTGGGGTTGTTCAGCCTGGAGAAGAGAAAGCTCCAGGAAAACCTGACTGTGGCCTTTCAATACTTAAAGGGGGCTTGTAAGAAAGATGGAGAGAGACTTTTTACCAAGGCCTGCAGTGACAGGACAAGGGGCAATGGTTTCAAACTGGAAGAGGGTAGATTTAGATTGGACATAAGGAAGAAAGTTTTTACTACGAGGGTGGTGAGACACTGGGACAGGTTGTCCAGAGAAGTTGTGGATGTCCCATCATTGAAAGTGTTCAAGGTCAGGTTGGACAGGGCTTTGAGCAACCTGATCTAGCAAAAGATGTCCCTGCCCATGGCAGGAGGGTTGGACTAGATGATCTTTAAAGGTCCCTTCCAACCCAAACCATTCTGTGGTTCTGTGATTCCATGATCTGTGAGTCCAAAACCAGCAAAGTAATTAAAGATTACTCTATGAGAAGGACATAATGAATTATCTCTCACGTTTTTTTGAAAGGACTTCAAAAAATATACTTATTTCTATCATGTTCATATTGTACATGTTCTGGCTAAAAGTAAAATACAAATGTGATTTAATTCTATTGAAATTGAATAATTAAAAAAACCCACAACCTGCAACTGTACTGAGATGACAAAGTTTGTCTACAATTAAGAGGTTAAAACCATGAAAACTTAGAAAACATGTTTTAAGCTGGAAAAGCTGACTGAATTGAATCACTTGAATTCTTGGCACACTCAGCTTCCCTGATTCAGTTTGTTCCACTCCTTAGCACTTGAAACTGTGTTTTTTTGGATAAAATTCAATGTTACTTAACAGTAAAGTACAGATATTTCTTTATTACTCAAATATGAACTCACTTTGTATTACACAATGAATTAGTCTTCTTGCTGGGCTGAGAAAGATCAGCCAACTCAGCTGATGTTCAGAAGATAATATATTAACAAAAGCATGGGTAAACATGGAATTGTAAATACAAATGAGTATGTTGGAATGAACTACGAGGTTATATGAAATGTGAAAAATTTGCCCACCCCTACAGCCATAAAAACCCCAGAATTTATTGTTAAAAACATACTGTCATTAAGCACATTGCCATTGAAAGTTACTCAGTTTTCTTTCCTTAGGGATGCTTCATTACTTACTTGGTTCTTGCCACTTAATCTACAAAATCTGAACTTTAAATATTTTTATGTTAGGAAGGTCATTCACAGCAACACCCTGTTGAAACAGGACAGTTTTCCAGTGAATTTCTACCCAGGTTTTTCAGTTGCTTATCATGAAGCAAAGCCTGCCTGAAAGCACCACTCAGATAAGTGAGACCTAGATTACGTCTGCCCAGCTCTAACTCATAGATGATTCTTTTATTTGCTGGGAAAACAAACCAAGAACAGAGAACCCAAAACATCTGGACTACTTCTGCCCTGCCTCTGATGGTTTAGGTAGGCACAAAAAGGAAATAAGGCAGCTCAAACAAACTTAACAATTTTACATCTGTGTAACACAGGGCAATAGTAACCCAGGTAACGACAGCTAATTGGCTTTGGACACGGAGAAAGTCAAAGACGTTGGCCTGGGGTGATGTGACTAGTGAGACCATTGGCAGCTTATGCTGCCCACCTAAATTAGAAAGCAACATTGAAAATAATAGGCCTTTTTGAGGGGGATATCTGACACTGTGTAGAGGTCTGACCCTGCATTGGGACCATTATGTGTAGGAGCTGGACTGCCAACCAGGATCCAGACATGTTGGGGAGTCAGACACGAATGCCCAGCTCCCCTGGGTGTGTGGTGTCCATCACAGCTGGCCCATCTGGACATGATCCTGGTCAAATGGTTCTAGGTTACCCTGCTTTAGCAGGAGATGGACAAGATGACCTCCAGAGGTCCCTTCCAAACTTAAGCCTTCTGCGTTCCTGTGATTCTAGCTGGTGAGGCTGCCATAAAACCCAACTTTTCCACTTCCTGAAGGAGTAAACAGCAGTCTCTGGAAGAGAATCCCCACTACAGCCTCTTCTTCCAATTATTCATTTCAAGGAAAGCAGTTAGCACAAAGCTGTTTTCTGAGAAGCTCATTTATTTATGACATGCTGGACCTACCCTGAGCAAGAAGAGAGGGATTGACTACGGAAAGCAGAGATGACTCATGCAAGGATCCCAAAGGGGCTGAGCTGGAACATATCTATCAAACTCCACATTGCTGAAATACAGACTGCTGTGGACATAAACAGAGGCAGAAATTTGAGTGCCTACAGAATTAAATCACACATTTTAAGAACTGCATATTTTCAACTAGGTAAAACAGAGACATTGCTCCTGTTGTCTAAGTATTTGGTGTTTAGCTAATCAAAATAAGAGTTACTAGCATGATAAGATACAACTAATTTTTATCTATTTTTTTTAAGATTTAAAGAATAACTACTTTAATTAAAATTCCATGACAAAAGGTCACTTGAAGTAATTGCTGGGAAAAACTTGCAGGATAGCAGAAACAGCATTCTGCCTACTAGTTATCCTTGTCTAATGACTACTTTTTTTCTCCTAATGTCAGGAAATCTTTTCTACTTATTCTCTATCTTTAAATGCTCACCTGACTTACACAGGAACCCAGCACTCTAATTCTGTAAATAGAGAACTGAAAAAGCCAGGTTAAGTGATGTTAAATGCAAGGTAGCAATTTTACCATTAAGACATGACAAAGTCTCTTTAGCATGTTTTTATTACCTTATCTTTCACTTGGTAAGTTTTATGCCAACTAACATAGCAGATGAAAAGTAATTTGCAATCTGGTTCTGCAATCTAAAGTATAGTTTGAGAGATTCAAAGAACCTCAAAAACTTGGACTGACTGAAGGAATCAGTCACATATTCCATTTTCATCTAAAACTAGTGCCATATATCATTACCTCAAAATTCCCTTGGCTCGCCTCAAGATGTTCCCCATGAAGGAAAATATGCTAGCAGTTTGGAAAAAGAATAAAAGCATTTGAAGTAGATTCCAAGTACTCATTTCAATTACTAGAACTAATATTAGTTTAAGTCCAAGAACATCTTGTGTGGGAGACTTTACATTAGACTCTGTGATGTTTCTGGACTGTGGAATACGCCTAGAAAAGTATACATGGAAAATGACAGCTACAGAGAAAGAGCATTTAGCACAGATTAAATCTTGAAGACCTTCACTCTGGCTGCACATGGACCTTTTCTCATTTACGCACTTCACTTTCTTCAAAGCATCCCGAGTCACTTCCTTTCCAGCCTGCAAAGTAGTCTCCTGCACTTTCTGTTGATATCCCCTGTGCCTTTTCCCTTTCAGCTTGCTACAAGTTAAATGTAATATGCCTTATAAACACTCTTACTAAGTAACACTCAACAACAGGTCATTTGTTTGAATCAGCAGTTAAGTTCTCTACCATATCTTTTTATAGGATTGTTGGGAATACTATCACGAAGCTGAACTACCACAGGCATGACCTTGCTCTTGCAAAAATGCAAGTCCATCCCAGATCCACTAATGCGGGCAATGAACTGTGGGGGAATGAGACACCTTTCAGTGGGTGCAGAATCAGTGATTTAGAATGAAACAGGAGCAACATTTCTCATATGGAAAGAGAGCGGGGGCTAAATGGTGAATGAGCTGTGGTAGGAAGGAACACTGGACTCTTGGAGAACATGGACTAGAAATAATTTATCCCATACTTTTTGAGAAGCCATTAGTCATGCATGAGAATGCATGACCATGAATGTACATCCAATCTCAGGAAACTTCTAATGTCCCTCAGTTATCCCTTTTGCTTCTTCACCTATATGGGGTTACTGCTTTTCCCAGGAGAAAAATAATGCCTTTAATTTTAATTCACCTTTCCTTTAATTTTAATTCACCTTTTTTAAGAGAACAGCTTAGCTTATATGACAGGTTCCATGAATCTCAAGGGCCATGCATCAGAGGTCAAAAGTTTATGTTCAGCTTCACAGGAGTAACAAATGCAGTTTAATTCCAGCAAATGAATACCACTAAAGCTGTTCTTCTGGAAAAAAGAATTTTTTGTTTGTTTAAACAGCTGTGAGCTTAGCCATATCTAAAACTAACAATAAATATCACATTCCTCTAAGCAAACTTCTGAGCAATTTAGGACGCACAATTACCCAAAATGTATTCCCATTAGCTACAATTTTAATTTATGCAAAATTTCTGAACCTGAAAGAGCCATGAAGCAAATATTCTTTCTTCATTTTTACATGAGATTATGCAGGTATATCTTTTAACCAGAAAATTTACTATTTGTTTTATCAATATATTGCTTTGGACTGCAATAGTTAACCACTATACTATTTTCTGCAGCATTGCAACATTAGAATTATTTTTTTCTGTTATTAATAAAAATTAATAATAATAAAATGAAAATACTGCTCTCTGGTAAATCTATTTCAATTCTATTGAAAATTACTACTGTAATTTTTATAATCCAGCTGACAGTACTAATGAAATTTTTAAATGGAATGGAAGTATAAGTAAGCAAGACTGTGACGATAAGACCCCACTGGAAGGTCCAGTATGGATGCATGGGAGCTGTATTTATGGAAAAAAGTTGCAGGATATTACCTAAATTGTGTTTATAAACTGTAGATCTTTCAAAAAATTAAAGAACCTGGCAAGTCTGTAATGACATAATGTACGTCTATATGTTGTAGTAATTAACAGTAACATTTTTTGCATCAATATTGATATTATTCTACTACAAGAAACAAAGTTCAGTTCTTTAACCTCCCATTGGCATTTGGCAGTAACATATCTCTCCATCTTGCTGGCCACAGCATGGAAGTTCCAGGTGAGCCTCTTCTGGCGAATATTTTGTAACCTGTGAACTGAAATGGTTAAAAAATCTCCTTCTTCGATTTGCTTTATAGGTTGGTGCTAGGATTTCAGCACTAGAAGCCTAATTTGAAGAAGACATATAAAATATGAGGCTGTGCAGCATCCATAATCAGGAAATGTTGATGAGTCATGTTAATGACATAGAGAATGACTGAACACAGTAGCCATTCTCTTCAGCCAGGGCTGAAGGCTTTCCAACACATGTGCACAAAGCCAACTTCATGCATGAGTGTCATTAAGCTATTAACAGGATTAGAGACTCAATTTTTCTCTATGTCAGTAATGACGCCAGTTCAGAGACCTCAGGAATAGGTCCTACAATGAAGCTGTAAATTTAATCTTAAAAAAACTAATAAGGAATGTATTCTTAACTGTATTGGAGTTAATTCTGTCCAGTACTGTTTCTCATGCTCTAAAATGGAGCCTTGTGAGGTCCTGACTGATAGCTTTCAAGTATCAGAGGGCAATACTCCGTTACCCTGATCCCTTGAGGAAGAAGGGAGGACGCTGAACGTATCAGAAATGCCAAAAGTACTTTCATGTAGGATCATCGTGTTATTCCAATTCCCTAACCTGCAGTGTGCAGGGGATTTTAACACTCACCTTCACTAGAAAAGTCATGGCTCGGTTCAGTTATATTTTCTGCCCAAACCTCACTCCTGAACTCCAGCCGTGCAACCAGCACGGAAGAGGAACTGTATCAGGAAGGGGGCCAGCACAGACTACTTTGCTCTTCAAAACAAATTATAAGAATGAAGCTGGAACAACCCTGCTCTGAACACAAATCAGGAGGAATGGAAGGGCAAAGGAGAAGAGCAGAAATGCAGATAAACTATCTCAAAGGACATAATAATATCTCCAGGGTAATAGTTCTTTGTATCTTTTTTATCCAGACATTAGCTAAATCTGAACTGAATTTTTGTAATTTTTTTTTCCACTGAGTTTTGCTCTTTCTTAAGAGAAAATAATATCTGGAAGTCTCTTTGGTTTGTTTGCTGTATAAAAGTTATCTTTTTGAAGAATCCAGTGAATTATTTCATACTATTTGAAATATGCCAGCCAAAATGAAGCTTCTGAAGTTTTTTAGATTAAGAGGTTGTTGGAATCTACAGACACATTATCTGTTCTTAAGCATTTTCTGAACATGTTTTAGTAAGATTTCTTTCCATACTTTACTAAGATAAACTAAAAACAGATTATACACTTCAATCTATATATTTTCTAGGTATTTTCACATATAGCAATAAATTCACTCCTTAAGGACTATGTCTTTTCAGCTTTGAAGACTGGATGTAGTTCAAAGTAGTAGTCACTGAAAATTCTGCCACACCCAAAACCATAAGTGTGATACTCAGATTTTGGTCCCAGAAGGAAAATTTCTGGACCTAATACTGTAAACTAACATTAACTTATGAGGGTTTTTAACTCCTAGGCTAGAGTTCAGTGTATTAAAAATAAGATAATTCCTAAAGAGCACCTGGGACCAGCTGCTCCAAAGTTAATGAAAAACTTAAATTCTCTTCATCTGTACAATTTTCCTATTTCTTTTAGGGAACACACTTCAAATACTGAAATAAGAAATCTCTCTGCATCAAATGTTGTGCTTCTCCCATGGAGGGAGAGGTCCAATGGCACGGATACAGGTGACTCATATGTCACCTAACTCCCTCTGCCTTCTATTTTCTACTGTTCAGGTGCTCAGAGATTCCTAGCCAAAAAGAAAAAATTAAGCACAGAAAGCTAGATAACAGTTAGGCCTTCTGAATCTGTACCAAAAAGCTCATTGGCGGACTTGCACAAATCCCCACTGAAATACCTAGCTTTGCTAGGTGTTAGAAGACTTTTGGTATCCACCACTGTATAGCATAAGTGAAAGGAAAGTTTTCAATGGAGGCATATTCCACTATGAAAGGTTTATTTTGCTAGCTGTTGTGTTTATATTCTGCAATGCTTTGTGGTTTTTGGTCTTGAAGAACTATGTAGAGTTTAATTAAAATTTGCAACATCTGAACCTGATTTTTTTTTTTTAAAGTGAAGAAAATAGGGAAGAGGTTATGTAACCTGTCAAAAGCCAGCACATCAGTGAAAACATCCTGCTACATTTTAGATGTGTTTCAATTTATACCAGACTATTCAGAGAGTCTAATTTCAGAAATTGTCTAGTTAAACCTCAGCTGAAGCAGAGCCCTCCCTTATCTCTAAAAAAAAAAAACAAAAAACAAAAAAAAAACAAAACCCACACAAAAATCTAAATTTGCACATGCACAAAACAGTATAGAAAAACTTTCCTGCTTATTTTAGAATGAGAGTGGAGTTTGAAAGCTGTACATAAAGCTATTAGCAATTGAGGCTGAGATTTTATATGTATGTATGTATACGCACAAACTCACAAGAGAAAGTGAATCAAAGATTCTATAAAGTGTACCTTGAAAAAGTAAAAACCAGGGTTTTTTCATAGCCGTAATCTTGATGGAATCCGTTTGCAACAGGATGCCATGACATGCTGTTTTCCCCTCTTGGAGTTAATTCTCTAACTTCCCAGAGAAACATTTTCTGCTCTATTAAGAAAACTTACTTCAAGACAAAACATAATGTCAATCTGCCAGTATTTAACAGAAGTAGTAATGGATATGCACCCCCTCCATGCTGACAAATGGCGAGTGGATTCACTGATTAAAGTAAGAAAATACAGTGTCATTATATCAAATATGCATACTACAAAGTGAAGCAAATATAAGTAATCCACAGGAGATTACATTTGCCTTACCATTAGAGAAATATCTGAGTAGAATATGGCTCAATATACTTCTTCAGGCAGAAAATTTCAGACTTTCTTGAAGAAGGAAAACAGCATCTTCTGCTAACATGACTACAGGCATTTGCAGGGTCAGACGACAGCAGCATAGAGCTCACCTGCCTTGACTTCCCTGGCAAGGCATTCTAAAGGAACCTGAAGCATTTTATGGCTATTCAGGTCAGCTTTTCATTTCTGCTAACATCAGTAAAGATTCTGCTCCAATTGCAATCCCTTAAAAAATAATAAATCTTGTTCTGTAGGAGCTTCCAAATTATTATGGAAATAACACTACAAATGGGTAACCAGTACTCAGATAATTTCAGAAAGCCTATAAAGAAATTATTAATACATTGCTTGCAAAGAATTTTTGCTTAACTTAGTATTTGTAAACTTAATACAATGGATTGTGTCCTTAATAAAATCCTTAACAGACAAGATTGAAGGCATAGGAATAAATCTACCTTTCACTGTATTTTACAGTTAAGTGCATTTAATTTCCATTATCATGATAAAGCTTACAAGGTTGGAATCATATTATTTATGTCTATAACAAGTACAACAGAGCAATTAATCTAGAAGAATAATGATTTGAAGGGACAAACTTTAGAGGTCAGTGTAACTCATTCCTTTTGTACGTTCACTGTTTGACTTTCCTGCTCAATACATGGAGCCCACACACAGTGCCAGTAAGGATGTTAATAATGACTGTATCACTTATTACCACCATCCCCCAACTATGAACAACTCCTTCAATATAGGCCACTACACAGCCACTGTGAAAACAGAATTCTTTTCACTGCTAACCTGAATAGGATTCAACCCAGTGATATGGAAGTGAAAGGTGCCAGCCTCACTTGTTTAAGCCTTCAGTTCTGTCAAAAATAATTTGAAAAAATAAATTCTGTACCAGTTTTTAACACTATGTTGATTCATACTTTAAAGAAATATTGCACCTAGGACTGTTGACTACTTTTTAAGCTTGCTAATTTCATCACATTTCTGAATATCTACGAACTAACTTTCTTTCACCTCACTAATGAGATTTGCTAGTGGAGTTTCACAGCAGGGGAAGGATCAAGGTGTCATTGGGGAGAGGTCAGAACAAGAAACAATTTTTCCTCAGCAAAAAAGAACATGAAATTTCCTCCTCTATGATTTCTTCCTACCAGGTGGCAAACACTTTGAAGTATTGTTGAGAGTTCTTAGCTGCAAATGCATTCAGATACTTTTGGGGGACAACTGGCCTCCATACTCACTACCAGCCATCACAAATTCTGGACAAGAAGACCATTATACCAGACTGCATGAGGTCTGCAAAGTAGTCTTGCCTGTAGCATCTGAATTATGTCCCTCACATGGACTTTGTCAACACTAAGCTAACGAGAAAGAATCCTACATGTATATATACTCTTACATGCTATATTTGGGGGTTTTTTTGGTAGTGCAGAACTGAGAGCATTAGCAGAATGTAGCACAGCAGTTAAAGGGGACAAGGACTGTGTCCTGCCTTACTACAATTGTTCTCACGGGTGAACGGCACTTCATAACTGAGAGCGTCAGAGTACCACACTCCACACAAACACTGGAGATATCCCACAACAGGTTACTTTCAAACAAGTAAAGTTATTGGTAGCAATTTCTCCATTCGTTAACAGGTCCCTCCATAGTGTCTTGATCTGTGTATTGTGGACAGTGTTCTCCACAGTACCTGTAACTCTATAATCAAAAAAACTTTATAGCCGGTTGGACTTGATGATCTTAAAGGTCTTTTCCAACCTATACGATTCTGTGATTCTGTGAAAAGAAAAAGGCTATCAAGAAATTTCATGTCTTCATATCCTGCAGCACAACAGGTTGTTGCTTTCCCAGCTTTTCCACTAGAAAAGATCAGGACTATTCAGACAAGTAAGCACATCTGTTTCAGTGTGCAGCTGCTATGTCTTCAATTGCAGTTTAATGAGATTCCTAAAATGTTTGGTACAGGATGCGCTTCTGATCTTCAGTGTCATTATGCAAGCCTGCTATACTGCTCCTAGCTTAAAAATGTTAAGAACAGCTGTGCTGCTGAAAAGCTGGTTGAAAAGCTATTGGCGTTGCTGTTGTAAGAAAAAGGTGCTGAGCAGTGAATATTCTGACTTCTCTAATGTCTATCTTTAAACTTTGTGTTCACACATCTTTTTTTACATAAAAATATTGATACAAAAATGAGTTCTACCTCCTCCTCCTTCTTTTGGGATTGCAGGGTCATGAGTAAAGCTTGTGAGTTCCTAGTTATGGAGAAAATGTCAGGTAAGAAGGAATTCTTCAAATTACACTGAAAAATAACAAGATTCACCTGAAAGATGAAATTACACAATTCAAAGTAGATACAAGCTTAAAGGATGGGAGTGTTCAGACACCGAAACAAGCTGCCAATGTAAATGTTGCAATCTTTCTTGACATATTCAGATCAAAACTGATTCCTTTCTAAAAGATGCTATTTAGCCAAAAATACAAATTCCTATTCAACCAAACACAGCTTTGTACAGTACTGACTGTACAAAACAATGATGGCCTGCAATGATGAGACTCTATAATTTGGTAATTTTTTTTATGGTCTTACATTATAGAGAAAAATTCTCAAAATATACTAAAATAATCACTGAAATAATACTCTAGCGAGAGTTGCTTAGAAAACCCATTAGGTAGCTCAGATATTCTTAACAGGTTTCTAACTTTATTCCCAAGCTAGTTTTAAAAATGCAGGCCATCTTTGCACTATACCAGTACATACACATAAGGGCAAAGGCCTAAGACAAAAGTGTTTGGATGACCCGTACAAAATAGCAACAGAAAAAAATCCTTGGAGCATGAAAAACACCTTTGTATCCCACTTGTTCAGGCGAATCACAAGTAAACAGTATTATTTTAAATTTTATTTTATCTTTCCACTGGAAAAAGTTTTACGGCTGAAAATAAGCATGGAATATGCCTAAGGTCAATTTTGGGAAAAATAACTGAAAGCAATTTGCTAAGAAGTAGTATGATATTGATTAGCAACATTTAAAATTATTGTTAAATCTGATAAATCCTGATATTGGAAGTGATCACTCCTTTGTAAACTAATGATATGGTAACAGAAGAAAGCTTGCTGTGTTCTATAGTTTTTGCTGATGCTTTAGAAAAAATAAATGATTTAATAACTCTTCATTCCTTACCTTACAAGGACAGATATTTAATCTGTGGAATTATTTATCGTTATCAATCTTTTATAACCTAATTTGGCAGTGATATTTTTTTAAATTCTGGAATACGCTATCTTCTGTTGTCTCCAATCTGCCAATTCAACAATGCCAAATCTGCCAATTCAACAATGACAACTTCTCTTTGCTTTTTGACCTAATCCAAACCCTTGAAATTTCATGCTTCTCCACTGCAGTCCCATGCATACCTCCGTCCTTACATCTGACGACCAGTAACACTTTTTTGTCTACTTCTCAGGCTGCCTAAAGCAGTTCAATTCAGGAAAAGAAAAGAAACTAAACTTTGCAGTGTGTAGCTTGTCCGCATTTCCATTACATGGATCATCCCCCATTGTAAGGGCAGCATGTCATGTGGGCATTCTCCAGGTAAAACGAACTCTCAGACATCTCATAGAGTCTGGATTGCATTTCCTATACACCAACCTATCGTTAGTCAACCACCACAACAAGTGCAATGAAGACCCAGTCAAATTAAACCTAGTAAGGAAAAATGTACTTTTCTCAGTTCCTTTTTCTGGAAAAGACTCAAAGTTAATTAAAACTGGGCATGAAGAAAGATCACATATGAATAGCAGCTTTTTGCATACCTGTAAATAGCAATATACTGTCTAGAATGAGCCAGAAAGTCCAGTTTTGAACACAAAATACTGGCCTTTTTGTAACAATTTTGATCTATCTAGTGCAGTAATATCCAGGCTTGTTTGGGGGTTTTTTGTTTGTTTGTTTTGTGGGGTTTTGGTGGGGGGTGTTAGGGTTTTTTTTACATGGTAGGCTTAAGATTTAGGGAAAAGAGCTGAAGTGTAACAGAAAAGTACTATTTAGTCAGCAGTCATTTGGCTTCGTCTTTTAAAAAGTATATTTAAACTTGGTAAGCTGCTTCTACTTAACAGTTTATAAACATAGCATGTTAATTCAGTGCTCTGCAATAACATATCCATTACCTTAAGGAAGAGAGCATCATCTTATTCATATGCAAAATCTTTGTCTTCAGTTAAACAAGTTCCATTATTTTTTATGGATGAGAGTTTCTTTTTGGTTGTTGTTGTTTTCTTTTCTTTTTTCCACCTCCATCCTGGAAGGATGTTCATCATTCTGACCCTAACTTTTTATAGATAGACAAATCTTTTTCTTCCTCCCCTCCACCCCCCAACAAATAAATGAAACAGAAAATAAGGTCAGTCATAACACTGAGATAAAATCAGAAAGTTGACTCAAGAAATGAAACTCAATTTCTTAGTAAACTTACAGTATTCCTATATCATATGTCCTTAAGTACTATGAATATGTTAAAGATGTACAAAACCCTGATTTTTTTTTAATTTTTTTTTTCATTTTTAATAGCTGGAGCAGAGATAATGCCAGGGCAGGGCTGATTTACAGTGAAGAAAAGCAATTAAAAAAAAGCAATCTGCTCAGGCTTGCTCCATCTGAATACAAGAGATTGTAAAGCCCCTCTGATTGCTTTATCATCTCTTTTACAAATTCCTACTTAGTTACCCTATGTATATTATGGCAACATTCACAAGGAAACCATAGGCTTTTCTTTGAGTAAAAGCAGACCGAAGAAGAATGACTATACAAGACAGATTTAGACAGATTTTTTTTTCTTTATGGATTAGAGTTCTGAAAAGAACAATTCATGCAGTTATTAATAAGATTTACCATTTGTTCATTGTCAGCCTTTGGGGAAAATAAGCATGTTTTCATTATTTTAGAGGTAATCTCTTCCTGCAGTATTCCAGTCCCATGGTGCATTTCAAAAAAGAGTACAGTTAATGGTGACAGTCTGTAGATAAAAAGAGTTCAGAAAAGAGCCACTAATACCGAAAGGTGTACTACAAAAACCAGTGGGTGGTTCTATTAAGATAAATAACTTCGTCCCAATGTCAAAACACAATGTACGGGAAAGTATCAAATTAGACAGCAACTGGGCAGTTAAAGAGACAAAATGAACTTCTGATTGTTGAAAAAGGATATTAATTTCTCAAAAAATTAGACTTTGCTGAGTTAGCAAAGTCAACCCCAAGATCATTTTTTTTAATGAAGGTATAAAGCTTTTGGGTTCTTATCCCTTCACAAACTGGATATAGAATTTCAAAGGAAGACAAAACTTCTGTTAGCTTTGCAAAACAAAGGTATTAATAGTTACTCATTGTCAAGTTGCAGCCTTTACTTTCGTTTTTCTATTGATGCCCTGTTTTTACTGACAATTATACATCTTTAAAAAAGTTAATTTCAAGTCATTTCGCTATAGGAGATATTATGCATGACTTACATTTATATCCTGGAACTACTGGGCCTCTCATCCCTTTCTGAACAACAAACTGCCTATTTCCAAGCAGAATGTACCAAGTCCAATGCAGATTCTCTGTAGTTTCCCTTCTTCTGTGGCACATATATACTACACAGCAGAGATTCTGCACCCTTACAGAGTGAGGTCTTGCATTAGAGATGAGCTCCTGCTGAAGTCTTCTATTTTGTTCCAGTAAAAACCGGACTGAACAAACTTTCTGTTCTCTTCTATTCAAATACTTGAGGGGGGGGGGGGGGGGCGGGACAACACAGGACGGGACAGGATGGAAATTTGTAAAATATCTCCATGAGTTTCAGAGATTGTCTCATTGGCAGCCACCAGTGTGGGTGCCGGGGGGGGACTCACTCTCCAGTCACTGCAGGGCCACGTCCCCCTTCCTGACCCTTTTGTGCAATCTGAAAAACACAGTACCCTGCACACTTGTATAGGAGGCTCCTGTCCCTGATGGGAACCACAGGGGTGACCCTCATAACCTCCAGCTCCACAGCTAAACGCATCCTAAGCTAAGCCACCTTCTCTGAAACCGCCTGTCTCTGCTCGGTGGCAGGTCTGGCTCAGCCGTTACCCCCCTCCCCCGCAGCCCCCGAAGTAGCTCTCCGGCACGGTCGGGGCCTTCCCGCCGGGCTCCCCCGGCTGGGCACGGGAAGCGGCTGCCCTTACCTGGAGCGAACACCATGGTGCCGCCCGGGCGCGGCGCGGCTCAGCACCTCGGACAGCTCCCCGCCCCGCACGGCTCGGCACCTCGGACAGCGCCCGGCCCCGCACGGCTCGGCACCTCGGACAGCTCCCCGCCCGCACGGCTCAGCACCTCGGACAGCGCCCGGCCCCGCACGGCGGCGGAGGCGGCTGCGGGCCGCGGTCCCTCCCTCCACAATGCGGCGGGGCGGGGAGGGGGCCGGGGCGCAGCGCGGCCCCGCGCCTCCACCGCCCGCACGGACACACACCCGCACACGCTCTCAGGGAATCATCACTGCCACAACTCGTTGCCCTGCAGCGGCAGCAGGGGGAAGGGCACGGAGGAGAAAGGTAATAGCGATCTGCCCAGCAGGGAGACCAGCTAATTGCTCCCAATTACCTCTCGGAGACAGCCCCGCTGCCTGACATTTCGGGGTGCGCTGCTTTCACCACAAGCTAACAGCCCTGCTAATAGGTTCTAGCGACACCGGACTTTGTCACAGGATTTTAGTTTGCAAAGGTTCAAATGCTGAGGAATTTATGCTCTGATTTCACAGGCCTGTTAACCCAGCTCTACTGAGCAGAAGGGCTTTGATTTAAGAGGGAACAGGAATGTTTCAGCATAGATAAAGTGACAGCAGGGCCAAAAGGTAAATAAATTAATGAATAAGTAATAAAATAAAGAAGAGGAGGGTAAGCATAGAGAGAAGACAAAACTTAACATTTTCCACCAACTTTCATATTTCACATTTAATTTGCTTTTATTTCTAAAACCCATGCTTGGAGTTCCTGTGGGCTCTGAACTTCTACAACATAAGTGAGAAGCACAACAGCCAGATGGGACACAATTCAGAGAAACTAACTGTCCTGTTTAAGTTTACACCTGCAAGAGGTATTTTGAAAAATATTGATTAATCAGTGCAAATTAGAGAAAGTAGTTAAAAAACAGTTTTTAGCATGAATGTTTGTATGTAGATTTTTGCAATATGCAATACGTTTTCCAATCACACGTTCATAACCTACAGATATTCCTACAAGTCTATTTCATTCTTTTCATAGTCAAGCATTTCATACACACAGAATTCTCCAGTTAAATCTGGAATATTTTAAGTCTCCAAATAAGGCCTTATTCTTAAAGTACAGACACAGAAAAACACTGACCTGCTTAAATAATTCTGCCTGTATGTTTCAGTAAGAACTCAAGAATGGCATCACTGTCAAAGTCAAACTAATCATCTGGTGACAGTTTTTTCTTTTTTTGGAACACTATAAAAGATAATTTCTCCTTGGGAATGCCTCCAGGTTCAGCATCACGTACCATTTCTACTACCTGATTTCTGGATATTCCTTTTATCACAAGATCTTCCCCTTAGCAATTCCAGCTTCTTTATTGCCATTTGTTTGTCTCCTGTCTTATATTTCAGAGGTTCAATTTCAATTCTCTCAGATGGCCACTGAATTAACTAACCTAAACATTACACCTCTGACTGCTCAGAAATGGTGTTCCCTCTAAGAATGTTACTTCAAAAATCTTTAATGGATCCTTTCTTCGTTTATCATCGTTCTTATCCACCTTACATCTGAGAACTAACAGGATACCTACAACTGAATTAGAATAATTACTAGTACAAGTATCCCACATGAAATACAGAAAAGATTACAGTCAGCAATATTCAGCATTCTTAAGAGATAGATCAAGGATACCCTATAATCTTTAGAAAATCAGGACATGCATATTTTGGAAAGACTGTAGGAAAACTCGCACTGGTATTTTTTATGATGCATATGTTATGTGGCCCCTACATACTTGGTTCATGTGTACAATGGAGACTCAGCCATCATGAAAAAAAAAATGTTAATCCACTTTTCTGAAAAAAAAAAAAAAAAAAAAAAAAAAAAAATCTATTGGGTATATTTCTATTACATACATCCTAAAAGAAATTAGATGTATGTTTCTAAAGAAGTGGGTTTTGAGATGGTGGAGCAGCTTGTTAAAAGACTTTCAAAACAGTAAATATGATTCAGTGATTTGAAGGTCTGTAAGTCACCTGTAAAATTCTAGGTGGGTATCTTCAACTTGGTAACAGAATCTACACTATTTTGCTGAAAGAATACAGGTCATTAACAGGTCAATGTTCTACATACTTCTTTAACTGCTATCCGTATTTAAACTCATAAATTACACAAAACAGGCACATTTTATTTTAGTCTTTAGTTTTCTTGCTCAAATTAAAAGCTACCAGCAATTAATGTTTTCTGACAGAGGTAAAAAATGTTATCAAAAAGCACCTCGCGCTTCTTTTTTTCATTTAATTGATTTTTGAATTTCAGATTTGGTCACAAGTTCAAATGCACAAAAATCACTGAAATAATTGCACAGGACAGAGTTCTCTAGTGAATTGTCACCTCAAAAAAATGTGCAGTTAATGCAGTACAGCAACCAAAACAAACAGTGCACTAATAATTATTCTCATTCGACTTCAGATCAGTGGAAAACAACATCAGTTATGCCCAGTTATTCAAAAAAAGCCCTGGAGAATGAAGCACAGCGGTAAAAATGAGGTTATATCATTAAAATACAATATATGGCCTTGTTCATTTGAAGATGTACCATCAACTTGTATGAAACAGAAAATATGAAAGCACTTACAAAAACATCTGTATATATTTTTATCAGTAATTATACAGTCCCCGCCTTGTGTATCATTTAAGTTCTTACTGTTTGAGTGAGGAATTACTAGTTTCTGTATAACATCAGGAGACTTAAACATTCTTGAGTAGATATCTTCAAAGATATTTTGAAGAAGTCTTGACTTACTTAGAGGGCACTTTGTTAAGAACTTTAACATTTTTAGACAGTTACAAAAAATCAAGTTGACTGATGTCACTTTAAATCACCCGTTGCTATTTGTAATTCTGTGGTTTTACATCTGAAGTAAACCCTTTATTCTAATGGAGCCAAAAATAATTATTTGGTCACATAGATTCAGAAGCTTAGTAAACATGTTTTAAGGAAGAAGCCATTTTTACCTGAAGAAGTTTGATTTTTCAATGTTTTGCTAATAAGAATGTAGAGCTAACATTTTACAGGTAGGCATCTGAGTGCTTCTGGAAGAATCATTTGGAAGTAATCACCTAAATATAAATGAAAAAAAAAAAAAAAAAGATTAAAAGAGATAACCAGGAAGATTTCATTATGTCTCTATCAAATGCTAATTTTATATTTTATAAAAAGCTTTCTCCCCAACTTTGATAATAAACTAGCTCTGAGCCAGTTTTTTTTATTTCCTCACACATGTCAACATTAATAATCAATCCTAGCTCTTTGCGAGGGAAGATTACTATGCTCAGTAAACTGCTTGAACTACTTGATGTCTTTTGCTAAACTGGGTACTGTCATGAGGGTCTTGAAAAAGCAATTACAGTCACTGACTATCTTATGGTTAAGCTTAACAATAAAAATCTTTACTAGCCAAGGTGCAATACATTACATTTGAAACTGCAAGGAAACTGTTTAGAGGAAATAATTGTGACTGAGCGTCCACAAGAAATATCTAAAATTATTTAGATGAATATTTGAAGTGTCAAATGGCAATTTGTATAGCAGGGATCATAATATTCAGTGTCCTAGATTTAGACTAGAACAATTAATGCCTCTGTGATTAATATACCTCTAACAGACAGATGTAGAGAATAAACACAGAAGGGAAAAGAGAAAA
Organism: Mycteria americana; assembly: GCF_035582795.1. NCBI lineage: Eukaryota > Metazoa > Chordata > Aves > Ciconiiformes > Ciconiidae > Mycteria > Mycteria americana. The sequence continues at coordinate 120,516,598 of NC_134366.1, read as the reverse complement.
ATCCAAACTGGTAGAAGTACCATCCTCCTGAAAAAGGAAGTAAAGCCAGTTACCTTTCCATGAGTACTCCAGAAGAACAGCAATGCACAGATTGTCAGCAGCCAAAGACATGAGACCTTGAAAGCCAGCAGCAACAACATGCAACATTTCCAGAGACGGGAAAAAGTGAATACCATTAGACTAAAGATAAATGTGGCCATTAGAGTTTCAATACATTAGTCTATTCATTTTTCTTAATTAATCTGATAAACTGCATAGTAGTCCAGGGCTGAGGTTTACAAACATGGATAAATTTTAGATAGAGGCTAGGAGAAACAGCTGTACAGTTTTTGGGGGTTTTTTGTTTGTTTGTTTTTTAAATATCACAAAGATGAGTCCACCCCCGGACTTCCTACAGCATATAAAGAGATCCCAAAAGCCCCACGTCCATCCAGGGAATCTCTCTAGCTGATTACATCACCGCCCTCACAATATTTGAATGCCTCGCACCGGTTAATGATTATCTTCCAACAGTGCCATAAGAAGTAAATTGGTATCTTTATGTTATAGAGGGGAGTCAAAATTACAGAGAAGCTGAATGCAAAGCAAAAACCAACCAATAAGAAACAAAGACCTAGATAAATTTAGGAGGTCTAAATACAAGACTGAGTGATTCACCTAAAACATTACTACATATACAACTGTGCAAAAATCAGTGGAGCTAAAGTAATTGCTGCTCCCACCTGCCACACCTCTGTAGACAGCCAGTCCCTTCACTGAGACAGATGAATGAGTCACAGTCCAAACTTCAGAGCCTTTAAATCACACAGGAATTCTTTTATACAGCAAGGAATTCAGTCCAGTCAAGTCCTTGGCTAATGACTTTGGATCTAGCAGAGAGACTGTGAAACATAGGAAAAGACTTTAAAGGACCTCACATACAACCACTGACTCACGACATGGACAGGGCCATACCATTCTGCACCATGCGAAAGACTCATAGGATAAGTTGGGAGTCTGCCACAAGCAAAATTCTCATCTTCAAACCTTTTCTGTTCTACTAGCGTGACAACACATTTGTTAGACTAAAAATGAGTATTTTTGCATGTGTCTTCCTCTTTTCTATAAAAAGTGTTTTAAGACCCTGATCGTACCACCGCTTATTGGTATAACTTGACACAAGTCATAAAATTAGGCATATGCTCAAGTCTTCAAAGAACTTAAAAGGAGAGAAGCAAAGAAGCATTTATGACCCACAGCAAAACTGCTAGCCAGTGAGCTAAGGAGAAGAAAAGTCAGCTTTAAAATAAATGAAGGAATTTCCAAACTTGCAAGAAAATACTATTTCATTAAAGTCCTCAATAAATTCAGATATAACATTTTGATAAATGTAAACAACCTAAATTTTAAACTACATGCTTAATTTAACACTCAAAGAAGAGAACAGAGATACGTAAAATGTATCAAAATAATCATTTTAACATGCTACTAAACAGCTTAGATTGTTCAAGAACCGAGAATGGGAAACTATACTGAATTACACCAACATAAAATGCAAACAGTAAATACACAATGCAGTCTCCTAACTTGTCTTATAGAGTCAAAAGGACAGGGATTTCATCATGCATGGCTAAAAACTAAACAATTTGGCCAAATAAGATAAATGTATGAATTTTAAATTATGTTTGAAAACATCAACTTTGTTACAAAAGAAAGGATCTAAAACAGTAAAGTATCAGAACTTTAAATTAGGTTAGCAAGATTCACAGAGTGTAATCCACGTCCAATTGAAAAGTATCTATAATAGGACATCCCTACTCTAGCAGAATTTATCACATCCATCAAATCAGGGCTCCCCTCTGACATTTAATCCATCCTTGGAATGATGGGAGATCTACGAGAAAGTCATACAACTGGACAAAAGAAAAATTAATTACTGAAGTGGAAAATTAAACCTATGTGTCATATTGAAAACATTTACTAACTCTCTGAAAATGGGTAATTGTTAACTTTAATTAAAACATTTCTGTCTAACATACCTCTATTTATGATGGCGGCCATGACATTTTCAAGTAAGAATTTCTGATGTATTTCAGGTTTTTTGCAGACTGCAAAACTCTAGCATAAGTAAACTTGCCTGTCATGTACTTTAAAAACTGTAGGTTTTATAGGTTTTAATTGTTACTATGTGTATAGCTGTACATAACTGTTAGTCCAGTAAACAAGCCCAGTTATCTTCAGACCTCTAACTCATCCGAAATACAAAAGCAAGGATATAGCTGCTCCTTCCTACTTGCCAAGTAGACAGATTGAACTCTTTTCCCTTATTTGATTTAAGATCAAGAATTCCAGAAACAAAGTTAGAATATATATTTTTTTTAAATCAAGTCTCTCCAACAGAAGCATTCAATGAGACCTTACTGCTTGTCAGGAGTATAAGGTTTCATGTACAGTGCTGGAAAGTTAAAGACTGAAACCTTACACCAGCATTAAAAACTTTATGTCTCAAAATCCTGGTTTAAGCTTTATTTTACACTTTAAGAGCAAGAATATAGCAGCTATGATTGTTATAAATCTTACTGGAAAATCTGGATGAATTAGTAAAATATTACTGGGTAAAATAACAAAATCAATAATGGCTGTAATATAAAATAAGATTATCTTGTAAAAAGAAAATACTCAAATGTTGTTACTTCAGATGAGGAAAAAAAGTCTTGTTAAAAGTAAGGCACAGAAAACTATGAGAAATATCAGAGAACAGGACTCACTTCCAGGGAATAACTTTCCACTGAAAGACGGCAACTCTCGACAAAGAATGCCTTCCACAGCCTCAGCTACACAAACAAAGAACTACATTGAAAACTCCTTAATCTGAAGTATCAAATGGAAATGTAAAAGCACCTACAATTTTTCTATTCAGGCCTTCAAAATGGATTCATATTTATACCTGGAAAGAAACAAAAATCAGTAATTCTAAAAACTTCAAGTTTATGACAGAAGCCTAAACTAGAAAGGTAGGAAAGAAAATTCTTAACATGAAATCAGTTTAGCTGACATCACCTAATGAAATACAGAACCTATCCCTATACTCTGGATTTATATTATATGCAATAAACAAAAAGATCGTTTGATGATTGTTACACAGTAAGTGATCTAAAATAGACCTAAATAAGTATGAAGTGAATATTGTCTACTTCTAATACTTGTAAACATTAACCTATGTTGCAAAAGTAGAATTTTTCATCCTTTTGGGGTTACAGTTTTGTCCTTCAGTGAATTAAATACCTGTTTTCTTTTATAACTATTCTTTTCTCCTTAACCTGAGCAATTTGTCACAATTCAAGGCTTCGTAGGATTGTTGGATGAGAGGCAAACAGGGTCAGATTAATTTAAATAATAAAAAAGAAAGAAAACAAAAACCCCCACAACTTCCATCCCCAATTTGTGTTTTCCTGAAAAAGCAGAAATGAAGCACACACATCTCCCTCTTCAAAATCCGGCAAGTCTACCACCAGCGGTTGTTGCAAAGGAGTTGTGTGGTCCTTTCTGTTGCCTGGCTGCTTCTCACAAACACTTTGCAACAAGTGCTGTGTTTCGTCACCTTGTATTTAACGCGATGCCAAAGTTGGGCAAGTCCTGCTCCATTCATTCTCCTAACTCTAGCTATGTGCTCTTGCCACTTACCTTGGATCAAATCTAATGAATTGGTTCGACAAGGTAGGTCAACCTAAAACTAACTCACTGAAGCACTGAATTGCTTTGTTATAGAAACTCACTCGACTGGCTTATCCTAAAGCCACAAAAGCCATTAAAGCTGAGGCAAACAAGACAGAGGAAACAGGTGCAAAAGGTAACAGCAAGAGAGGAAAGGAGAGAACAGGATTACGCCTTTTAGCAACAATTTGCAGTTTTACTATGGCAGGCGAAACAGAAAGCTGCTGTCTTAGCAGGTAGTTCCACAATAGTCAAAGTCGATCTAAATTGGGGCTGCTCTTCCACTGACCCTAGCACTGAGGCAATCATGCGGGGCTGCTAAGAAGGTTAAGGAAAAAAAGCCTCAAAACGGTTATTAGTTTTCAGGTACTTTGGCTCTCCATGAAGTGGCTCACTGAGCCATTGCACGAGTGCTACTACAGGCAAAACAACAATAAATTGCAGCAACCACAACTGTGGATGTCTTAAATCACCAGGGATCTGATGCCTTGACCTTGTTCAGTTTTTCCCTTAACTTGCACAGAGGGAAACATCTCATGTTTTAGCTGCGCCTCGGACATGAAGCCTACCGCCTTGGTGCATTACTTCTTTCTTTTTGTTATCACCTAGGACAGACAAATAGGTTTGAGTTAAAAAGAGTTCTAAGCCTGTTCCTGTGTTCTAAGAACACTGAGAATAGATCACCTTTGGATCAAAGCCAACAGCCATTAGTTTGTTAACAAAATAGCACATACTATCCGACATATTAACTAGTAATCAGAATATTAGCTCTAACATAGTTCTATGCATAGTAAATGCTACGTAGAGAAATAGGTGAAATTCTTTTCAGCTTCACTTGAACCTCTCCACCCTGAAAAGTCTTCAAAAAGAAAGAATTCAACAAGAATAAAATAACATAACTTAGGAATGAGATTTGTCCAGAGAAGACAAACTTTAAGGGGGTGACTATGTAAGACAGAGCAAGCTGTCACTCATTTCACTGCAGTTGAAATGAGAAGGTCCTGCTCCTTCCTCATCCCTGTTTACCCTCATCCCTGCTCCTGCCTGAATACCTTCACGCTTACCTTGCATTGACACAGAAGTTCACCAGACACCTTTGTGAGCAGGAAAGGAGGGGAGAAGGAACAAGACTCACCCCTTCAGCAGAATTAAGCTTTACCATACGAAGTCTACTTTGCTATGCCTTTAGAAGACTGTATTCTCAAAAACCAAGCCTTATAGCAGAACAGAAACAAATAAAAAAACAATGCTTAAGGTTTGAAATAAACATAGAGAAACATTCCATTGTAAACTATCTTTCCATACAGAACCCACTTTCTATTCACTTTACATCTTTGCAAAGTAATCAGATCAAATTCTGTTGCCATCTGAGAAAACATTCCTTAATGTCCTAAGCAGATCTCATGAAAACTTCAGTTATTTTGTAACAGGAAATGGGGGAATGATAATGGGCTTATTTGAAATACAAAGAAGATGGATCCCCTAGTGTAAAGAAAAAAGGGTTAAATGATGCTTAGATATAGACAGTATAACTAGATATTTCTAGTGTAACAGAGCTGTATGAACAGATACTTCATGGCTTTCATACCCAGGAAAAATAAATCTATACATCAATTCTAAATGTTGGAGGTTAAGGTATTGAAAACAAATCAACAAATTATCTTCTGAGGCTACTGACCTCTTCAGCAAGTGAAAACATGTTCTTAAATATAATGTACCCTAAATATATTAAATACATTTTTGCATGTAATTTGTATTAGTTTAATAAATGCAATGTTTAGAACATTTTTCACTTTCAAGTATATTTTTGCTTTTACACCAACTCTTCTCCCTAACTTTTCCCATGCAACCTTAAACACAATGAAAACACATAAAAAAGCTTTGACAGTATGCAAAATAGAACCAACTAATATCTTTAAAGACATAGTCCTGAAAACTCTACTCTGTAAACCCCAATTATGCTGATGATCACTAAAAAGCAGCCATAAATCATCCACAGATAACTGATAACTTCCCTTGAAGAGGAACTCCTGCCTGAAGTTACACAGTGTCTTGTGTCGGTACCATTTCCAGTTTCTAGAGTAGAAAGAAATGAGTTTTTTATCTCAGAGTGGAGTTCTACCATTCTACATCCTCTTGTCTGAGCAATCTGCAATGCAGCTACAGTGGTTTGTTCCTGTAAGAACTGCTTGTGGCACCCCTGACCCTGAAAAAAATGGGTCTTTGTGAAGAATGAAAACCTAGAGTATTTTTGTCTTTAAAAATATTCTAAAGATTGAGCTTCCCTGCAGCTAAGTTGCTTGCAGATGCAGATTACTCATATTAAATGTATAAACAGGCCGTTGGGAGGAGGTCAGAAAACTACAAATGCAAGCACTGTGGGGTGTGTTTTGTTGTTGTTGGTGGTGTTATTGTTTTTAACAGAATGGTTTTGCATCAGAAAATACATTTTTGCAGAACAGAATAGTACTTTGACATTTTGGTGGAAAAAAGTTGAAATTATCAATTTTCATAATTCACAGGATTTTATGATTCCATAAAGACAATCTATATTCAATGCATTATTTCCATTACTTTCTTTTACTTCTGCATTAAAATACAGCTGCAAATCTATTTATATGCATAATATGTAATATGTAGTTATTGTCTCATATACTTATTCAAAATGGCTCAGTATTATTAAAAAGAAAATACATTTGGAATTTCCATTCAGTAAGAATTTCAACTTCTTGTTAGCACCACTCATTTTATAAATTTGTGTTCTTTCAAGAACTACAGATTAAAAAATATATATATACACACACACATATATACAGGAAGGAATATGCGATACAGGTATCTGGAAGTTCTGCATTGACCATGCTTTTTGATATCCATATGCCAAAGAGGTCAGACACGGAACAACTTTATTCATATGGTCTACATGTGTTTCAAGTATCTATAAAAAATTAGATGCTTAGCTACAGATTATGAAGAAACAGTAATACTTCAAAAGTCTATTTCTATTTTAAAGAGCTCTCAACATGATAGCTCTAGTTCTGTTCATACTGGAACCACTGAAGTTCATGAAGTTTCAGAGTTCTATAAATATCTAAAGGAGCAGGGCCTGCAAATAAAGAAAAAATATATATAAAGGGACAGTGGAGAGAAATACATTGAAAAAACATATCAATATTGTATAAATCACTATTTTTAGCTACCCTATTATTTCACATATCTTGTATTACATTTAAAGTCATTCCTGAGAAGAGACATCTCGACTCTTATGACATGTATTTAACAAAATCTATTCAAGGAAATCCTCCATCTGTTCTGAAATGAATAAGAATGTTATTATAATTGGTTTAGATCTATATGGAGACAAATGACAGACCAACTGCTGTAATGGAATTTTTAATGAAACATGTACATTTCTGGCTAGTTGGGCATTCTACTGTGATCTATGGATTAGCTGTTTGAAAGAGATGAAAATTCCTCAGGTCTGTCTTTACCTTCTAGGTAGAATTATCCTATTCTGTACTGATGTGTAAATGTTTACATTCAGAAAAGTCGTATGTTGTTAGCAGTAGACGCACTTGTTTCAGAAATGCCTTGTCTCTTCTGTAAGACAGAGAGGTGTCTAAATTGATAAAAGACTTAAGAACAGATAATCTGTCCCTAAAAATATACTCTAAGCTTAGGGTAGACTTCCTGATATCATCCGATATTTTATTCTACATCTCACCCAACTATTAATTTAAATATCCTTACTCACTGGCATCATGAATGGAATCTCTAGATTAGAAAATTAGGGCTTGATTTTCAAAAGAAGTCCAGTTTGGGTACCTAAATGGCAAGATTTTGAGGAGTATTTAGTATTCTGCAGCTTAGATGAAACAGAAGCTAAACTCCTCAAAATCTTGCTACTTAAGTCAGCATTTTCTTTCACACAACAACCTTCAAAACTCTGATCTCCAGGCCTAAACCTTTTTCAAAGATTAAAGCAGAAAAATGAAAACACAAGTACTCAACTGTGAATTGCTTCATCTTCTAATGCTTGTTTAAATATTGATAAGAAGGGTGTGTAGAAGAGGGGCAGGGGAGTGGAGAAGAGCTAGAAGGTATTCTTTCCTGAACTTCTGCAGTTTCCAAACTGAGTTGTGCCAAATAACCAGCAGCATACTTGTGGCTAACACAATTTGGATCAGAAATTAATCAGATACCAGAGTTCAAAATGTGTTCTCTTTGTTACTTTTTCCCTTTACAAAAAAAATCACCCTGTTTTTAAGAACACACTGTTAAGATCACAGAACAGCAAAGTTCTTCTTTCAATATTTCTTTTCACTCTAAGTTATTTAGTTTTTTAAAACACAAAGGCTTTTAACTAAATAGTTATACGTCCTTAATATTTAGATCTTTTTGCAACTGAGATGACTCTGGTTTGGCATCTCAACTGGTGTTGGCCATATAGACCCATTTGGGTGACCAGAAGAACCTCATTGCACATCAACTAACATGTTGCATTGTATACATGCAAGCCCTGGTCATGCAAGCACGTATTCATATACTTCATTCCAATACACAGAGAGTTCCACTGAAGTCACTTAGTCACCTAACATCATAACATGGGCAGATGTTCAGTATAAGCCAAAAAAGTTACAGTTTTTTATGTCCTATGTATATTAAAGACATGACTCCAATTTCACAAACCATAGACGGAGAAGTGTATGTTTAGGACTAATTCCATGCATGGTATTTTTGCTACTTAATTCTGAGAAAAACAATTAATTCATATCTAATTTTATTTTAGCCATCTATGTTTCTATAGCATTCTGTCATTCCTGCACACACAGCAATTAGCTAATTTGCCCGCTGTTGGAAACCTTGGCAGGAATATTAGGCTACTCTGGCCCAATAAAGTCAACAGCAAAATTCCCATTAATTGGACAGAATTTCATCCACCATCTCACAAGCTCTGAAATATGTTGCCATCCTTGTAAAAGCAAAAACAAAAATTTGCCAATTCCTCAATCAACACAGCTCATAGCTTACAGTTTATCATGCTGGAAAACCTCTGTGGCTTGGAGCTGACATACGTCTGCTTCTGTACATGGCATCTTCCAGCACAGACAGGAGACAGCTGGGAGCAGTAGCATCTTAAGGTGCGGACAGATTTACCTGAACTTCACAGACAGACCCTCATAACATATAAGCCAACATCACTTCGGAATGTACACAATGAACAGGATTAATTTAGAACACATTAACAATAATGTACAGCTAAGGTTACCTCCACATTTCCTTTCTGAAACCTTTTCCAAAATTTTAAGCTTAAGTATTCTAGGCCTTCTCTGTGTCTTGAATAAGAACAATTGGGAAGGGAAGAAAAAATTATCTATTGGCTTTAAAAAAAAAGAAGAAATGAGGTAAGTTCACATCCTTAAAACAGAAAGTGGTAGTAGAAATTGCCAATAAAATTCTCAACTTCACAAAAGTAATTGAGCCTTTGGCTTCTTGATCAATATTGTCATTAGTGGTCTCAGGAACATACAGCAGTCTTCTGACTCTTAAGCAGCTAAAAACTAGTTAGAGGCCGAGGCCCCCTTCAAAACCTTTGACATGGGAGCAATTCCATTGGTTTTACTGAATTTGTTCCTATGACAGACTGTTAAGACCAAGTCTCATGTAACGTGTTTATGCCTGTCCAAGGAACATGCAACAATAACATTTGTTCCTGCCTCTGCACACTTTTGTATTAGAGTATGTATAATATCAATCTCTCCCAGTTTTAAAAAGCTACAAACATCATGCAACCCTTATAGCTGTAACCTTGTATAATTCTTATAGCTGCAAGCTTTAACAATAGCAGAATTCACTCTGATGTAAAACACAGTGTTATCACACTTTCAGTTGTGCGTCTTTTAATGCAAGCCTGCTTTTCTATAACAATTTCAAATTCACAGCCTGACTGCTTATGCTTAAATGTCAGAGGGCAACTTCCTTTAACTGTAAGCCTTAAGCTCTGTCTTTCCATTCAAGCTCTGCTGTCCCAGAGTGAGCTCCATTTTCATTTATTACTTTCCAAAAAAACCAATGAGGCTCTTCTTGAGAGGTTGTTTAGCTTATCCCTCAGCTTCAAGGCAGAATTAACTATATTTAAATCATTCCTAACAGATGTTTGCCTAACCCATTCTTGAATATCACCACTAGTGGAGATTGCAGTGCCTCCCCAGGCATTCTGTTCTAATAATTTATTATTCAATCCTTTAAAAGTTTTTCCTAATGTCTAATGTAAATGTTCACTGCTGTAATTAAGCTCATTACTTCTTGCACTCTTCATAGGAGGCCTAGAGAAAATTTACTTTCTTCATCTTCTACATTTTTGAACTCTTATCACAACAGATCTGGTTTGTACAGACTTATCAATCCCAATTTTATCATCTAAGAAAAAGTGAACACAATTTTAGATAAGAAAACATAACGAGACTAATATATTTAGAAAAAAAAAGTAGATCCCATTTTGGACCTACTATCTTTATATCTATGATCATATACAGTAAAACATTTTAACAATGGTCATTTATCATGTTCCTCAAGAGAACCAATAAAATGCAATGAATACACATCCTCTGATGTTGCACAGATACAAAATGTATAGTTTGTTTACAAACTAATATTACTGAATGTAAAATGAAGCAACATTTTAAAAAAATATATTGGTAAAGGTCCAAAGTTTACATTTTCTAAAATATTAAGTTCATGTTTTATTTACAGACCAGCTTTCAAACAATTATTGGCATTTTAAGATAACTGCTTAACCTGATGAGTACATGAATAATGAAGCTGTAAAAAAACCCAACCAAACAAAAAACAATAACCAAAGTTCCATATAACAGTTCCAAAAACGCTATTTTCAATTTCTATTTAGAAAAGCAAGATGTGATCTACCACACAGTAACTTACCAGAAACTGGTCTAACACTTTCATATGCTATAGGTATCGCAAGTGACCCATGTTATCCAACCACGTGCCCAAGAGCGCGGTTTTTTTCCCATTCCAACTTCAAATGAAGTTTTGACAACAGTTGTAGTATTTACAAATTTAAAATGAAGGCTCGATATCCCTTTGGATTACATTACCACTGTTATTGTGTCTTCTCTTGTTGACTACACGTAGCAGACTGCAATCCAAAGACCACGTATTTTGTTGACTCTGTGGGTTAACAGTTAAATTAGCAGCATCTACCCTAGCTTGTCTGAAAAAAAAATAGGCAACTCTAAGTAACAGACTCTTTGTGAACACTGATTCTGGATCAATTATGACTGAAATCACTCACTGAAGTCTCCCTTTTGCTGAGAGGTGGTGTGTCAGAAGGCAAAAGTTTTTAAACTTGAACGGGACCTATTAGCTGGTACAAGCAGCCACGACACAAAACCCAGCCGGAACAGTGCAGGCAGGTACGAGATAGCCCGTGGCTGTGCTCTGCAACTCCGGAGGTCCGGCAGTGACACCCTGTCACTCGCCAGTGCAGCTAATCCTCCTGTGCTGCCAGAAACACTCCTTTGCCTTATCTGTGCTAGGTTAGGTGAACTGAAAGCTGCATAATAAAAACTACAGCCTCAGGCTGTACTAGCTTTAACTAATTTCTATTGGGTCCAAGTAAGGAAAATATCTCCTTCTCCACGCTGCACCCTTTTGCCTTTGTGACTCTGTCCCATCTCCAGGGCCCGCATAGGAGTGAACATAGAAACAAACGAGGCAGACTCTTTTCCCCACAGAAGGGATTGGTGAATGCCACAACCCTTCTGCTTTGCCAGCCAGGACCACTGTGAATAATGCAGTTTTTTCAGGAAAGCAAGTATTTCATTAAACTTGCCACCTTGATTAAAATAAGAAGATATCTGAGGGAATGGAATAAGAAGCAATTTCATTTTGATCACCATCCCCCCTTACACTCTATTGTACCAACCTCTAGCACCTACATTAGGTGAAAAAAGGAGGAATTAAAAAGCTTAGGGAATCAACATCTGTTTCTCAAAAATTGTAGGCATAACACTTTCAAAATTATGAAAAACAAGTATTTTCTTTCCATAGTTGTTATTTTCTGAGATCTCAGTGTTTTTAAACATAAGTCACTGATTTCGATGTCTACATCGTATGCAGTATTCCATACTGGATGAAACAAAACATCAGCCGGTGATGATCCCTGTTTTATAGAGAACTTGATCATATTCTCAAATTATATCAGGTATTAGTGCATTGTACTGCTAACGACAACAAAACTATTTCATATTCCAAGAATACCCATCTCTGAAATGTTTTAAAATACCTAACCAAGCAATGCTATGTGTTGCTATGTAGCATTCAAATCCTCTAAAAATATGTTCTCTTGAAAAGATAATTCTCAGTCTAAACGTATACCAACAATAGATTTTGTTCAGTTTAATTTCTTATATTATTTCTGATAAAGTTTCTGCTTTAGTTTTTAACTACAGGCTATAGTTTCTAATTGCTGCTCTGCTTCAGCAGCCATAGCTGCTGCCTGTAACTGTTCTGTTTCACTCTGGATGGAATTGGCTGTAGTAACTTGTTTTCTTTCACTGTGCATATTGTTCTCATGCCTTTTTAGATCAGATGCTTTAGCAAATGCTTTAGTGCAGGAACTGCAGACAAAAGGTTTCTCTCCTCGATGTCTTCTTTCATGGTCTTTGAGGTGGGACTTGTGCTTGAAAGCTTTATCACACATATGGCATGCAAATGGCCTCTCATTACTGTGAACTCTTTCATGCTTTTTTAGATCTGGTGCACGAATAAAAGACTTTCCACATACCTCGCAACTGTAAGGCTTGTAACCTGTGTGTATTTTCAGGTGCTCTTTCAAATGAGCTTGCGTGGTAAAGCCCTTTGTACACATTTCACAAACAAATGGTCTATCAGCAGTGTGTAGCTTTTCATGTTTTCTCAGTCGTGCTTCATCAGAAAAGGTCTTACCACAAGCCTGACATACAATGTGTTCCCTGTGACCGTAAAGCAAATACTCAAACTTCATATCCCCAGCTGCTGTGGTCCAGCCTGGTGTCTGTTCATCTTTCACTTCACTTATGCCATCATTAAATGTCAAAGCCTGAGGGGTCTGCGATCCTAAGTCTTTTGATTCAGTTGTTTCCATAGGCTCTACTTCTTGGCCATAGCAGTTTACTTTTCGAACCTCTTCACTTCCCAACTCTTTCAGAATCGCCTCTTGCACTCTCAGGGTAGTGGTAGGTGATTTTCCATCTTCCTGACTTGGGGGAGTTCCTTCCACCGTCACATCTGATGGACTATCATCATGATCTCCAATTTCTTCCACCTCATCATCTTGGGTATCATTAGGTTCCCCCATAGGACGGTTTATTTTTAGACAGTACTTGCTCTTGGACTGTGTGTTTTCTTCAGGACTAGATACATCACGTTTCTGAGAGCAGAGTTTATCCAGAAACCGAATACCAAGAATCTGGCCTGAAGACATCATCAAATTTACATCCTCTTTCTTAACAGAAATCTTTGCAGTATACATGTAATTAAGAACTTCCTCAAAAATATCAGAACGAAGAAAATCTATTTCTATTACTGATGAACTATCAACTTCCAGTTTTTTGAAAAGCTTTTTGAAGTAGGTACTGCAGGCAGCAAGCACGCACCTATGTGCTCTGAATTTAACATCTTCAACCACGATAGCTATGTCACAAAATTCTCCTTCCAAACGTTGTTCATTTAATGTTTTCAGGAACACAGTTTTGTGATCGTCGTCATTATATTTAATGGTTTCAGACATACTGATGAAAAACTCCTGTAAAATAACAAGGGAAACTTGTGTAATTTTTATAAAGTAGTCTAAGTCATAAAATCCCAACAGCTGATGTCATTTACACACTAAAAGAATTGCCATATACATTTTTTTGCTTCATATGACTTTCAGATTATAAACGCATTACTCAAACTTCTTTTGAAATTCTGACTACATAAAGTTCTTTCTTTAGGTTATACACTTTACAGGTCACATAGTGATTTATAAAGGATAATTTTTTGTATCAATATATTAATTTATTCAAATATTTATTGATTCAGTTATCCAAAACTGGAAACTTCCTCTGTGAAGCTGCAATTCCCAGTAAAGGTATGATCCAACTGCAGTAGAAGTCATTCTTATAGCCAAAGGAAATGTTAATACTAAAAAATGTATAAGAAATACTCCAAATGTATCAGCATAACAAACTAAATGTGAAACATCAAATATAAGCCTTACCATGAACAATGCAGGAAATTTTCTGAACAAATGCTTATTAAATGTCAGATGATTAACCCTTACAATGGGCCACCTTCAGCCTGAAAGACAGGAAGATAATAACATTTTAAGAAATTATAAAATCTATTCCAAAAATTGTTTTAAACTTGCGTGTTAAAACACAGCATTTTCAATTATTTAAAATTTTTAAAAATGCACTGTTAAAATACCCAGCCATTTTGACTGGTTCTACCGATGACTGCATAAACTGATCCGATAGCGCTGTTGTCATAAACCATGTTTTTACTTTCCTCTGGCTACGTCACTTCCTTGACTCCACTTTCCTGCTACTTATTTTGCACTACATCTAAAAGTCTGAAAAGCCTCTACAGGAATCAACAGCATTAACCCAGTAACCAACCCATCAAAAAGGTGACTAGTCTTCTGCTGAATTAGTGAGCTGAGCAAGCCGAGCGGAGGGTCTGGCAAGCAGAACAAGCATCCCAAAGGACAGCAGAGCAGGCTGTGGATCGATGCACATCCAGGACCAGGGAAAGAGACACCAAGGATACCAGATCTCCAAACAATGGAGATCCTTGAACAGCAGAAGGACAATGCGAAACGCATAATTTAAATTATTCGATCCTAGTCTCCCACAGACATCGAGTTGTGACAGAAGCAGGAAATGCAGCGGAGAGGAGAGAAATTTAATATTTTGTTCAGAACAAATCCTCCATCACCTGGCACAGAGCTACTTCTTTCCTAAATTCTAATTTGTCCTTGACCATATACGAAATGGACGCAGATGACAAGTGTGCAACTTCCACTCTGGGTGCTGGGTGTTTAACATGGTATGGGAACACTTGGCTCCCTACAAATACCTTTGCCTGGCATCTCAGCATATAGTGCCACTGGCTACAAAAAAAAATTGAGGAAAGCCAAAATTCTTTTCTCAGTCCTACGTAATCAGATGTTAAGACAGCCAGATAGAAAGTGCATAAATGTTTGGAATGCACAAAAGAAAAGAAAACAAAACCAAGAAACACTGTATTTTTCTGGGCTGTCTGGGTCTATGGCCCCAGGATGAGGTATCAATCCAGGACCGACGAGGGCAGGACAAACAACTATTTCAACAGGATCCGTTTAGAATTCTTTGTAAACTGGGCGAAACGCTGCTTTCCTTTTAAGCAAAGAGCAAAGCGTCACTGCTAATAATCTCGCAGCAATCCCACCCTGTTTTGTGAACAATATGCAATTTTGCTACAATTCTGTTGAGCCTTACTAAGCGAGCAGCAACTACAGGAGAAGTAATTGGCTGAAAACAGTGTTGCTGAGTACAGAGGGGTGTGTAATTGGTGAAAGAAACAAAGTTGCTACTCTGCGAGAGGAGCGGGTAGGCACTTGACCAGAACACCTCCAGCACGGACTCAAGGCAGGGGGAAACTCCCGTTGCCACTGGGTCACTTATTCTTCCGCGGGGTAACGGTCATTATCCCGACACACACTTGTTACACTGCCGTTACCACCACAGGAACCGGGGGGAACCGTGTCTGGGGTTGTAACTGCTCGCGCAGCTCCTGCCGCCGCCACCCGAGACACGCTCGGTGCCTCGCCACGTTAGCTCTCACGGCTCTGAAGGCGCACTGGCGCGGCGCTGACTGCCGTGCCCGTGACCGCAGAGGCAGCCAGGCGCACGCCTGCTCCATGCACCCGCCGGCGAGGACGCGGCGCAGGCGGGTTCCCGGCGGGGCCCGGCCCTGCCGGGCCGCCGCGGCCCGCTCGCCGCCGCCACGGGAACCCGCGCCGCCACCGCCGGGGGCCCGCGGCTGCCGGCGCGGCCCTGCGGCAGGGAGACGACGCCCGCGCTCCCGGCCCGTCGTCGGGGGCGCCCGCGAGCAGCAGGCGGCCTCTCTCCGGAGCGAGCCCGGCGCTCCTCCCGCCCCGCGCCGCCTCACGGGGCTGCGCGGGGACGGCGCTCCCCTCCCCCTCGCCCCAACGGCTCTCGCGCGGCGCCCGCCCCGCCGGTGGCGGCGGCAGCGCCGGCCCAGGCGCCGCCGGGCTCCTGCCGCCAGGCCGCGGCCGCGCGCCCCTTTGTTGCGGCCGCCGCCGCGCGGGGCCCGCGCGCCCCAACGTGCGCAGCCGTCACTGGACGTGTCCTCCTCCTCCTCCTCCTCGCCCTCCCCCCGCCCGCCCGCCGCGCGCGCGGGAGGCAGGCGCGCGACGGCTCCGAGCTGCTGACGGTGGCGGCGGGCGCGCCCGCGGCGCCTCCATCTCACCCAGCGCGAGCTGCCTGGGCTTTAACGGCTGCGGCCGTCAGCAGCCGGGGCTGCTGGAGGCGGCGGCGGCAGCGAGCGGGGGAGGGAGGGAGGGAGGGGGGCGCGCGAGGGAGAGCGCGCGCGCGCAGCGCAACGGCGGCCCTGCCGTTGGGCGGGGGGGGCGGGGGGGGAATGGAGAGAGGGCTCGCGCTTACCTGCCGCCCGCGCGCGCGCGGAACCGCACTTCCCGGGGAGCGCGGGGGGCTGCCGCTGCCGCCGCTGCCGCCGCGCGGGAGGGGGCCGGGGAGGGGGGGAAGGGAGGGAGGGAGGGAGGGAGGAGGGGGGAATTTGGGGAGGGGGGCTGGGGGGGGGGTCTGCGCGCGTCTCTCCGGCCGTCACCGCCGCCTCCTGCACGAGCACTCAGTGCGCGCGCGCGCGCCGGGGGCGGGGGTACGTGCATGCGCGGTGCGAGCAGGGCGCGCCTGTGCCGGGGAGCGTGGAGGAGGCGGAGGAGGTGGGGAGGGGAGCGGAGGGAGCGCGCCGGCTCCATCTCCCTTTTCGGGGGGCCCGCTCGGCGGCGGCGGCGGCGGCCGGGCGGGGGAGGGGAGCACTGGCGCGCGCCGCGGCGCCCGGGGGCGGCCCTCGCCGAACGGGCGCCGGGCAGCCGCTCCCGCCGCGCCGCGGGCACCCGCCCCACCGCGCCTGCGCCCGCGTGTGCGAGCCCGGCGGCGCCTCCCCGCCTGGCGGCGCACGGAGGCGAGCGCGGCGCGGGCTCGGCCCCGGCCCCGGCCCCGAGCCGGATGCCGGGCGGGAGAGGGGGAACGCGACGTGAAGGAAGCGCGCGACGCGGCCCTGCGCCGTTGAGCGGCCCTCGGAGGGGCGGGGCCGCGCGCCGGACACGCCCCGGCGGGCGGGAAGGGGCGCTCGCGCCCGGCGGCGGCGCGGGAGCGTGAGGCGGCAGCGGGGCCCTGCGGCCGGGGCCCGCGCCGGCGTCGCGGCTCTCCGAAAGGAGCGGTAGGGCCCGGCCCGGCGGGGCGGGGCGGGGCGGGGTAATTTCGGCGGGATTTTTAAAAAGCGGTTACCTGGCCAGTGTGCGTTGGCGGGCGCCCCCCGGCTCGCGGAGTCCCGTTATCGCTGTGGGGTAACTGCTGTGCTGTGGCACGGGTGTGTGGTTAGAGGCTCGGGGTGCGTTGTTGTGTCCTCTGCCTGCCACGGAGAGGGAAACGCGGCTGCCTGCCAAAATCTGCTGTACGCCGCCACTTACTTTCTGCTGTTTAAACATCTAGGGGTCTGAATTTTAGAGAAATAGCACGATCACTAGAAAGAAAGAAAAGATGTTGTTGCAACGCTCATCTTCCACCTCTGATTTTTCTTTTCGAAAACAGTTCATGCGATGCCAGACTCAGTGAAAAAAATTTGTGGATAAATAAAACTTTAAAGTGCTGCTGTTAGTGTAAAATGCAGCAGTTCTGCTAGAAAAAGAAAATGAAGTCTCAATATAATAACTACTTGTGTTGAAAATTACACCAATATAAGCAAGTTACTGAATAGTAGAATCATCCGCCAGGAGCAACATAATACATTTTTTCATCAGGTTGATAACTCCTGCCCCTTCCTGTGTCATCTCTGTGATGTTTTTCTATGATGCACTAATATATGTAGTGAATTGTTCTCCAGCTGGATCACTCTGTCCTTCTTTACATTATTAATTAAAATATTTTTTTTTTTCTACCCACTTTTAGATATAATGAAATGAAGTCTGTATTTTGCCTGGGTAGTCAAAACTGCCGGGCTTGTTTTTGTAGTAAGATCGGTGATTTGCATTCAGAAGGCAGAACTGACTGTCTTAAATCTTTAAGTATTTCTGAATCCTGTACAAGAATTCCCTCCAGTGTGGAAGGAGCTTCCCTTTTACAATTTCATGACACGCTGTTTCTTTCTTCAACAGTGCCTCAGACGCTCCTGTGACACCCTTATAGGTCTTGAGAAACACGTAACTGCTGAGTTTACCACGCCGACCGGCAAATTACGCCTCTTCATTTTGTTACGCACTCTGTTTCCGCTCTATGCGTACAGCGCCTGGCACAATATGGATACGCTTAGTATGTAGGGCCAGGTTCTGCTGTAATGCAAGTAATCAGGATTAAACTCCTGGTGGAGAAAAGCATGGTACCATAGGAAAGGTAGGGGTATCTGTTTTTTCTCTCTGCTTTTCTGTGTCATAGGCTACTTCTGAATGGGTACTGCATGTTTCAAATTGTATCATTAGTAGCTCTCACTGAGATAGAGGAACAGAGGAAATAGAGGAAGCGTATGTTCAGTATCCAGACGTGTTAACTATGAATTGTGGAGAATGAAAAATAAAGTGGTGTTACTGCCTAACTGTGTCATTTTTCATTACATAGGATGTCCCAGGGATTTGCCGTGTGATCTGAAGCTGGCAGTGCTGTTTGGTGGTCTTGCAGACTGAGAGAAAGACTTCCTCGTTTCTGTGTGGAAGTGCTGGAACACTGCCGGATTGTAAATGCTATAAATAATATTATAAAGCATGTACAGGGACCAGCAGGAGTAAAGGCTGTTAAAATGTAGCAGTACCAGGTCTTAATAATAAAATTGCACGTGCAGTTCAAGCAGCAGCTAACAAGTGGCTTATTTAAAGTACTGCATATGAGACAATTATGCATTTCCCCGAGACTACTTTTGCGGAGTGACTGAAGTGGGCAAGAAACAGAAACCAGTGTCACAAGTTTCTGGTGGAAATTTCAAGAATCCAAGTTTCTGGTGGAACCTGCTTGCCTAAAGTGCCCCTGCAAACATGTACCCTATACATCTCATGAACACCCTATGCTGAAAAGTAACAGAGGAGCCTGTAAGTCATCTTGCGTGCTGGTGTGCGGAAAGCACAGGTGGAGTAGCTGCATATATAAAACTGAAGCATGAGAACAGGTCTGAATCTGGGCATGGTGCACTAGGTTTTGGAAATAAAAGGTAAAGGTCACAGAAATTTCCGCTGAAAAGACCTGGGATTGAAAATACGTATTATTATTGAAGGTGAAGCATAAGAATAAGAAAACACATCTCCACTAGCATGTCTGTGAGCTAATATATGTAGTCATGTCAGTTGCCAAAAGCGAGTATTTTTTCAATCATCTACTGGAAAATACCCTTCTGCAGAAAAAGTATAACCAGGAGGAAAAAATGTCCTGATCATGTATCTGACTGAAACGCTCTTCCTATGAAATTACCCTGTACCCAGCTAACACAGATTAACATTTGGGCTTTGAAACAGTTTTGCTGTTTTCCTATCTGATGAGCCAGACTGTAGATACTGTGGAAGTGTTGAACTAACAGGCTGTTTCCAGACTGTTTGGATTGCTGGGATATCTGTAGGGAAAGAGAGCCCCTTGTAGGATGCGCTTGTTTGTTTAGAAAATGGTGTAACAGGAGTGAAGAATCACAAGTGCCACTTTCTGCAGCCGTGTATGAGGCATGGGAGATGGCATGCAGGAAAGGCTGGAGGTTTGCAATTGATGTGTTCTAAGTGGTGACCGGTTTTAAAAAGTGTGTTAAGTGTCAGTGGATTCTTGTGTGTTTGTGATGGTTAGGTTTATAAAGTCTGAGTTACAAGTGGCGATACGAACATCACAATATTATGGCCAGTTTTCATGTATTCGAATTGTATCTTGGTCTTGCAGAAATGGTCATCATACAAGGACGTAGATTTTCCATGTTCGCTTTTCATGGGTCGGATTTCTCGTCAGGCTGAGCGGGCAAAAGAAAGTGAAGATACAAAACGTCCAATATTTGTGAAAGGGAATCGCAGAGCCTCTTAGCATATTCCCACGTGTCAGCAAGGACGGTCTATGTAAGCCTCCAGAGAGTGTAAGTGAATGCGCTAGGACAGAGGAGGACAGTCAGGGAGCAGATGCTCCATGCCGTGTGTGTTTCCCATAGCAACCTGGCAAATTTCCCAGCAGAAATTTGCGTGCGAGTTAGTCATGTTTTTGCATCACTTACTCACTTCTGTATTTTCAAGCATCCCCACAAAAGAGGGAATGGTAGAGACAAATGAGGATGAGCAGAGCATGGATGATGGAGGGTGGCGGCACAACCCCTGGCTAAGCTGTACAAACAGAAGGAGATGGTGAGAGGCCATCTCACCACCCGAATGGTTGAACAGAACTCATAGTTTGCACCTGTGCCAGAAGGGACACAAGTCCTCTCTAGAGACCCTGATCTCTCAAATCTTATTTAATAGTATGGTATTCTAAGTAGAGGAGCACCTTAACTACATACTTTTCTTTCCTATTAATTCTAGTACACCTTGTGACATGTTTATCTACAGCCATGTATGATATGCATGTCAAAAGTTGTGGTAGGTGAGAGATGTGGCCCTGTGAACACAGCAGTTCATGCTCTGTGCGTGCACAAGGCACTCCATATTCTTTTTGTTTCTAAGCAAACTGGTCAGGTCTAGTTGTAACTTGCATAATTTTATACACTTTATTACTGTCCCTGTTGGACTCTCTGCCTCTGTCTTCCTCCTCCCACCCCTTTTTTGGGGGTATATTTCTTCATGTTTGTGGATTTGCACTCCATTTCTTTACTAATTTTCTCTATTTCTTCCCTATATCCCCACCATCCTCTCATTTTTCCTTTTCCTTCCTCTCTTTCACTGTCAGTTACCTTATTCTAGGCCCATTTCTTGACTCTGCGTGACATCCTTGTTTGACTCAAACCACATGGACAGTGAGTGAAGAAAGATGGATGCCACTTTTCCACATCAAGTGCCAGAGGAATATCATTAAAACTTCACTTTCTCTTCCTCTCCTGCGGTGTTCTCTGTGTTTCCTTGCTCTTGTGTCATTATCTTCCTGCCTTATTCAGTTGTGATCCTCTACTCTGGCGCTGAAGCTAAAAGTGCTACAGGGAGCAGCAGTGTGCACTGTCATCCACAGCACCCAACAGAAAGAGGACACTGAGCAGACATGAGAGGTCCCAGAGGAGAAAGAAAGAGTGCTACATATATTTGGATCCTTCATCCTAGGTAAAGGTGGAATCAAATGAACAAAAGCCTAAAATCACACATTCCATCTTAACCTGGATATTTCTTGACTTTTAAGTGTGTAATATGCATTATAAGAGGAATAGAAGGCATTTGGGTGAATTAGTTAATACTCTCTAGGCAAGAGCTGTTTCTGTGCTCGATTCCCGTTTGCATTGCAGACCTGCTGACATTCTGAACACACTCCTAAGAAACAACTGGTCCACAAGAGTATAACAGCTTCCTCATGCCTTGATCTATCAAAAAACCTAGATTTCTCATTCACAGGTCAGGTATATTTTTGATTTACAGAGCACTTATACCATCTGGTCCTATAAGATTAGCACGGTGATTTCAGTTTCAGCCATGTTTCATGTTCAAGGCAGAGTCTTTCAGCATGCAGTTAATGGAGGAGACTGCCATTCTGTGAATTATTTATGTGACGTCCAGTTTGTTTGTGTAAGTAGGGCAGGCAAATTTTTTTGGATGAATGATCTGCTGGTGTGATAATGGGCAGAGAGGAACAATTAAACTCTTCTTTGAGGTGGAGTTGTGACCAAGTGTACTGGGTTTGCATGGCAAAGTTTTGGTAGCGGGGGGGGGGGGGCTACAGACAGAGCTTCTGTGAGAAGCTGCTAGAAGCTTCCCCTATACCCAACAGAGCCAATGCCAGCCAGCTCCAAGATGGACCTGCCACTGGCCATGGCCGAGCCCATCAGCGATGGTGGTAGTGCCTCTGGGATAACATATTTAAGAAGGGGAAAAAAAATTGCTGCGGAGCAGCCAGAAGAGAGGAGTGAGAATATGTGAGAGGAACAACTCTGCAGACACCAAGGTCAGTGAAGAAGGAGGGGTGGAGGTGCTCCAGGCGCTGGAGCAGAGATTCCCCTGCAGCCCATGGTGAAGACCATGGTGAGGCAGGCTGTGCCCCTGCAGCCCATGGGGTTAATGGTGGAGCAGATATCCACCTGCAGCCCATGCAGGACCCCACGCCGGAGCAGGTGGGTGTCTGAAGGAGGCTGTGACCCTGTGCGAAGCCCACGCTGGAGCAGGCTCCTGGCAGGACCTATGGACCTGAGGAGAGAGGAGCCCACGCTGGAGCAGGTTTGCTGGCAGGACTTGTGACCCTGTGGGGGACCCACGCTGGAGCAGTCTGTTCCTGAAGGACTGCACCCCATGGAAAGGACCCACATTGGAGCAGGTCATGAAGAACTGCAGCCCCTGGGAAGGACTTACATTGGAGAAGTTCGTGGAGGACTGTCTCCCATGGGAGGGACCCCACGCTGGAGCAGGGGAAGAGTGTGAGGAGTCCCCGCCCTGAGGAGGAAGGAGCGGCAGAGACAACGAGTGATGAACTGACCGCAACCCCCATTCCCCATCCCCTGCGCTGCTGGGGGGGAGGAGGTAGAGAATTCGGGAGTGAAGCTGAGCCTGAGAATAAGGGAGAGGTGGGGGAAGGTGTTTTAAGATTTGGTTTTATTTCTCATTACCCTTCTCTGATCTGATTGGCAATAAATTAAATTAATTTCCCTGAGCTGAGTCTGTTTTGCCCATGATGGTAACTGGTGAATGATCTGTCCCTGTCCTTGTCTCAACCCACGAGCCTTTTGTTATATTTTCTCTCCCCTGCCCAGCTGAGGAGGGGAGTGACAGAGCAGCTTTGGTGGGCACCTGGCGTCCAGCCAGGGTCAACCCACCACACCAAGTTATCGTGGATCTTGTCATGGCTATGTGAAACTAATTTTTATTCAAATGTGAATTTTTGGACATGGCATTTTCTGAAAGAAGCCAAGCTTGCCAAATGTAAAAAGTACTGTTTACTATAATGTCTTTGTTTTGTCAAAAAACCCAAGCCTTTTACTTGTGTTTGTTTATCGGAAACTGTCCCTCACAATTATGGATAGGCTATAATTGAAAAATCAGTTGTCTCACAGCTACAGCCCTCATTCTTTGTCAACATAATGTTTTGTTATTCCTGAAAGTTAGATGTTTATTGTTTACAGCAAGAAGAACTTGTTAAGTTCTCCAAAGCTATTTTTGTTATTTAATGCTCTATAAATAAACTAAAAGCAATATCTAATTCGATAGTTTCACATCAGTCAACTACACAGGGTGCAACAACAGAAGGAAATGGAGCCTTGTCCACGCTACACAAAATGCTTGAAGTTCTGTAGCTGAGACTGAATGTCCAGGATTCCTGCATTCATAAACCTCTCACAAAATGCCATCAGTAGAGAGGAACCAAGTCCCCCTAGTAGACAGCTTGCCCGCTTCTAGGTGATACAGCTGCTTTCTTCACTAGCTGGTTGCAGATGTTTATTTGCATACGTTTTTCTAAGCAGTTGAGCGTATTTTGGCAATCATATGCTTAAAGAGAGGTGGAGAGCTTCATACAATGAACAAGTTGTGCGGCTCTATGCACGACATTTTATTTAAAGGTGATGGGGTTTTCTGCACATTTGCTAATAACCACTAACTTTCACTTTTTAAAAAGTGCACATTTTAGAATGGAGAGCACTTTCGCTGACTATTGTAGTTTGCACACTTCAAGCCTTCATCAGCACTTTCCCCCAAGGAGATCAGAATGATTTTAGCCTCTTAACATTTTTTACGTCACTATTAAATCTGAATATTTGTAGAAAGCATGGAAACAATTTTTTGATAATGAAAGTGGAAATCAGAACTGATCTCATGTAACAGTGAAGTCATTAAAGATCACTGGAAAATGCATCACCGAAAAAAAACATAACTACAGAAAAACATTTGAACTGAACTGGATTCAGGCTAGAGGCAAAAAAGCTCAGTGCTCTGTCAGAACTGTTAAATATCATTGATTGTAACCTGTTCAAGAATAGGAAAGATTTAGATAATGGGAGAAGTGTTCGATTCATTTTGAGGGAATAAATGGGCCTAGGAAGCTAAAAGAGTTACCCTGATGTCATACAACATTAAAGAGTTAAGGTTTGGCTTTTCAACTTTCTCAGTCCCAGGGACAAACACGCAACCTTCATTACCAAGTCATTAAAAGTACAGAAAAAGAAGGAATAACTTCAGTATCCCCTTCTCTTCCCCGAACTGACAGTCTCTTTAGTTGTATTAAAGGTGGCATTAACTGTCCTGGAGAAAGAATTAACTCTAATGGTCTGTAATGTCAGTTATTCAAACTAGCTTCCTTCTAATTACCTTCTAATGACAGGGGTACATAAAATAATAGCAAACATAGAAATAGAAATTGAAGTTCTTCTGGTGCTTCCTCTTGCTTACAACCTTTGCCTTTCAGAAGAACAAGCCTCACACATTGCCTTTGGGCAACTCTGAGATGCAACTAATTTGCACCAACACTACAGCTGTTTAAGATACCACTTTTGGCTGATGTTTTTGGCCACACGTTTATAGGAACGCTGCAGAAGATGGAGTCTTATCTGGCAGCCCCAAATGCTTCTCAAGCAGAAGAGAAACAGGAAGAGAAATGAAAGGGGAAAAACTAAGGTTTGGAAGGAAAATAATACCGAAGTAGGAAGGTGACACCTAAGGTTGGACTGGCACAGGTCTGGTAAAGGCAGCAGTACCAGCGGGGTCCGTCCCCCGCCCCGGCTTAGGCTGGTCAGAGCATCCTTGGAGCAAGGACCAGTGTTTCCACAATGGGTCCTGGCCTTGTAGCAGTGGCAGGTCCCATGGTAAAGCGTTTCCCTTACCATCTGCTTGCACTTTTACTATTGTTGGCAGCAGGCCTTGTTGTTGGATGAATTTGGTTTTCTGTATTTAATGTTTTGCAGAAGGGGATGTAACAGATAGCATAGTATAAAATGAATCTCATTGATGTGATAGGTCTGTACCTGTCCCAAAGAGGCTGCATAATTTTTTCCCAAGAATACATAAGTGTGTATATATATATATATATATATATATATATGGGTAAGCTGAGATAGGGAGGCAGTGTGTGTGGTTTCAGTTGGTGGACTCGTGACTGATATCAGTCTCTCATTTGCTGTTGAAATACAGCACACAGTTCTGGTTCCTGTTTCTGAAAAGCATGCAAGAAAAAAAATAAGGAGCAGAAAAGAGCTTCAAAATTATTTGGAGGGCTGCAGGAAGTGTTTTACAGTGAGAGACTTTAAAAGCACAAGCTATTTAGCTTCCTCAACAAGAATGCATTAGGATCATTTGATTACAGAGACTAAGACACTTACTGAACTTAATGGAGAGAAAATACAGAGTGAATAAAGGGATCTTTAGTCCAAAGACAAAAGACCTGAATTGCCCATAGCTGGAAGCTGAGACCATGAAATCATTCAGATAGGCAATGAAGCATACATTTTTTAAACAGAGGGAGTGATTAACTGTTGGAACAAACCAGCAAGAAAACTAATGTATTCTCCATCTCTTGGAATTCTCAAGTGAAAAATGAATGCCTTTGAAAGTTATGCTTAGTCACACACTAGTTAATTGGCTCAAAGTAAAAGCAGCAAGTGACGTTGTGTCCTGTTTTATATAGGAGGTCAAATTAGATGGTTATAATAGTTCTCTTTGGCTTGCCAGTCTATGAAATACTGCAACTGCCAAAGGCCTATATTAAAAGAAAAATAATGCTTTGAAGTTAAGCACTCCAAGGGTAAAGAAGGCAGAATTAAGGTTACTCTAATAATCTTCACCGTGATCCTCTGTGCATTTGCATGATGATGCACTCTTAACTGCTCAGGCTCTCAGATTTTCCTCTCAACAGGGATCATTACCAAAGTTATGATCCTAAATCCTTAGAAATCAGACTCTTCTATTGCTTGATCTAAAGAAATAGCTCCTACCTCTTTTCTTTTATGTGAGTCAACCCTTAGCGAGGGGTGCAATGAACAAATAGTTGTATAAAGGACTGGTAGAAGGAAAGGCACTTTGTATCAATGTCAAGTTAATGAAAGTATGGGAACTCTGGATCTTCAAGGAGAGGATACCCCATTAGGCCGTCAAACTTGTCCTGCCTATGCTGAAAGGTAGCATGGATATGGAGAGAGCATGATCCTGTCATATTAAGACCAAATACTCTGTTCATAAATGCAGATAGAGGACATTAGTCACAGCCCAGTTGCAGAATACAATGTATTTTACAGGGAGGATTTTCTTTCTCATATGTATGCGTATTACCTGAGATGCAGACAAACATCATGAGACTACCATATGCCTGTTAGGAAAAGGAATGAGATTGGGAAAATCTGCTGCCTAGCAATTTGCTTGAACCCATTCTCTTTGCAGTCAGTGGGAGTGTTGCCACTCATAAGGGAAGTAGATGTGAACCCATAATTTATAATTCAGTGTATAAATAAAACTGGCTTTTCAACTAACATGAATTTTTGAACACATCACTTCATATTTAGAAAATGATATCAGATTTTGATTAGGAAAAATGTATAGAGCTATGCAATTATCTTTTAAACCCATTACAAAGATATCCCTTTCTAGGTCTCTGTACATAACAGAGTATTTAGGAAATAGATTTACTAATTTAAAGTAAAATAATGGTGTAAGTACATTTTTAGGGGAGAGGGGAAAGGGGGTTTTAATTTATAATGTCGCCTGCCTTTCTCTGTTAGCAATCTCAACATTACATTAAAAAGTTGGATGTTAGAGTATGAAAGAAAAACCTAGACCTACATTTTGTTTCTTTCTAGTGTGCCCCTCTGTTTTTTAGGCCTGCCCCAAATGTCATAGTATTCAGAGATCTCATCCAACAAATTAACTAGAATGGCTCTCACTGATTTCCATGGGAGACAGTGTCAAGCTGTGTTAAAGGTAGGATTGAGTATATGCTAGCTCTCTTTGGATGTAGAGTTTTATTTTGATAAATCCAAAGCTATTACTGTAAATTAAGTCTTACTTCTTATAAGATGAAAAAAACCTGTCTCTCCATTTAGTCTGATGAGAGTTTGGAAAAATAAAAATCCCATGTTGGAATCAATATAAGTATTATTTCTGCCCTTCTCTGTCTACTTTCTCAGGACTGGATTTTGCAAAAACTATTTAATTAAGTGATTACTTCTAGTAAATGTATTGAAGCTACCTGCATCCTTCTGTGTTACTCAATGTGAACAAAGTTTGTGGAACAATACAATGACTGTGCTGAATCCTATTAGATTTACTGTTTAAAACTGAACTAGTGAGTCCAGTGAACTAGTCTGGATCTCTTCCAGTGTTCATTATTAGTATATGCTTCATCTCTGTATCATATGGCTAATTGTCTTGCCCAAAAGAAACAATGCATTAATTGCTTGGTGGTTTTGGCTCTATCCCTCTATTAAAGTTTACAGATCCCAAGAATTCCCAAGTACTTTTATTTTTAAATCACTACCATGTCAGAATATTGGAGCTTACTTTTAATAGTGTAGGATCACACAGTTAATACAAGTTTCTATTTCTTTGCTTTTCTAAAGAGAAATAAAAAATAGTAAGACCGTTAGCTTCTTACATGAAATTAAAATAGTAAATTATTAATAGGTATTAAAGAGTAACACAAAAGGAGAAGTATTTGCTTTGGTGACGGATTGGAAACTTGGCTGGGAATCAGAAAGCTGCATTCTGTCCTTGATTCTTCTCTAAGAGGTCATGACCTTGGCCACTCACCTCTGTTTCCTTCTCTTTCTTCCCTTAAGCTGTGCTCATTTTGATGCTTAGGTTATAAACGTTACCAGAAGAGGTATTGGCTCCAACTACATTGCCTTCCACATTGAAAAAAAAATCCCTGTGATCATTTTTGGACCTCGTTGTGATATTTCAATATGAAGAGATTAACTGTTGGTTATGGGATTTGGTGGGTAAAGAGAAACCCTTACTGACATGTAAGTATATATACCATAGATAAGAATGATTTTCATCATCTCAGAAACACCCGAAAAAGCTTTACATAAGATCAGAATTTAGTGTCATATTAAGTGAAAACTGTAGGATAGCTAAGGGAACATAGTTGGCACTTACTTTGTGTATACCAGCCATTCCCCCTATAAACCTTTTGAATAATCTCCTGAATACATCCAAATAAATAGTTCTGACTTTTAATTCAAAAACATATCCAGAAGGAAAAGGGCTGTCTGATAGGGATAATAGGTTTGAACAATGATCAATACTTCTTTTGTTGTGCAATCTTCAACAAATTGCTTTGCTGCAGTTTTCTAAATTGTTAAGAGATCCAAAGATAAGTATATTAAAGTAATGATGTGCAGAAAATGCTAGCTTAAGCTAACACAACTTGAACAGCTCTCCCCTTTTCTCCCCCTTCAGTTGTTTCTTGGCTGCTCAGCATCTTCCAGAGGCTTGTTAAAAAGTCTTAAATATTTGCTGGACTGCAAAAAAAATGCAGTTATGAGCAAATAATATGTGGTCAACAAAATACTTTCCTCCACTGTCAGTAGGGACCCTAGTGACAGGTATGACAGGTGGCCACAGTGATTTCAAGGGATCACATTATTCAATAGTTTAAATTCTCCTCACTTTGTAGAGACCTATTCATTTTGCCTTTATACGACTGCGTCGTTTGTGTCAATTCACTCAAGGAATTACCAGAGTAGAATATTCCTAGCAAAGTGACTAGGGTTTGTGGTTTGCGGTTTTTTTGGGGTGGGGGGTGTTTTTTTGTTTTTTTGGTTTCTTGTTTTTAACCTGGTCTTACCAGAATTAGATCCGGAGCATACACCACCAATTCCTTTTTTCAGCTAGTTTCTTGTGAAGTCCAGTATCAAAAAACCTAATACTATGGCTTTCTGAAGCTCAGGTCTTCCCGTGTTTTGCTATTGACTTTAAACACAGCACTCTTCAACAGTGTTTCAGGGCACCCTAATAGCTCTAGGTAGGCTTTGCTACCATTGGAGAAGTTTTAAAGTATCCCAATACATTGTAGCTGGTAATGTTTAACCTATGGCAAAATAATCTGCCTTTGACCTCTGAGACAACTGTTTAGATGCATACAACTGATGTACAAGAATCCCCAGGGGTAACGTACGTCCTTATGTATACTGGTAAACAGTTACCAAAATTAGAAATACAATGACTACAGCATAAAAAAAGTATAGTGCAACAGGTACAGCAAACAATTAAATTTGCAACTAGTCTGCTGCAGCAAGAAGTTACAGCACTGCTGAGTGCTTCTTGCTGAGGCAGTAAACCTATGAATTTTCCAAATCTGAAGAGCTTGCATAAAAGGGGAAGGTTGGAAAAGATCCATGGGATGTAGCTGCTGCACGCTGGAATGATAATTGGCTGTGGTGTGCCACTTCTAGTGTGATGATGTTGTACAGTTGGACTTGGTCTGAGAACAGCATTGGTTGTTCAGCCACAGGATTGTCAAAATTTCTGCCAAAACAGACTTTTCTTAACAGCTTGTTTGACCAAAGTTCTTTCAGCTGCTTGTGTCCCCAGTATACACGTACTGTATTTTTCAAACTGATACACGATGTCGAATGCACGTGGGCTTTGCAGTCACAATCAGGTCACGTGCTTCAGTACTGTAGAAGTTGCATGAAATACAGGAAACATAACTTGCAGTAAATTGTAGGCTTACGTGAATTATTAGTCCCATGGAAATAAGTAGAAGTTACATTTGCTTGCTTTGAACAATTTACATTTTATAACCACAGCCCGTTAGAGTCTTTTCCACAGAACACATACAAATATTTCCAGCAGCTGTGACTGCCAAATTACTTGGAGCAAGTGAATATTGCTCAGTCTCTGTAAGTACAAAGAGACTAATAACAATCATGCCTATGGTAATCCCAAACATTACTCATTCTTCTTTACCTAATGCATACTTTGGACTTAAATGCCCACTGACATCTCAGCCAAAGCTGTTACTGATATAACCACAGCCTGTGATGGTAATGTAACAGGCCTTTTTGCTTGTTATGTGCTATGAATTCAAAATAAGGTAGGGTTACATTAATCACTTATAGTACATCTGCAGCAGAATTTGCAAACTTACAGTCTGATTATTTTGTGCATTGGCAACTAAACTAATCTGTATTTACTGTTCAATCCCAATTTATTGTTCACAGAATTCAAGGTGGATGGCTAAGTATCATTCTCTGCTTTCTAGCTTCTGCAGTTTTCCTTCCTTTTTTATTTTTACATGAATACATACAGATGGTATCAGAAATGTGGGAAGAGAAACACATGCTAAAAAAAGAACCTCTTTTTGGAAAACCCTAGAGGAGTTTCACAACCAAGATACCAATCACCTGACTGGGATACTGAAAAAGATACAGCAGCTTCTCAAAGACCTTGCATAAATAGCACAATATACATACACAGTTCAGGAATGATTATTACAGCACCTTCTCAGTCCCAGTATCTGTATGTCACATAGGTCAAAGGAGGAAGGGACAGGGAGGATACAGGAGAACAACTTTCATAGTGTCAGCGCAATAGCTCTGGCTACTGTCTGTCAAGTAGTCCAATTTACAGAAAGTAATACTTCCAGTCTGGATCATCCTTGGATGGTGGGTCTCATGCAAGTGAAGTCAATGGAAAGTCTATAGAGTGCTCTCAGAGGGGTTCTGTCCCTTCACAGGCTTTTTCATCTCAAGTATCATCTCTCCCTAAATCAAATGCAACTAGCCAGTGCTGATGTTCATACCCGTTAGGTGGAGATATGCACAAATAAAGCAGGTGTGTAGTACACTGCTGTTGCATTTTGACTATCATTCTCCGAGCTTACCATCATCAAAACAGAATTTTCCATATGCTGGCCAGTGCTGTCCGTGATGGTGGCACTCACTGGAATGATAATCAGGGTTATTTACACACTTTTTTAGTTAGAGATATTTTCTAACTGCAGCAATTTCCAGATTTGCTCTTGTATTAATAAGGTCTATGGTTAGTAATGGAAGTAAACCAAATTTCTTTGTGTCAGCCTTATGTGCATGCAATTACATGCTGTCATCGCTGATAAAATGACAACAAGCAAATTTCCATACACATTTAAGCAAATCAAAGTGTGAGGATAATTCTTGCTTCAAATATATTCATATGAGGGAATGTGGCTGGTGTTTCTATTAGACCATCCTGTTAATTTCTCCCATCAGTGCCTGCGGGAATAGTCCTCGCATGTGCTGGAAGCAGCTTAAGCCATATGATTGGTACCTTAACAGTAAAAGCCCTGATTTCAGAGAAATCTTTCAAACAGACTGAAACTTGGCAGAAGCAAGAGTGAAATGACAGCAGCTATAAAAATCACCTCTTATATTGATATAGGTTCTGCAGATGTCATTCATTTCAGTAGCAGAAGCCCCTCTATTTACATATACAATGTCCACAAAGCATTTCAGTAATCATCTTAATTTCATTTTCATCCTGTGTGTACCTCACATTCTGTCGTACCCTTTAGCACGTGGGAGGGCAAGTGCTTGTAAGGTGATGTACCACATACAATCCACACTGAGCTATGATGTAATTCTCTCCAAAGCCAAATTTAGAGAAAATTAGCAGGGTTTTGTTTGTTTGTTTGTTTTAAGATCACCAAATATAAGTGTGCATTCCCCAAGATTCTCATTTGCTAACATAGTTGTCATCTTGTTTCAGGAGAGCCTTTATTAGCCAACTAGCTTTAAAAGCTCAGGTGCAGCTGAGTGTTAGGAAAAAAAAGGAAGTAAATTTATTGGCTTAAGAGCATACAGCTTGGCAAGTTAATGCCACTTTTTACTTTTTTATTATTTTTTATTTAATCAGTGACTTTATGCTCACAATATTTAAGTATTTCATGCACCACACAAGTCAGGAACACCTGTTAGAGCTTTGGATCAGTATGCTGTCTATTAGCCTACTACACTAAGTGTTAACATTATTATATATGTTGCATGTTTTGCTGTAATAGTTACAAGATCAACAGGACTATGTATGATCAACTTAGAGGTTAAATATATTGTATGAGCCTTAGGCATTGCAGGCTGCTTTGATTCAGCAATATTCTCTTGCAGTCCTCTAACATGCTATTGAAACTTTTTGCTTGCTTGTTTTGCAGGAGCAATGTAACCATGAATTCTGCTCAGCCTATTACTTTGCTTTTCCTGAAATGTACAGTATGTTGCTCACAGGAGTTCCACGTAGGCAATAACTCAAGTAAGACTTGGGTGCCATTTCCCACTCATAAGATCACTGGTGCAGAAAGACCAGAGTGAGGATGTGACAGCTTTCCCTTTCCATTCTTCTTATTTTCAAATAGTCTCGCCTATTCTGACTTTCAGAGCATTTGATCTCACCTGACTCTTCTGTTATTATCTCTGGGTACCTAGGCCCTATAGGCCACTGTCTCTAATTTTGACTTACAGTTCTCTGTTGAATGGCTTTCTCCTCTTCTTAAGGCCTCTCATGCTCAGACATCAGTGACTTCCTTGTTGATGATCCACCTTAGCTGCCCATTTCCTCATCCTCACCTCTGTTCAACTTATAAGCTTAGCTCAAAACTCCCCACAAGGCTAATTATCCAATTTGGCTCTTCACTGAATCTGTGATGCCTGTGATCTTTGGCTCCATTCCACCTTGGAAAGGTTCAGTCTCTCACATCATTGCTCTTGGACCCATCATTATGTTCTGTCACTAGTCCAGCCTATCAAAATTTATGTCTTAATTTTTTTTTTAGTTTTCTTGGAAACTAAATTGAGACGATCCTTGGTTTCTTTATGTTTAATTCTTCTCTACCTTTGCAGAGAGGACTCTTTCCCTCCACTCTGAGGACTGCCAGACCCTGGCTGAAACTTACTCTTGTTGTTGCTTCCTCTGCTCCCACTCTCCTTCCACAGAATGTGGTGGAATGTCCTCCCACTCTAAATTCATGTCCGTCTTTTGCTTCCACCACCTTTCTGGCTAAAAACCCCTCATGTTCTCAGCCCTTGTATTTTTCTCTCAGGCAGTCCATTGTGGGACTATTTTGGGGTTGTTCTGGGAATTCTCTATAAACATGCATAAAGTATTCCTTGAGCTTTGCTTAAAAATGCCCCTTTCAAAACTCTTAATAGTAGATAAGCCATGTGCACTGGGATACGTTATCACTAATATCCCTTTGTATTCACTCGTGTGTCTTTATCCAGTCACCTCTTGCGTTACTGTTTGACTGTAAGCTGTTTGGTGGAAGAAGCCACATTCTTGTTCTGTATTTGTGTTGTATCTTGCAAAATGGAGTCCTGGTCCATGACTGCAGCTCCAAGACAGTAGGGTAAAACAAACCATATACTATAATGATGGTTAACTTAATTTGTTATTAGTTCCTCTCTTTTTATTGTGTTTCGGTATGAAGTAAGTCAGCAAGCATCGTGCCAGATGTACAACTTGTGTTCAATACATTGGCTTAGACCTAGTGGCATGGCTAGGAGGTTCTAGACTGTGTATTTGCACTGTTTCCCATGGGAGAAAATATTAACACCGTTCAAAGCATAAGCATACTTGCTTTATGAATTACCTTCACATGGTAAAATCAGCTTCACCAATTCAGGCTCTCAAATATCTATGGTCTTCAGACCATGCTTGGTCTTGTTTTCATTTGAAATCTGTGCTGTAATTATGAGGCTGCTATGATATTCTAGTTCTACTGATTTGTTTTGGGTTACTGCCAGATATCAGATGGAAAAATCCATTTTAAAGGAATATTGGTCTTCTGAAGTAAAATTCTGAGGCAAGAACATACTTCAAAGAAATACCGCACAAACAGTTTCATGAAACATTTGGAGACCTATGGTTTTACAGGGCAAGAAGGCTTTAAAAGATATAATCGTAGTTCCTGCTAAGAGTGGAATGTATACGTTCTGTATAAAGTTTACCAAATACCTGAAAGATTGTGTCTAGAAATGGGAAGACGTTGCAGAGTTCTGTTTGCGGCCCAAACAAAACTTGCCACAGCAGAATTCCTTTCTTCTTTCCTCATTCGGCTTCAAGTCACACTCCAACTGTTTTTCATTAATAAGACAAATAACGCCTCCTGCAAGTTCTGTTCACAGGTTTGGTTCTTACAGCGCAAACACATAGTAAAACTTCAGTTCCAAATGACTTTTCCTGCTTTCAGCACAACCTGGTGTATCTGCTACACATCTGCTGTATGCTGCAGCCTTCTTTTATGGTTGCATCCTTCAGACCTGTTTGTTCGGGCTAGTTTGAATTGCAGACCTCAGGGTCTACAGACTTCCTTTTCCAAACTAAATCTCTTTTTAGAGACAAATGTTTCTGTTTATCTGTGTGATATAGGCAGATGCTATATTTGCTTCTAGATCTATCATAACTCTTTCCCTGTCCGGCACTGTAGAAAGGAATATGCATTCTTTACTACCTACATTACACATTTCCATGTCTTGAGACAACATCTCCCTAGCAAGATGTTTCCCCCCGCATATCTGAAGCTGCGCTTCCCAACTCCCACCGTCATGCCTAATTCATTTATACTTGCAGCGGGACAAAGACACAGAAAATAATATCAAATCAAAATGACAGGTTTTCTACCCAGCTGATATCTCTTTGTCACAGGGTACTTCTGGCTGCCTATGAGGAGACCACGGAGAACATATTGTACAGCCTGTAAGGCAAATATATCCACACGCTAATCTTCTCTATTTACCCTTGTCAGTGACAGATAAAGTTATCTGGCTGAAGCATGGCTTTTTAGAGCTGTGCCCCCAAACTTTACCACTTCTGTTACAAACACCAAATCCACCCTAGCAGCTGAACCCACTGAGCTTGTGCAGGACAGTGACACTGTCGTCATTCAAAGTGCAAATTTCATCAACTAAGTTCTTCTGTTCTGCTTGCATATCAGATGAAGATGGTAATTAACCAAGAAAATTGCCATCTAACGTTCACTGCTGAGCTTCCAGCAGTGGTGCCCTGTGTTGTATTATTAGCAGCCATTCGAGTGCTGCAGAGCAATGAAGACAGAGTCACCAACAGTGAGATCTAGAAAGAGAAATTACTTCAGAGGCAGTCTTCTGGAAGACCTGAGAGCTGACAGTTGCCTCTCAAATGTATTTTAGGCCTAGAACAAGGTTTTGTTAAGTCTGATCTGATAGCTATCATCAGAAGATTTTATTTAAAATGTGATGTATAACAGTAAAGACAAAGGAGAAGTAAAGGAGCTACTCTCAATGTTCTGGTAGTGCTAGGATCTGCAAAAGCAAGATCCTGACAAGCCATGCTGGTGAACAGCATAACATACAACGTGGGCTTGTGGAGGAATCTACCCTTGAATGACAGCAGATAGCTGTTGTGAACAGGATGGGCATTTCTTTGCAAGTGAAGCAAAAATACATTCAGACACACACAATGTATTTGCAACCATTTGTGAGGTTGATGTCTCTCCTACTGCTGAACAGTAGGAAGTGCCCTTTCTCATTGGTCCCGATAGTTTTAGCCTTTCTGTGAGCTGCTACAACTTTCTGGGGAAAGGTGCTAACCTTCTTTTCACCTTTGCTGTGTTTGAGCTGAGGATATTCTTCTTGCTGTTGAAGTCACTTATATGTGAATTTGAGAGAGCTGGCTGTTTTTGTACACCAAATGACTGAGCTTAGTCTAAAAGAAGTTCCTATTAAATATATTGAAGGAAATATTAAACTTTTTCTCCATCAGCCATGAGATTAATCATTTATAACTTAATATTTGCAATGGGATATGTTGAATTCAGGCCGACATTAGTTTCCTGATTGACTCTAGCTGGCAATAATAGTAACACACACTGCATTTGTGAACTTCTGCTCATCAGCCATAGCAGCAGGGTACGAATAGCTATGAATGATGGTAGGCATTCGTAGGGAATAGTTGTTGATAAACAGGTATAGATATGTTGCTACAGAGATCTATAATTGAAAAAAAATATTGAAAATTTTAGAGGAAAGAGTTGCATTATTTGGGTTTGAACTTCTCTTTTGGTAGCTATCAAATGCACTTTTGTTCAGCTGACACAAAGATTAGTTGTCAGTCATATCCCCCAAGGGGACTGACACCCAATATATGGGTATTTATAATGTGGAAAGATCCTAGCCCTGCTCGCCATCATGGCAGGCTCTGAACAGGCCACAGATATTGGCTGACAAGTAAGTAGGCACGACGAAAGTTTCCCTGTCACCTTGAATGGATGTGGATGCCTAGGAAAGTTTCTGTCATCAAGGTGTTAGGGATATTGTATTTGCAGGCTCAATCCAGAAGACTGGTAAGGTCAGATCTTGAGGTCTTGTGATTTGTGTCACTGTTTTCTTTTACCAGGAAAATGGCAGTAAAGCTCGGCATGAAGTGTGGTCATTACTCCATCCTAGAGAGGAAAGACAGAGATGAAGCTGAAAGCTTTGTTAGAAGAAAGATGACAGTGGGTGATGAATGTCAAGGCTCCCATAATATATACCATGACAAACATTGAAGAATAGCTGGGGGGAATATAGAAAGCAGAACAAGGAAAGGCAGGTTTCTTGGTTTCTCCCCACTGCAGTTCTAGATGAGTTAAGGTGTAACTGAGCAGGGAAGGCTGCAAACCAGATAGAAAAGACACCAACAGATCCAATGCTCTCAAATACCACATCTGAGGACAGAGGCTTGCCCTGTCAGAAGCAAAGCCTGCATGGGTTTATGACTTCTATCCATAAGTATATTCCCAAGAGAATCAAGAGAGAAATCCTGCTATCTTTGTCTAATTTTTCCTCCCCTGGGGGAGAAACAGATGCAGAGGATGAGGCATCTGTATTAAAGTCTTAGACATAACTGTTGTCTCAAAAAATCCTTATTGCTCTCTCTGGCAGCAAAACATTGCTGGAGGCAGGAAGGATATGAGAGAGGTTTAATTGTTGGTGCCAACACAGTGCACGTCAATCTTGACAAAAAACGTTCGCTTTACTGATTGATATAGAACAAGTCTACTTGCCAGCGTTGCTGAACACACAGAGGTCTGCTTTGACCAAGCAAAAATTTTAAGATGGACATCATTAGCCAAGGATGTACAGCTGGAATCAGATCACCTTGGAATCTTAGCAATAGCTGCTTTGCTTAATTTCATGTAGGTACAGAGATATTGCTAGTTTAGTGTAGAAATACTTTGAGCTTGCTCACACAAATTTGTAGTTTTATGCCTGTTTATGTAGGGGCAAATGCAAATGAGCCTACTCCTGCATCATGAATCTAGGCACCGCTTGACATTTGTGCTCATGACTGAGTCATCAGCAGTAGCTTCACTAAGACAGCAACTGGAGCTGTGCGTGCATTGGATATAGACAATCTTTCCCCTACTACCTCCCTGATATATATTAAAAATATCATCAAATAATAAGACAGTTGTCAGTATCTAAAGACATGATTAGAGATGTGGTTTAGTACTATATACACTGAAAACATGCTTTGGAAGTTAGCAACACTATGGGGATGGCCTTTTCTATTCTTATCTCTATTCATCATGATTTTAAAGTAATAGCCTGTAAAGGTGAAATATGTCTATTTCAGATGGTGGATGGATATTCATCCATCACTATTTTTACTCTTTTTTGGGACAGCAACACTAATAATTTATGACTGCAATGAACACTAAGAGCACATCAAGCTATTTTTACAGGATACATGCTAACAGAAGAGATATGTTCTATTGCATACATGAACATATTTTATTACTCTTGCAGTACGAGATTTTGGCTGATTTAGCATTTTACCAAGTGTCACTTAGACAAATAGGTTGTGTTCTCTCTACATAAGTCCTGAATTAGCACTGTTCCCCATACCTCATTGTCCTAAAAAAAAAGGAAGAGTTTTACAAAACCCACTTAGCTATTGATTGTTCTGTACCACCTTGAAGTACCCAGTACTGCGACACTACTCCCTTATTTTACTTGCACATATGTGGAGGTTTTCTTTTTTCCATATGATAGTTCTCTTATGAATAACCACAAGATTTTTCTGACCCTCCACCACCACCATTTTTGTCTTAAAGAAGCACAAAATTAATGCTGTAGATACAGCACAAAGTTTGACATCATAGCAAAGTCTTTTTACTGAAACTCAGTCATAAGAAGCAGCTTTCTTGATCCTGAACTATTACCCCCTACCTTATCTTTCAGTCACAGAATCTTCCCCAGGCTCACAAATAAGTTCTATCATACACACTGAAATAAACACCCCTTACTTCTTTTCTGAGTTCACCTCATCTAGACCTTCCTTATATTCTTGGTCCTTGGAGGGAGGCCCAACCATCAGCCTCAGGTGAAGTTAAGCCTCCATTAGTAACTACCTCAGGTGGGGCAGGACATCTGATCAGCCTCCATGCAGTCATAGGAATTGATTTTCCCACCATAACATGTGAACAATACTGCTGCTGTTGGAGGAATTTTGTTAATGCAGCTGGTAGGGTTTTTTTTTTCTTTTTTCCCATCACCAGCAGTCTTTTTGTTTTGGCCAAATTAGGTTTCCTATAAAAAAAACCCTGTTCCAAATCAGTAGAGCAATGGGTTTTGGCCTGCCACAGCACCAGGTGGCTTTTCTGACACTGCAGGGTTACTTGTCAATAGGAGATTAACCTACTTCACTGGTGAAACTGGGATCAGGTCTCCACGATGTACTTATATTCCTGGCCAAACGAGGACATATAATGATAACATTTGGGTAGGGAGCCAACTGGTGCTACTGTTGTCCCAACATCCATTAGCTTCAATTGCTGGAGTGATTGATGTACTTGACAACACAGATGGAACACGCAGAGTGTCAGCCAAGGTTTCCGTCATCCACAAGGCTATGGCAGAGCTTTTGCTCTGGCTGTCTCTCTTCCGCTGTCTTTTCCTCCTTCTAAAACCGCTCAGACTTATATGTGAGTGCAGCATTAAATGCACCGAAGGAGAGCTTAGTGGCACGACTGAATAAATAATGCTGATGCATCATTCCAGTACAAATGCACCGACGCATGTAATCAGTGAGCTGATACCTGACTTCTTCAGCCTGTGTCACAGCAGCCTGCCTCACATGGATAATATAATTACATGGCGTTCCTAGCGTTTATGTAAGGGTCATGTGTGCAAGAATGGGAGAAGACAGTCCTGTTCCTCAGCCCTCTCTCTGAGCAGATCAGATAGAAACCAGCTCCACTGGGCCCCAGTAAAGACGCCCTTTTGGTCATGGGCCGCCTTTATTGGCTGAAATAAACCTGGCTGTTTATTCCAGAACAGTTTAGGTGTAAACATAGCGATGATGTTACCTTTTTATTCTCATACACCAATAAATGTCACATTTCCTGTGGGTGTTTCCACATTGCCTTTACCCTGGGGTCGTCATGCGGTAACGTGAGTGACGGACCTGTTTCCACTAAATAGTGCTTCAGCTGTAAGTACGCACAAATTAGTTAAAGAGAAGCAATACTAACCTTACTTTGAACAAGTGAGACAGAAATATGGGCTGGCTGAATTCATGTTCGTGGGGAAGATCACAGCAAGGCAGTGTAAAGGGAGATTGGATGCACACCATGAGATCTGAGGATTCCTACAGGAAAGTGGAGTGAAAGGAGAGGACCCTGGTGCTAAAAGAGAGTTTGGAGAGTCAGGAGGACTTAACTGAGCGCAGAGAGGAGGACAGGACTCAGATAGAAAAGTGGGGTATGTGTCTAACAGAGAGGACAGGTCATGGAGAACAACAGTAGAGCACCAGTCCTGAGCCTGGAGAAGACAACCAGAGATGCTGTGGTAGCTATTGTGGGGGAAAACATGCTGGCCTGGAGTGTGAGAGAGCGGCTCTAGGTAATGCCAACAGCGTGGTCCTGGATTTGAAAGGGAGAGTTGGTGGGGGCCAGAGCAGACATTTTTAGAATGAGAGGAACTACAGAATTAGAAAATGAAGCTGATATCATGAGGAGAAAGATCCCCTGGGATGCAATCATGAGGATGTGCTGAGGCTATCAGAAGTTGAAGCACACAAGAAAATTCTATGTCTGTGAAAAGGGCAAGTGGAAGCTGAGGATGAAGAGGACAGAAGTTGAGAGGGTGATAAAAATCATTCTGCTTTTTAAATACGCTCTCTTTGGAAGGTATGGGCAGGATCCCATGAAGAAAGAAGTAGAGGCAACAAAGCAGCACACAAATTGTCTGGTTGGGGCGATTTATTTAAATAGAAGAGTGTTGTTTAACATTGTTACAGAAAAGAATGCTTATTGTACTGAAGAAAAACTATCTACAGGATTTCCATCCTTCCAGTGACCGGTCAGAAAGAGGAGAAGAGAAACTAGGGCTGAGGTTTGAAAGGTCTGAAAGCAGATGACAACCCATCAAACCTAATGGACCAGAAAACATGAAAGGGCCAAGTGTCAAAGTGAGAGAGAATGGGCTGATGCTGAAAGAGATCAGATGATGGCTGAAGAGGGAGAAAGTGGCTATTAAAAACAAATCAAAGAGAGTACTGCTTGATAAAAACAGTCATGGGAAAGACACCAGTGATAAGAAGAGAAGAATGAACCGAGGCTGAAATTTGAAGAGAGATATGAAAGCAAAGAAATATGCACTTAAGGGTTGGATGTATCATCATTGTAGGAGTTGAAGTTGTTAAGGATGAGTGCGGGACTCATCCTGCAAGACTGCAGGACAGAGAGAATTAGCAAGACTTTAAAGAAGGTTGATAGGTAGGATAGGATGTAACAGCAGAAAGAATGGAAAGAGAAGCAGCAGATGCAGTCCGCTCCAAAGCCAGGAGAGAAGTTGGAAAGGAGAGAAGATGCAGAAGAGAGGAGCCTGATAGATCAAACACAGATGGGTTAAGTTGGAGAGTATGAAAGAAAGCAAGAAGGGACAAAGAGAATTTAAATAACTGAAGTGGTGGGATAAGCCACTATTACAGGCTGTCTTCCCAGAGTTTGCAGAAGCTTCCTTGTCACAGGACCACCTTATGCAGATATTCAAGACAGTCCTTTATTTCTGTGACAGCAGGCCACATGTTGCAGTGTCTTCATGTTACATATTCACTTTTATAGATCGATATGACAAAAAGTATTTGTACTGACATATTGCATCTTATTGCAGGAAAAAATAATCTTGTGACATATCAATCACCAGATGGCATTTTACATGGAAAAACAAAACAAAAGAATCCATTGTTTAATGGATATTCAAGGATGATTTCATAGAAATACTGTTAGAAAAAATAACGTTCTGTGGGAAAATGTGCGTGTGTGTGCACGCGTGTGTGTTTGTCCAGTAGCTTGGGATTTAGGAGCTCTAAGGATGAGTGGTGAAACTGTCAACGCTTCTGTGACTATATAACAAGATTCACATTTGTCTAAGTTGTATATGGATTGGAGGCTGGACTAAAGGCATATAAATGCCTTTAGAAGCCTTCATATGTCAAATCCATCAACTGAGTTTGGCCAGAAAACCAATATGGCCGAGAAACAACCTCGTAAATCCATCAAGGAAGGATATCTGTGCTAGTAGCACTCTTGATTTAAGGAAGAGTGAGCACCATATTAGCTGGACTCTTCCTACTGGAAAAGGCTTTGAAGGTTTCTTAATGACTTGCTTTTGTACTTTCGGATATATTGCTTTCGTTTTTTTCTTTGCTCTGTTGTATGGTTTATGATATGCCCCTTCCCTGAGCCCTTTAATGTGCTTTGTCTAATCTGGTATCTTTTACACTATAGTCACCCAGGATTATCCACCAAAGAACACATGCCCAGTACTTAAAAGCAACG
This sequence comes from Mycteria americana, assembly GCF_035582795.1. Lineage (NCBI taxonomy): Eukaryota > Metazoa > Chordata > Aves > Ciconiiformes > Ciconiidae > Mycteria > Mycteria americana. The sequence goes on along the minus strand of NC_134366.1, from coordinate 120,474,722 downwards.
TGTGCACTGTAAGGCAGGACTCGTGCGGAAACATGCCGCTCTGGGTTGTAATTCAGGCAGCTCCAAAGCTCCACACGTTCTGGGATCTGCGTTTTGCAGTTCAGATTAGTTGACATCATTGCCCGAGCTTTGGTTGTGCGCAGAAGTTGAGAGTCATGGTACACCTCACCACAGAAAGAGACAGCAAAGATACTTCTAGAAAATGAAAAAGAAATTCCTAGTAAACTCTGGACAAAAAGAGACAAGAATAAAAGGTTCTTATTCAAGTTCTGCACTGGAGAAAACAGAGCTGGTAGACTGTACAGATAAAAGTATAATGTGTTTAAAAATGAAAATAATTTCTAGTGTCAGTACTTTTTTCTCTTTTTTTCTTCCCCCCCCCCATGTCAGTGTAGTCATTCTCAAAGACAGGCCATTAATCCTTCTTACAGTGAGTGATGGTCATTTCAGCTGCAGGATTGAGGTCATTGATTTATGGAGGTTATAGCTGCATTTGGGAGCATGAGATGAAGGAAGAGAACTGACTGAGATTTTTGCATCGTGTGAGCATACTGGTTTTCCTTTAAACATGGATTTTTGAAAATCTGCTCCTAACAGTCTTTACAGCAGCCATTAGTTCTAGCTGAGAAGCAGGACTGATGTTGAATGGGAGACAGAAAAAAGGGTGGAGGAGGAATCAAATGGCATAAACCAGAGTAATTTACAGTATGAACAAGGGCTAACAGTACTTCCAAGATAACAGAATAATCTGGTTTCAGTTAATGAATACAGGAGTTTGTGGAAAACATTTTTATATAGAAACTACCAGCAATTTGCCTCATTGTTTATTTAAACCTAAATCCCTATTTGAGACAGAACTGTAAGTCTTTTTAAGTGTATGACCAAGTTTTTATTAGGAAGGCTGGTATTTTGTGTTGCTCTGAGGGAACCCAGAGCAACCACCCACAACCTCTTTGCTGATGTAGCGTAACACTAATGACAAAAGACACAGCAAACCATCATTTGCAGCGTAAGACTGATAAGCCTTTGGAATCTATAGATTTAAGAAAAGGGCTTTGTTTCCTCTTTCTTTAAAAAAAGCATGTGCAATGGAGTAAGCGTTTCTCATAGTCATCCATTAGTCCACCCATAGGCATCTCAAGAGTCCATCCATAGTACCTCAAACCACCACTATACCTTGGGATCTATACAGGACTCCAGGAGGTCCAGTTCAGCTCCTGTTGTGATAGAAAGCATTTCTTCGTGTTCATCCAGCCCCAGATCCTGTTTGAGAGAACTCTGGTCTTACTCCACTTGATGGAGAATTTGTTTGGTGTCATTTCATTAGCACATACCCATAGAAAACATCAACACTGGAAGCCTGTAACTAGAGATAGTGGGTTCCAGGAGCAAAAGAAATTGCAAAGGCACCTCAAGAGATTAGATCAGTAGACTCAACTGAAGGAGGTTCAGTACCAACAGAAAACACTTGAAAACAAGTATCTGCTTCTTTACGTAATGGAGGGGAAGGGAAAGAAGAGAATCTAGCAATTGTTTTTAATCTCCTCTCATTAGCCAAGTGTTACTCTTTTGTGTACGTCAGGAGAAAGTGGATCTAAGACTTGGGAATGGTAAATTGCCCAATTAAGGATTTTCCTTAAAGTTAACAATATAGAAGAACTGAGACCAATTTTCAAAACAGTGAACTGTAGTTTGGGACATAAGTACCTTGAAAAACACCACTTTTCTTCTTACTGCTTTATAATAGCTAAAGTAAAATGAAAATGGGGTTTCCTTTGGTATTAGTTTGAACTTTGTTCATTTGCAAGGGTTTTTTGTGTAGGGTCTCTGACTGTATGGTAGCTAACAATATAAAAATGATGCCAGCCAGTTTGATTGAACATGTGGTTGACTGAGCAGGATTTTGTTTGGGCAATACAGTCAAGTATATAGCATGTGCTGCTGGTGTGTTCAACAAACATTAAAAAAAAATCATGCAACGTATCTCAGCATTGCCTCAGGCACGTCACAAACTTTTAATAGACTAGACTAGGAAAAATGATTAAAAATTAAGGTTTGATTCCTAGCGCTGCAGAACCTGGACCATTATTACTCCTGTATAAAAAAGGGGAACACATTTCTTTACCTCACCCTTATTTCCTGTGAAGAGGGAAGATGTAAAGGTGAAGCTTGTAAATGGGCCTTGTAATCTTAACTGACAGAACTATTTTGGGTTAAGGCAAGAAATCTGCAGCAAGATTTGCCAGGGTGTTTGCCAAACTGAAGCTTGGACTCGATGTCCAATTTATTTGCCATGATGAACTATTTATAAGGAACTATAATTTCAGCAGATACAAATTGTTGTACAGGTGAGCCACATCAGCTCACCAGCTGCCTAAATCTGCTCTGGGAAGAAAGAAGACTAAGCTGTTAAACCCTTGCTTTGATCTAATATCTGGATGTAGAGGGCCATTAAATTTTTATGTGCTTGAGCACAGAACACCATTACTTGCCATTTGCGATGGGACAGCCTTAAAAACCTTCAGAGGGATAAATGCTAAGTGATTCCAAACAGCTTTAAAGACGGCGAGGCAACGTATTCATTCTTTTTGTACCGGTAATGGTCACAGTTGCTGTGACTGCTTGCTATGCCCATTCTTGCCTGCTGTGCAAGGCCCTGCCTGGCCATCCTGGTCCCTCACCTCGACGGTGCAGAGCAGCCCATTCTCACAGGGCTGAAGCTGTGACTCCAGTTGTAACAAGTGAGGCTGTCTCCTGTGCTGGTGTCTGTGTTGGTAATGGTGCTTTCAAGTAACACGATATTGATGGTTTGTTTTCTAAGCTGGTGTCTGTGTTGGTAATGGTGCTTTCAAGTAACACAATATTTGATGGTTTGTTTTCTAAGCTGGTGTCTGTGTTGGTAATGATGCTTTCAAGTAACACAATATTTGATGGTTTGTTTTCTAAGCTGTTTTACGTCGAGAAGCCGGAGAAAGACCAACAATAAATGAGTAGAGACGGAGACAAAAGATGGTTGGTAGAAACAGGCAGGTGTTCTTTATTTCATGTGGCACAGCATTAGGCAGACAACCCAAGAAACAGTTTCTAACAAAAACCAAAGCTATCACTTCCAGGAACCATCCCCCAAACAAGGGTCTACTGCCAACAGTGGCACTGAGATGTCCTTGCCTGTCCACTCTCATCTCCTCATAGTTTGCATATGCTTAGGCCATATCTTAGCTGTGAGCATCCTTTCCACGGAGACTAACTTCTTACGATACAATATCTTTAGACAGCGTACATACTGTGCAGTATCAGCAAAGTACAATCTCCTCAAGCCATGCTAAAATAGAACGCTAACTCTGGAGAGAAGGCTGTGCAATCGCCTCGCGTCTCTCTGAGGTAATACAATGCTGTTTCTTAGCTGACAACATGAGGGGCACCTGAGGGAAGATCAATATGGCTTCAGAGTCTATTTTTAAACTCCTGATGCGAGACACAGGCATGCCGTCTGCGAGACACAGGGCAAGTACCTCCTCCACCCCCGGCTGCTGCCGGGCGCCGGCAGCACCAGAGAACCGAGCCTACTGTCACCAAGAGGGCTGAGAACATAGATGCTCTTGGACTAGGAGGAGGCGAGGTCAATCAAAGATCACTGCAGACCATAATCTTTGCGATGGTCATTAGGCGAGAGGTAAGCCATGACGGTGGTAGGGGGAGTTACGTAGTTAGCACTCTGGATTAAAGGCATGAAGAATGGCTGGTGGAAGGAAGATGTTTTAGAGACTAAGGGCAAAGCTTTAAAAGCCTTGGGATATTACTTTTAATTATTATCTACAGGTTATTCTCTCTATATATACTATTTTTCTTTCTAAATTAAGAAAATAAACATTTATTAACAAGTCACTGGGTCAAATCCTGCTCTCCACTGAAGCCAAATCCATTGACTTCAATGTGAGGGAGCCCTGTGTAAACAGCGATGGGCAAATTTGGCCCGTTATGTCCTGAAAAGTCTGCTTGTACCCATTTCTTTCAATCCTGCAAGGAAATACAGATTGAAGGGTGAACTAAATGTTACAAATTTCTCTTGAACTACCAGGGGAGCGTCAACGAGATGTGGCAAAGGAGCAAGAAAAAGGAACAGATAAGTAAGTACTGCTTTAAAGAGAATTTTATCCATGTTTCAGAGCAAAAGTACAAAAAGAGAGTGGATCTGGATCAAGCGCTACTGGCCTTTACTTTCTAAGCAACCACAAAATCCTTCATTTACCTTCGGTGAAATGGTACACAACCAGAGAAAGCGGAAGGAACCAAATACTCCTTTTCCTTTGCAAACATGGTTTGCCCAAAGGCGAACACTGTCATCCCTTTGGATGCTCCGCTAACTCCAACTGTCTGCACAGTGCAGTGTCAGCCGCTGAAGACAAAACATGTCTACTGTGCAGATGAGCAAGACCTGTGGCGTCTTACAAATGTAACTTAACGTTTTGAATATTAAAGAACACTAGGTGCTTTTAGACACAGAACAATACGATTTTGGATGCATTTACCACTTTTATTTCACTATGCAGAAACATACATTCACCATGTGTTGTGATGCAGCTGACAGTGTAATGGACGCTATCCCTTCAGTGGGTATTGTAGCTGGACACTAACGAGTTTTCAGTGGACGTTCTGTACAGGTTAAGGCTTGACTCTGAACTAGATAGTAAATGCTGACCAGATTCTCAAACAGATTTTTTTTTTTTTCTTTTTTTCCTCTGAGAACAAAAGGGAAATCAATAGAAAACCATCACGGTTATTTCAGATTAATAATTTTCTAATGCTGCAAACTAAGTAAAATACAGATTTTTTTTTCTTCTCCAAAATAACTACATATAATTTACAAGGTTAGGATCTGTGAAGGGTGACTGGAAGCTGACTCTGAACAATGCTGACAAAAATCATTAAAGTTAATATACTAAAATCATTACTACCTCATAAGGTATTATGAGTCAGGTATACAAAGCACACTTTGTAAGCATTTAAATATTTTGATAAGAGTAAAGATTCATCATCGTTTATCGGGCAGTAATAAAACCAGATGAAACAAATATAAGATTCAAGTTGTTTACTGAATAAACTGTGTTATTGGCACATCTAATGTGTGGTAAAACATTATACACAGTACCTATGCAGCTTCTAGCATTTTGGGGGTAATCTTCATTTACAATATTCGTAAACAAAAGGCTTGCCACCTAACAAATTTTAATTTGTTTAGACTTTCATAAACTGTGAAAGGCATGAACTGTTTATGTGTTACATGAGATCACTGTTTATATTGTTTATGAACGTGCAGGTATAGCTGAAAACTTAGACATTTTAAGAAAATTAAAAATGCTGCTTTTCTGTAATTTTATCGTTGCTTCATGCAATATTGTTTAACTGCTGCTGATTCAGATTGCTTTCTATGGGAAGGTATCTCTGCCAGTTTCTTTATTAACGGTCAAGATCAATTCTTCTGTACTGAAATTTTCCATAGACAGATACAAGTCAGTCAGGTTGGAACTGAGACTCCGTATAGGCTCTCGTATTCCTACTGGTGTGCATGTCTGGATTCATATGCAATCTAGGTTATTCCTGCAGGAAAGAGAACTGAGTTAATTATTTGAAGCAACTACTCTCTTGCAAAAGAGATTTTGTCAATTTGTTTGTGTAACAAAAGCGATTTGAAAACGGCATCATCCCAGTATAAGCAACTTGGCCTAAATCCAAAATCCACTGACGCCACTGGAAAGAATTAGTGACATCAATGGACTTTTAAGCAAGCCACATCACATTGTCTCTGAAACACTTTGCAGAATACCACAAGAATCACAGCTACTCACTCCTCAGTGACTGGTTCCACCTTCCAAATAAGTAACAGAAATTCAGTTTTCTGAATTTCAGAATTCTTTAGGGTCACTATACCCAAAAGCAGGAGAGCAAAACAGCTTCAAAAGGTGCTGTGCATCGTATTCTGTTACTTACACCAAATGTTAGGGAATGTATATTGTTTTAAGAACAAAATGCTGCTAACGATTTAAACAAATCAGACAAGCAGCTTGCTTTTTTTTCCTTCTGCATACAGCATTCAAAGCAATTTGTGCAATGGTGCTGGCATTAACGGCTTTTGCATAGCAGGTTAGTATGCATGACATGTTTTTGCGCACAGAGTAAATATAGTAATATTAAGATGTCTGTTTAGCCAGCCACAATTGGAGAGCATGCCTTTACTGAAAAAAAGCTTGACACAAGAAAAGCTGCATTATCATCTCATCCTGATAAACAATGCTGCTTTAAAACATAAAATGTTCTTTCAAATACAAGAAAGCCAAGACATCCAAATACCGACACACTAATTCACTAGGTTTAAAAGAAAAATCAAAAGCAAGTTGGACCATATCTTTGCAAGTTAGGAATTAAAGCTTAACTTGTAACATATCTGCACGGGACATTTAAAAAGCAGCTGTAGGTTTTTCCCTTGGCATTTTTAAACAAAATGCACACTTTTAAGAACAAATTATTTTTGTTCTTAAATGACATAAAAGCAGACGACAGGTTTTTTTGACTTCAGACTTAGAAAATTAGACTGTATCAAAGCATGGACAATGAGGACTTTCCAGAGAGCCAAGAAAAGCAAATGAGTAGTTTCTCTTTCTCCAGCTGGCACCATTAAATGAAGAAAGATGTTTAGAGCTGAATGTGGTTTACATTCAAATACCAGAACTGATAACCAGCACAAATGCAGCTTGCAAATGCCAGTGAGAGAAAGCAAAGAGTTAGAGGTGAATTATGGTAGGAAAACAACCTTTGCAACATGCCAGCCCAGTAAATGCCTAGGAAAATCATCTAGTCCTCTTACCTGTGGTCAATCCTCCCCATCTTCTGGTGTGATTTCTGTCTCTTTATGTACCACTACTTTGGTCACTGACATGTCAGGGTGCTGCTCTTTGGCTTCTTTAATTGCCTGAGCCAGCGCCTATCCCAAGGAAACCACAGAAGGGCAAAAACAAAAAGGAGGTGGAACATGCATGATCAGTAGCAAGGTGGAGAGATTCATGAGATATTACACAATTTACAAATGAGGAAAATGATTAAAATATGAAATATACCATCACTGATTTAACTACTAATCCAGTTTAATTTAAGGCATGCCAGTATGGATAGTATCTTTTAAAGCAATGTTTAGAAATGTTCTCTTCAGCAGTTTTCAGGGTAGCCTTTAGCAGCTTACAGATTTTACCTGATCGTGATCAATATCTGCATCTCCCGTGATGACTATTCGTTTTTCAATTCTTGTCTCTGAGATGCCTCCTTTCACAGTCTAGATGGGAGGGACAAATGCATGTCAGTAACTTAAAGAGTGCTGCTACTCATCCAGAGAATGATCAGTGCAGGAACCCAGACGTGACTGGACTGAACTATCTCAAACAGCATGCACAGAGGGGACAACCCTGAACTGCAACCAGAGCAGCTCTGAAGTTGGCCTGCTCTGAATGGACTAGGTGACCTCCAGAGGTCCTTCCAACACAGATCATTTTATGATTCTAATCAATCTGCACATGTCAGGAGAGATGTTTGTATGTAAAAAATGGCAGGTATTTATGGTAAATTCATCCCATGAAGAAAAGAATGGACATACAGACAGCTCATATTAAGACCTAGTGAAGTCCAACCGCAGGCTTCAGAAGGACATACAGGGTGGTACGGCCTTTGTATAGCTCATCTGCTGAAGGGGGCATTTCACTGCAGAAGGTGAAATCCTGTCCTCAGTGAATATTGGTAGGAGAGCTGTCACGGCACTAAGAGGGTTTCTGCTTAGGGAGGAACTGTTATTTAGACACTATCTTGGAACTTGGAAGACCCAACATCATTTGTCTGTGCAGCCATAAGCTTTCTGTCTGGCTGTGGGCAAGTTCCTTAGGGTACCACCCAGCAATGCAACCGCGGCGTCTGAGCTGGCTGAATGTCCTGTTATGACTACGTGATACAGATTTACTATGCGTTTTCAACACTGTGCAGGGATAACAGCTTAGGACTCAAAGGCAGTATAGTCATGTCAAGGGAGCCTCGTGCTCAGGCAAATTGTTCCTTCCTGGCTACCATACGATGCCAACGTGGTTACACTGCTTCCAGTTCCAGACAGTATTTGCAGCTAACTCAAGTGTCTCTGCACAGCAACGTTTTGTGCTTGCATAGACATACCCTAAGGCTTTATGACTTTCAGGACTCTTTATCAAGTCCTTGGACGATAAGTTAATGAAGCCAGTAAACCCAAAGATAGGTGAATAAAGACAGGTACCCAAAATAGACAGGATTTTGTCCGAGAATATAAGCATGTGCCCATGTTTTAAAATAAATAACAGAATTGAACTGAAAAAAACATACACCCTTGTGAAAAAAACCCTCCCTGTTTTCTGAGGACTCACTTTGGTGATATGTGTAGTGGTTGTAGTGCTGGTAGTTTCAGATGTGATAGTTTGTGCACTCATCAATACACCCGGTTCTGAGTCAGCACTGCAATCCACCTAGGAACCGAAAGAGAAAACCAGTCATCAAAAACATGCTCCTGAGCACAAGGAGGCAAGAACTGGGCTGGCTGAACTTCCTTAGTTCTACAGTTCTTCATAAAGTGAGTATCTAATGGTAGGGAAGCAACTACTATTAGGGTGATCGTGTACCAGTAGTTCTGTCTGCATGTGGAGACTCCCCTTCCCTTCTGGAAGGACGGATGAGAAGCTGGGACTTTGACATCTGTGTTTCATCAATGTTCTCAAAAGGTCCTACACCAGGACATGAGAGGACCCTCAGGCAAGCTATACTTATGTATATCCTCCTCATGCTAATATTTAATACTTGAACAGTTTAGAACAGTTTACACTAAGGCATACACTTAAAGATGGGTGAAGAAACATGGGTTCCTTAAGGCCAGGTTAAATTAGACCCTGAGTTTTGCAGAATTTCTTACCTGAGAAGACTCGTATGTAATGGTTTTTGTTTCTGTATGGACTACTGGCACTTCCTTTGTTGAAATTTCAAGGTTTCCACCACCAGCAGAAACACTACTGAAACTGATAGTCTCAGTCTTCACAACTGGTGACTGCGTGAACAAAAAAAGGAAATGGAACATTTAGTAAAGCTTCTGGATTTCTCAGAATCGTGGTTTTTTTGCTTGGGAAAAGGAGGGGGAACAACTAAAAAGTGCTCTGCATGTAAAAAAAAAGAAGATAAAGTTCTCTTCATTGTAATGGTACATACATGTAGTGGTACATACATGTATATAATGCTGAAAACATTTAGCACTATCCTGGATTTCATGAAAACAAACTTCAGAAAAGATGTAAACACTACAAGAGGCAATGGGCACAAACTGAAACACAGGACCTCTGAACATCAGGAAATACTTTTTCCCTGTGAGGGTGACCAAGCACTGGCACGGGTTGCCCAGGGAGGCTGTGGAGTCTCCATCCTTGGAGATATTCAGAAGCTGTTGGGACATGGTCCTGGGCAACTGGCTCTGGGTGACCCTGCTTGAGCAGGGGGGTTGGACCAGATGACCTCCAGAGGTTCCTTCCAACATCAGCCACTCTGGGATTATACATTTTCTTAAAATGACAGGAGAACGAATCCTACTCAGGCTTAGTCTTCCATTCAGCTCTCAGAAAAAAACCCAAGAACAAGTTTTTTTCTAACCTCTCTGCAAAATAATTCTTGAAATTCTGCTAATGGGGCTAAGATAAGGAACCTGGGTTGTTTAAGACACAGTACACTTATTTACAATTGTACCAAGCATGGAAAAAAATGCATTTTCTGTCTTTGAGAACATGTGAACTTTGCCGATCTTGATGGACTTTCCCAAAGAGAATGCCAGCTGAATTCTTGTTATCCATTGCATAAAAAGCCACCAAACTGGGTATTTCTCTGTAGCACAGAAAGTGCTTTTAGGGAAAAATACGCATGGCATTTTGCCAATACTGGAAACCAGCAACAAGCCTTGCAGGTGCCATGCAAGGAGGAAATAAGAGAAGAAAAAAACTACCTGCTGTAGAGATGCAATCATACAAGCTTGGTACACTCTGCTTTCCACGAGAGGAATTAACTTAGTCCGCTACATTTACACTTCAGCACAGACATGACCGATTGAATAACGAGTTACCTCAAAATGAGGTTTTCTTTCCAAAGACTCTGAAACGTGGACTGTTGTACTGTGCTCCTCCGCTTGCTCACACGAGGCAGCAGCAGCGACTCCTTCCTGTTTGGTTAGGGCTTTCCCAGCCTCCTCCCTTTTTTCCTCCTTCACCCCCTCAGTCCCGGCAGAGCCCTCCTTCCCTTTCACGCCAGCAGCCACCGCCGACGCCGCCTCAGCCTGGGCATCCAGCGCAAGTCCGGCCGCTTTAGCAGGATCCCCGCTCGCAGGCACGTTCATCCCGTGTCTCTCCTCGATAACCACCGTCTGCTGTACAACCTTCTTCACCGTATCCTGATGCGGCTGAACCGCTTGCTTCGTTTCACTGGAAGTTATCTCCTGAGATGTCGTTGTGTCTATTCTCTGCAGGGAAGGAGAAAAAAAAAACCCTCAGCGTCAGAAGCAGACAACGCTACTTGCAATAGCTCCTCAGCTTACTGTACTGTGAACATAAATAAAAAAATGGGTATTATATTTTGCCAATTCATTTCTCTCGCATTGCATGGATTTTCGCTCTCAGGACATTATCAGAATAGAAGAAATGAAAAACAAAGCAAGCATCACAATTTTTAGAAGTGAAGAGAAATGCCACAGTGTTTTTCTCATTGGTATTTTTGCGTGAGTTTTATAAAGGCAAAATACAGCACCCTGCAAAATGGCCAAAACAAAGTGAAATGAGAGAAAACCTGGGGGATTTTTGTTTTTCTTTTCAGTGAAGTTTCTACTGTGGTCTATTGTAACAAAGGAAAAGGAACATCAATACATGCGTTAGTCATATAGGGTCCGCGTTATGCATAAAAACAGGAAACAAAAGAAAAGCAAAAGTAATCGGTGTGCGGTTATAACGTTGATGGAGGGAACTGAACGGCCACCTGAGCCCAGCTATGTGAAGTAGAAGTAACCCCTCCTATGAACTCAGTCGGTTTTCTGGCAGACTCTATTAAACTGAAGATATCTGAACCATCCAAGGTTTTTTCACCGGTGGACTGTTTAGTCTAAATAGACAAAGAAATGTAGAGTCACACACAGAAGAAAGGCAGACCCACAAGCACAGACATATTAATTGCCAAAACTGGAGGCAGAGACGGAGGGAAGGGAGAGAAGGTTGCAGGTGCACGGAGAGGTTGGAAACAGGAAAAGAATGGGAAAATAAATCAGAGCAAATTCATAATGGCTGTAGTAAGCAATAGTTACGAAGCATAGTTGTTAGCGCTGGCATTTTGCTGGTTGAAGCAAACCTTTTTTTTCCTTTTATTAACAAGCCACAGCAGCAAAACTACATTTCAGTAACATGGATCTTTAAATAAACCAGAAAGGTTGAAAGCCTTATATAATGTCTGCTTCAGACTGTGGAACGGATTCAAAGTATGAGGGGAAAAAAATAAGCTGGGTTGGCTGCTGTCAACATAAAGCGAGGCAGCAAGAGAACCGAAAGGTAGGGTGGTGTGAGGGGATTGCCTAAAAGAAGTCATGCTTTAATCTTTAAACCGTGGCATGAAGTCAAAGCCACTTGTTACCACTACTTTTGACGCAGACGACTCAGTAACATAGTGAGCAGTAGCAATGGCAAATGGCTGTTCTCTGGAATATCTCCACTCAGACAGGCTCTTATCTCTCCGGGCAAATGCCCCTGCTTTTACAGCTTCACTGCCAAGGTGTTTTTCTGCTTTGCCAAGCTGCAAGCTTCCCAGTGTACCATGTAACTGCCAATCCTGGTCCGTCTTTAGTGTCTTTTTCAAACTCTCCTCTTCAGGACTTTGCAACTGAGATTCTGCTTCCTTTATGGGTGTCAGAGAGTCGGACAGCTTTCTTTTCGTGCTCTGCACGTCGGATCCCCGCCTGGCTTTCTCATCAGTGACAGGCTCGAGGATTTCATACTCGGCCACTACCGGAATGATTTTCACAGATTCTTGCACTTCCCTTTCCATTTTTTGCAAAGCTTCTACTGAAGGCTGTACTGCTTTCTCACCCTCTTTAGCTTTACTTGTCATGGTTACAATTTTCCCAGATACGGTATCATAGGACTTTCCTAGGGTGAACATTTTCTGCTTATTCTCCTCTTTGGATTGTATTTCACCTTCCAAGTCCTCAAAGCTCTGCATTAGAATGGTACTGGATTTTAATATCTCAGGTGGAAAGGCAGTTTTACTGCTCACAGTCACTATTTTGTATGCCAGATTTTTTTTCGATTCACCATCAACTACCTCAGAGGGTATTTTGTCTATAATAACCCAATCCTCAGTGCCCTATATTTGAGATATAAAAGCTAAATTAGAATATCTGAAGGTTTATCTCTACTTCAGGAGCACTAAAGTATGAAGACTTTTAAGAAATCAATGCTGCCTCTTCTGGAAGCATATAATAACTTTTACCATTGTACCTTTTAGAGTAGTTATCAAACGAATAAACAGCATCACCTTAGGCAAAGTATGATTCCTTTGTAGATTCCCTCCCCTTAGACACCCATATGATGTGGACACAAAAAGTTACTTTTGCCACACTCCTTCTGTAGTAATTTGAAGCACAGTAGCGTTTCAGTGCATCATTTAAAATGATGATTGGAATCATCCTGAGGTTAAAATTTATATATTGCAGTGGTTCATAATGCTACAGTCAAAAACAAATTACAAAAATAGGGCAAATAAGCCCATTCAACTGTTCGCCCATTGTGACAAACACTCTGTTGATGAGGTTTCAGAATAGTATGCATTTGTATGTAGCTGTAGCCTGCACCAAATTTCCTTGTTTTCCTTAGAATAACATCAACCCCCTTCAGCATTGTTTAAATTGAGTAGTACAACACAGTCAACGCCACACTACTATAGATACTGAACTGAACTTAATGCAGCATCTTTTTTCCTCTTCATGCAAATACGCTATGTGATTTGCTTTGGCTATGCAATCAGCATCCAGTTATTTGACCGTAAGACCATAACTTCTGTATTTAACTAAGCAAATGTGCTAGTTTAAAATTGAATGAATTAAAAATAACCTCTAGGGATGATGGGATACTTTTCTGGATAATGATTTGATGAGAAGTAACCAAAGTGCCAGCAGATTCTCCTTCCTGCAGCTTCTTCTCTATCACACTTGGCTAATAGAAAAACCAATAAGAATACAAAGTTCACCATCACTCAGCATAATCTGAATTCACTTGACAGTATAAAGGAAATTAATTCTAATGACAGAAGTGCCCCATTCACCATAATGTTCTCAGTGAGGCTTATGCTGGAAATGCATGCACAACTGCAAACAACATCCATAAATAGCACCGTGCAAGTAGATTTCTAACTAGCAGAGAAATCAGACTCTATTAGGAAGCCAAAAGCTCTGGAGGGTACTCATTCCTCAGAATTTGGCCCCCAGATTACATCTCCCTCTGGAACTTATGAAATAAATAAATAAATAAATAAATAAAAATAAGTGGCTTGGAAAGGAAAAAAAGATAATAAAATAAGAAGTCATTGCCAGCCTATCAGACTGCATTTCAAGAAAGTATTATTTGTTTTTACCTGCAATTCAAGGAATGTAGTACCTCCCTTCTGCAAAAATATGAGTTTTTCTGATTTTTCTCTTTCTTCTTTGGTCTAATGTCAGGGGAATAAATGGTTTTAGTAAATGGAGGGTATATAGTCCACTACACTTTACAATAGCTCATCATATTTCTCCACTCTACAAATTATTAATTGCATGGTAAATTAGGAAACAGAATTAAACAGAACGATTTTACAGCAAAGAAGTTTCCAATAAGAAGTGAAATCAGCGTCTCTCTGCGATGAATGCAAAGCAGACACGAGCATACTGTTTGCGTAGCAGGAAAAACAGTAAACTGAATAACACCGGGTGTGGATGCAGTGCGTTCATTTCATCTTCTCTTATTCATTTAACTGTGCCTGGTGCCAACTTCCGTGGCTTCTCTCAATAGCCTAGAAGAGGTCCCTCCACCTTCGCCCTGGATTTAGCTCTTTCCTGAGTCTGCAGCCTTCCCTGCTGAAGCAGGCAGAAGGCGTGCTCTGCCAAGATTTCAGCTCTCCTTTTCTCCTTACAGGTACAAGAGGAATCAGAGTCTTGTTCCCATGCAGGAAGCTAACCATTGCTGTATTATCCTCTATAGCGTGACACCAAAATCCTCCTCACCTTTATCCCAACTGTGCCTTCCCAATGCTGTGAGAATGAGAAGTGTATCTGTGCAACTTGACCAACTGGGACAGTTTTAAATGTTGGTAAGACTCAATTTCCTAAGGTACCGTTCCTAGTGTACTATTTTAAATACATATACTCCACATACTTAAGAAGAAAGGTACACGTTTAAAGAAAGATACAAAACTTCTAGAAACTTGAGCGAGAAAGGGAGAAACTGCTCATCTCCCTGATTGTAATGAGATGCATAACTTCTTTATTTCTAAAGCGCTGGTTTAACCCAATCCAGGTCAGACTAAACATTGTCAAGGAGTTTGTTAAATGGTGGCTTTCATATTCTGCACCTATCCGGGCACCATTACGGCAGATATTTAAAACTACATTTTTCATAACTAAAGAAAAACAAAGTATTTCCCCTATTATTGTAAGAAACCAAGTGGTGACTAGACAGGCTTAAAGTCAAACTGACTGAACACGCACAGGTGCCAAATGCTCGAAGCACACATTGTGAAAAGGCGTATTTTCCCTTCTGTTCGTGTTTTATTATATTAAAGAGCTACAGGTAACAGTACTGAATAATTTTTTAAAGTGGATATGCTAAGTTAAAGGTGTAACTTCTTTGACTAGAAGAAGCTACTACATAACGCAGTTCTACGTGCTCTCTATCCTGACTGCCTCCGCATTTCTTAGTAGACATCAAGGTGCTGATTTTGACCTATGCATGGCTTCATTTTTTTCCTGAAATATTCCTCTCTCAGCAGGACATGTGAACTGAAACCACCCTGCTTAGCAGGACCAAAAAGGATGGTCAGATGTTATCTACAGCAGGGGCCCCTTAGTGCCAGAAGTCACCTCAGAGTTAGGCTCTCATAGCTCATATCCACTCACATTTTTCCACAGAAATGCCTTCATTTGGATGAGATTCTGTGGGACAGCTGTAGTTTACTTAGATCCATATAAGACATAGTAACTGGACATTGCTTTTGAGCAAGTCCTTTTCTTCCAGTAAGAGAAGAGGTACCAGATAAGGACAACTTTTGCCCTTTTCCTTTCCAAATGAATGGTTAAATTTGGATGTGTTTCCTCAGGGTAAAGCCTACATAACTGTGTAATGCTTTGCTACTGCTTGTGCTTTTTAATTAAAAATGGTTATTAAATTTCTAAAGTAATAAAGACACGAAATGAACTGGGTGGGGTTATAAGTTTGCTTCACCTGCACTCCTCGGATTCAGGCTCAGCTAGCCAGCCACCCCCTTTCAACAGTTCCTTACATCTTTAATATGTTAAAAGCATCCTGTTTATTATACTTACAATTCTACTTTTAAGAAAGAAAACCTATATTTTCAACTCCACCCAAACTAACATGGTCATAGGATCTATTATGATTCCTGAACAAGGCAGCAGGAGCAACATTAAGACTCCTCAGCGCTCTCTCCAAAAGGTAAGCTTTGGGCACCCAGTCTGCTTTTTAGGTATTTTAATACAACCTGATGGCCACTGTAATGCATGTCTGATGTCTGTATTGGCCACTGGTTAGTGGGTAGAATGTGGGAGAAGAGGAGCTGGGGCCTTTTTCTTGGCAACCTCCCTTTCCTTCAGAGGAGAAGCTGACGTGCGTTATCTGGGTGCTTCCAGGGACTCCCTTCCCCAGAGAGCTGCGGGTCTGCAGTGCCGACCTCTAAGCTGGGAAAGCAGAAGACTCTTTTGAATTATACTTTCCAGCCGATTTTTGCAGAGTTCCTTACAACATTACCTCAGTGCTGAGGTGACAGAAGCAAACTTTATGACCATTTATTGGTCTGTAATGCTAAAACCACATGGTAACCATAAAGATGATTCCTGTGAGACAGAAACCAGATATCCATCCACAACAGAATAAAAAAAAGAACGTTTGTGCAGACCACACAAGCATATTTTTTTTTGCTCCACTGGATTTAAACTAAGACTCTCTGCTTTTTTTGGAAGATCTATGTATTTTACGGCAATGCGAATGTTACATTGTTACCTCTACATCTCATTATCTACCCACAAACTAAATAAAAGGCAGCTTTTTAATTGGCAAGGTCTTGCAAACACTTCAAGACTGCACAGCGAGCAAGATTTTTTTCACGCATGCACACTGCATGAAAATGCACATGCCTAGCAATCTGCATTGGGTCTTCAACGAAACGGTATCCAGCAGACTGCGGCAACTACCAGTTCCCTTATGGAACTGGCCAAGCAGGTCTAATTATCATCAGTATTTCTTCCCCACCTTCAAAGGCTGAGAGAGTTCTGCCCTTTGCTCTGTATTTTCTTGTCAAGCTTGGTACCCCCATCCGTCCTGCTACACTGCTGCTCCCAACCAGTCACCGCTATTTAAATTTTCTCTCCATCACCTCCCTGGTTTCTTTCACGCACGGCTGGGCTTCCTCAAGCTCACCGAACCTGTAAGGAAGCCTGCGTTTCACACCCTCAGGGAGACCCAATTCTGCCACGCGGCTTACAGTGAATTTCATACTCTAACTATATATATATATATACACATATATATACATATATATATATATAAAAAAGGTATCTGCTCTTCCTTGCATGTTTGCTGCTACAGCCTGAATGCTGAGCAAAAGGGAGCACCTGCAAGTGGGGAATGGCCTCTTACTACGGCCTCTGATCTCCTGAGAGCTATTATAAGCACAAACGAATAGACAAATACGTAATGAAGCCTTTCAGCCCACGCTGACCTCTTCAGGCACTAGTGGTTCAATCATAGGAGCTTCCTCCTGCCTTGCTGCAAGCCGAACGGGAGATGTGGAAAGCCTCTTCTCCCACTCATTAGACACAGCCGTTTCTGTGGAGGTTTCCAAGAAGGTGCGTTTCAGCTCGCTTATATTGGTCTGATGTTTCATCAGATCTTCCTGGGTTTTGTCTAGGTCCTGGACAGTTTTAAAAGAATAGAGGAGTTTGTAATACATCCTAAGCCAACCAAATTTTAGAGCCAAAACACACAACTTGGTTAGTAAAGAGGGAAGTAACATCTCAGGGAGCCGGGGAGCACAGCACTAACACAACACTCTGTGAAAATGTGGCATTTTGAAAGATAACAGCATAGCATATCTCGTACAAGTGAGTATTAAAAATACTCTTAGAGAGCTTATCCGTATCACTATAATTTACACCTGATAAAGAGGCTTCAAACATACATATGCGCGTGGACGCACACACACATACGCGCACGCATATATATATTTATAGTACAAGTTAGAGGATTCATCATAATCTGAGAAAAAAAAAATCTATTTGATTTATTAGCAGGTGGGAATACACACTTCATGCATCATAGTGCAGATTCACAGTTTACCACTAAAACTAACACACATGTACGTACATGCACTGGTATATACCAATACCAACCTCTAACATAAGATTACTATGTTTGACATACACATTTTCACCCTGTATTCGCTTAATCAGACTATTCTGAAAGAAGTGAAAAAGAAAGGGAAAGGTAAGGGACACAGTATTGAAAGGATACAAAATGCTGTTTCTACACATTTCTTCACAGAGAACCCACAATAACATGCTGAGAGAGGTGAACACCTCCAACATCAATACTTGAGCAACATCTGGGCCTTTCGTTTCTGTACCTGTGCCTTTAGATCTCCGTCCTCCTCTTGATCCGACTGCCAGCATGAGAAAGATTGGAAAACAACACCTTACCCACTCGTATGGATGAAGGCTTTACAAAAATTGGTGAGAAGAACACGCTAGGTCAAGGTCACATTTTCTCTATGCTAAGGGCTTAAGGAGGAGTAGACACACTGGTTGACTTTGCACGGTTCTCCTACCTCAGAGCAAGCCTCCTCTTTTCAAATTTGTTAATGGTGAACGAAGGAATATTAATCATTTTCCTTTTATAAATACCATTGGCGCGCTCCACGTTCATAGATCTCTATTGAGGGAGCAGCAGTTGGACCTTCTCACCCAGATTGCAGCTGGTTTAGGACCGAAGGGCAACAGCAAATTCTTTGGAAGTCCGTAATCCCAGAGTTTAAACATCTGACATCTCTTGGGCCACAGGCAAAGCTTTGCATAAACTCGCCATGGGTAAACCACCCGCAACGCTTTCTACAGAATGAAGCACATTTTATTTGCTTAAAATGCTATTTCCCTAGCCCCAGACCCGTTCTTTATTTATATAATTTCATTTCATATTTAGCCTGTATCTATTCTTTCAGGATCTATCTGCAGTGGTAGTCTTCTGGAATGGCATACACATCACATGCACTTCAGCTCACGTTTGCAAAAGCAATGCAATAGGGACTGCCCAAGCAGCCCCGTTTCTGAGGGCTGAATTTTCCGATGGCAAGCATACCACGCTTTCTGAAAATCACGCAGCCATAAGGAAAACTGAGGTTCACATAATCTTCACCCCTAAAGTAAAGATGGCAGTTAGGGAGCTTATCGTGCATTTTTGATTAATAAACTGAATATTTTAAATGTCACAGTTTTAGGATTATGTTTTACTTTCTGTATGGCTCAAGGCCTGAAGCCATACAGTGCGAGAGGCACTTCAAAGCATTTTGTATTCCTGACTCGTCTCAACAGACTTTATGTTGTTGCTCCGTCTGGATTCTTTTAATGCTCGTGCCACTATTTTACTGTTAATTTTTCATATATTCCTAATTAGTCAAATGACCCATGGGAAAATCTTTATCTGTTGATTACTTTATAACTCAGTTCAAATCTATTCTATTTACAGCCAAGGCCGAATTGCCCTGACACGTCATACAGAGAATTTTTCCTTGACGATAACTTTAACAGTCTGAAATATTAATGAGATCCTACTGAAAACCTACAGTAGTGTTTGTGGTAAGACTCTGTCTTCTACCAGATGTCAGCCCAAATCCAGCTCATGTTTGCAGCTGCAACCGTATTAATTATGAAAGCATTATATGCACTTCACTGGAGGCACATAGGGTTGAATTGGCCTGCACAGTCTATATCCCGTGTTGTGGGTTGGAGGCTTCTCAGTGCAAAGAAAATCGCAATTTTTTTACATTCCTCCTCTGAAGACAATACCTGGACTACTGGTGGCAATAGCTGAAGATGACATGTGAAATTACATTCAAGGAAAACCTTAGATATTTATAATCTGGAAATACTTTTATTCAGAAAATTTGAAAATGGCTTTTTACTGTCTTCTCCCCCGCCCCAGGCTGCAGATTATAAGAGCAAACAAGCAAACCGAACCACCCAGGGCACAACGTGGCCAGCATGACCGTCCCAGGTGGGCAGCATTGGCGTGGGTGACACTGCCACCACCCCGCTCTCTGCACAGCGCAGAGGCCTCGCAGTTTCCAAACCAAACACAGAAACCAGAGGAACCCGTAGGCAGCGCTGAAAACTCAGCTCGCCGAGCAAAGCTCTCGCACTGGCACGCGCGCACATGCACACACGCGCCGAGAGGGATCCTGAACTGCCGTAGGAGACATGCAGTTTGGCACGCAGGGTCGGGAGGAGATGAGGCAAAACGCTCTCCCCTGCCATAACTGGGTGCTGGCAACTGTACAAACCTCGGTGGCAGTGGTCTCACCATCAGCTGCAGTATCCGTCTGCTCACTGTCAGTCTATTTGGTTAGACAAGTAACCGGGTCCCAAGAGGAAGGCAGGAATAAAGAATAAACCCAGCTCATCAGTACACGCGGCTCACACGGGGAATTGTTAAATTCAACATCCCTGTGAACTGCATTAGCATTGCTTTTCAAACCACGCACAAGTCAAAGAAGCAAAATAAAAGTGCTATATTAGTAAACAGAACAGACTCAGAGGAAGACTCGAGGCGTACTGTACACAGTATATGGCTTTACTGGAACAAATTTATAAGCCAAACAAAACATTACTGGAAAAGTGTTATTTGAATAGCAGATTTTTTTTCTTAAGAAAGCCAGGTGGCTTTAAAAAAAACTGGGAAAAAAAAGCTAATATTTTCTAAACAAACTTTTCCTCCCATAATGTTTTTTTAAAGAAAATTTTTCATCAAATTTTTGTTCTAGCCAATATAGATTTATGTGGTATTTGACTTTTTAACGGGAGGGGGAAAAGATAATTAAAAAAAAAAAAAAAAAGGCTACTTTAACAGTCACCTGACTTTCAGCCCCTCATTTGTACAGAAGTTGTTCTTGTCTCCACATTTATACACCATGAGGCTGTCTGCATTACCAAGGAGTTCAAATAACCATACCCCCAGCCCATCTACTGTCTGTCTGTGGAGTAACGGTAAGGCTCAGATCCCACTCGGTTCCAATAAAGAGCAGCTGATATCGTTAACGACAGTAAAAAGAAAGAAAACTGCCATTAAAAGAATAAAAAATACTTCTCATTCCATTTAAGAATATGGATGAAAGCAGGAGAAAATTAAAAGTAACTCCCCCCCCCCAAAAAAAAACCCCACTTACTAGGTACAAGTGATAAAAATGAAACAAAGCACAGCATTGCACAGACTGATCTATCCCTGCTTTGCTCGACACCGTGAAGAACATTTTAGTGGTGAACGCAAGTATCGAGATTTAATAAATAGAGAGTCGAGCGTAGGTTCCTACAGGCTGAGAAGAGAGTTCAAACGACTATTTTTGATGTTATGCAAGCCTCTGGAAAACTAGTAAGTAAAGAAAGTGCTCCCTACTGCTCCAGATTGGCACATCCAAGTTGTTTTCACCTCAGTGAAAGCTCTGGTTTTGATTAGTGATT
Source organism: Mycteria americana (assembly GCF_035582795.1). Lineage (NCBI taxonomy): Eukaryota > Metazoa > Chordata > Aves > Ciconiiformes > Ciconiidae > Mycteria > Mycteria americana. The sequence goes on along the minus strand of NC_134366.1, from coordinate 120,453,667 downwards.
TTTCTGTGGTCCTTAGATAATCTAAAGTAACCCAGGCAGGTAATTTAAAGCTAGGACAATACATCTCATCCTCAAATCACATCAGTATGAAACAAGAGAAAAAAGCAACCTACTGGTGGATGGAGTATCAGTCTTAACTTTTAATTTCCTACCTTCTGTCATTTTTTGACAACTCCAATGTTTCATAAACCTGCTTTTTGGATATTTTTTCATTGCTTTGTTCTCTATCATTCCTTCCTTTGAATAATTTGTATTGCTTGTATGACAGGCAGAAGAATAAGCAGGCCTTTTGGACTATTCCGTAAGTGCATGAATGCAAGTTATATGCAATTTTTCAAGTAATAACCACTCACTAGACAGACTACTTTTATTTTTAAATGAAATTGTAATGCCAAAATAGTCTACCTAGCTGGTAAAATTGCTTTCACTAAAGTGTTAGAAAATTGTTTCTTTATTAGTGAAGGATCTCACATCTTTATAACATTATAAGCAATTGTAAAGGTATGGCAATATAAAAAAAAAATCTATGCATTGTCACTCCTATTTAAAAAAAAAAAAGAGGAATTAATGAATCTAGCCATTTAGTCAATAGAAATATTAGCTGCTAAGGTATGAACACAGGAGCTACTGAAATCTAAGGGGTGAGATTCTGTCTCTGCACGGACTGCCTCCAGATGCACTGCTCAAGGGAGAACGGAGCTCAGCAAGGTATGAAGTTGGTTTAAGGTACTGGTTGCAGCCTTCTGCATTACTGTGTGCAATCTCTTGTGAACTGGGGGGGGAAAAAAAGTTTCTATTTCTTTTAGCATAACAGCAATGAAGTCCTAAATAAGGCATAAATTCGCTTTACTGCAACATACATGTCTGCTAATAAGCCAATCAACAGCCATGGAGTCAAAGCAGCATTACTGAATTACTTGAAATAAAGATCTGGGGTTACTGCAGAGCAGGGAATGGCGAATTGAGGCTCAGCAAGGCAGGTTTCCTCTGGAGTGGAGAGTAAGAAAGGCTGGGCTCAACTCCGAGACGGGCTGTAGTGCAGCTGCTGGTGGGGCTCACGGGCGGGCGAGGGATCGAGCAGGAAGGGAAGGCAGCTATCTCCTGAGATGCTGCGGCTGCACCTCCTCTAAGTTGCGATCGTAATTGCTGTGATTTGTTTTGCCAATGTAATGCAGACATGCCCGAGTTTAAAACATATTCACTTTCATGCAATATTTTGAACAAGAAATACCCCCTGGATTAGGCACAAGTCTGTGTTGTCTGCCAGGAAGCACTGCCAGAGTAATCACCCTCATAAAAGAGCGACACTAAAAAGCCTATTTTATACTTTTTAATGCTCAATATTTCCTAACTTTACTAACGAAAAGAAGTGCTCATTTCTGAAAGAGGAACAGACCAATGTATTGCATAAACACTGCTTCGTTATTGCCTCTGGAGCTGGCACTGTATTAATGCTGTTATTGCTATTAGATTAATCCAAGTGTAGAGCTAATACAAATTGAGACCTAAATGCCATCTCAAAATGAGGACACAAAATGAGACAGCAACATTTGGGATGCCTTTTATCAGAAATCGCACATTATTATTTAGTTGTTAGGCATCACAGAGCCAAAAGCATCTAAAGACAATGTTTTTACAAGATAAATTGATGCGACTTTTGGCTTTCCATAAAAAGGAAATGAAATCCTGCACCAAGTCTTACAAAACCAACAGCGGCAGATTACACAAATGTTTAGATGTGCAAGCTGGTTTATCAAAGACAACTACTGCAACGGCATCGACATGTGGCCAAGACGGCTTTTTACAAATGGCCAACTAGTCTGATATTATCTGATCTGGGGTTTTTTTACATACAAAGCAAAACCATATTTTTGCATTTGAAGATGAAGGGGAAAAGGAAAAATGAGGAAAAAATGGACTCATTATTTTATTCTGTCAACAAAGAATAACTAGGCACCAGCAAAAACTGAGATGCTGATACTGTGGTACTTAAACGAGCGGATTCCTTTCCTTCTTCTGGATATATTATCATATCCACAGTTCCCAGAACCACTGTGGACTCTTCCCGCAGTTGGTTTATCTGCCTGTGATAACCCTGGTGGCTTGAGGCATCGGTTTTGGCAGTGCTAATATAACACTGCAAATGGCAAGACAGCCCACATGGCATGCTCCCCGAACAGCTGCAGAACAGCTGTCCCAATCTGACCTCTCACTGATACACTGGATTTAAGCGTGGGGAAACAATTTAATCTGCAGCAGAGATGGGATCAAGGCTGAAAATCCAGATCCAGGTTTCGCTGGACCAGAAAGCCTTTTTCTGGGCTCGGGCTACAGTTGATGGCCTCTTGCAAAAAGCTGAGTCCACCTGCATTTTGAACACCCTGAAGCTGGTGAGGGTGCCCATTGTTACTGGACAGCTATTTATATAAATATAATGTATATACATACACATATATATGCATGCATATATAATTATGCAGGAAATTGTACTTAATTCCCACTATTTAGATAACTATTCTAACCCTAGTATAAACTGATGGGGGAAGAAAAGGTCTTGGTGGGTTCAGATACAATACTTCAGAGCTGATCGGTGGCAATTTGTTTAGCGCAAGTCACTTTGCATCAGCCTACACAGTTCAAACCAAGCCACTTCCACACAGTGTTGTGCCTAACCCTGGGCCCCAAGCTGCACTCCCAACACGAGAAAAAAAAAAATAGAAAAGAAGAAAAAAACCCAACCCCCAAACCAAAAAAAACCAAACCCACCCCTTCTAACATATCAGCACAAACAGAAATGAGGCTCTGAAAGTAGGACCACTATCGCAGCAATCTAACACTGGTTAGGACTGAAGCACTGAACACGAAAAAGAGTGTGTTCGATGCCGAGGTACACACCTCTTCCTCTGAACTGTCACTCAGGTCATTGGCAAGTGAGGCACTCAAGGAGGCCGCCTTGGGCTCCAGGTAGCAGAGGCACATAGCCAGAGGAAAGGAGAGAGTGAGGGCGTATGGCACTGAGAAAGAGGCAGACAGCAGAAAGAAAAAAATGAAGAGGAAACAAGGCACCAGGGAGGGGGAGCGGATGGGAAGGTAGTGCTGCACGCTGGCAGGCAGGAGGTTGGTTTCGGAGAGGTTAGGGAGCGACAGGTAGCCATCGTCATCCAGGAGGGAAGGGAATGACTCTGGAAGTTGCAAGGAGAAGGAAAACAGCGTTCCGCCTTTGCTGGCTTTTTGCTTATAGCTGAAAGCCACGTCTTGCTCGGCGGAGCAAACTCGCCCCTTTATGTCAGCGTCCGGCTCCGATTCGCCGGGCTTTGGAGTGCTCTCTTGGGGCGCTTCGCAACCTAATGACTTTGTTCGAGCGCTCTCCTTGCATCTCCTGCGAAGCTTTGCTGAAGATGCATGGGGGCCAGGCTGCGAGGATGGCGAGGGGTGGCGGGAGTCAGTGCCAAGCAAAGATGGCTGGTGACAGAGAAAGAGCAGCAAACAAGGCGCAAAAGCAAAAGGACAAAAAGAAAACTGTAATTAGTTAATTTTCTTCCGTGATGATAAAAAAAATATATATATATTTATATATAAAATTATTAACAGTATTTTAACACCACAGCTTTCCACTGAGTTAAATGGTGCATGTTGCCATGCCACACACCACAGGTATTAGTGAATCAGGGTTACAGCTTACAAAAGGCAACTTCTTGATTCAGCATTTGTCTAGTCATCTGCAGCGCAGGATTGACATAAAAGCCTTCACGGCCATATGTGGAGTTTCAGGTGCTGCCAATTTCCACTTACGGTAAGACTGGCTTCAGATCATAAGGAGCTTTCAAACATGAAGTACATGGAGAGCAACAAAGAAATGAGGGAACGTATTTCTAATACCAACACTGCTTGTGACAGCATTCCTGCAGTCAGGAGGAGACCCAGTGGGGGCCAGATGCTTCCCACCTATGCCTTGGACAACCTCAGCAGCAATAATTAAAACCCTAAAGATTTTAAAACCCTATGTGCCCAAATTCCTCCATTACAACATTTTAAAAAAATGTTACGTCCTAAATCTAAATAAAACACATTCTGGTTTGGGGGGGCATAAATCCATACGTCAGCTGTTACCGATGGAAAAAACTGTACCAGCTCGATACCGACCCCAGCAGCCAGCTCCTCAGCCTGGCTCCCGTCACTGCCCAGGCTGGCCTCCGCCGGGCGTCCCCGCAGCCCTGCCCTCACCTCTGCCCGCTGCGAGCCAGAGCAGGCAGCGCCGGGGGGCTGGCCCCTCTCGGCCCCTCTGCTGCCCCCCACTACGCTGCGCCCCACCGCTTCGGCAGCACGTTGAAAGAAGGAGCTGAGGGTTTTGGCTAGGCAGATCCCCTGCTCTCGCACTGGGGAGCTGAAGGGGGGCTGACCCACGCAGCCACATCTCCTTATAGTCAAACAGTGACTCGTTACCTATAGCAAAGAGGTAAAAAAGTACCAATGCTTTTGCTACAAATTTTACCACAATGTAAAGAATATTGGCTACCAACAAGCAGGATTTGTTTTGATATGCTGCTTGTAGGGCATTCAACCAGTCTTGAAGGTCATTCAAGGACAAAAAATTGGTAGGAGGAGGGAGGTGATTCAGCAGGAGAGGTGACCGTCACCTAACGTGCTCCCTGAGGGCAGCCACGACTGCTCTTTAGAAGGACAACAGCCATCGCCACCAAAATACACCAGCACAACAGACCTGCCATGATGCCGACGGATCGGACGTGTTTTGGCCAAAGTCAACTAGGCGCCCTTAGCTAAAGCGGCACGCTGGCTCCATGACCAAACCCTAAGTGCTCCCTCCACCACGCATCTCCCCGAGGAGCTATAAAAGGCATTTCACTCCCGCTGCCGCTCCCAGCTCCCCAGAGCAGAATGACTTCAAAGCCAAAACAGCATTTGCCTGTACAAGCTGGTGCCAAATCTGAGCCAACAAGCAGGATTTAGACACAGGTTGCACCAATGCTAGCTACTAAGCCTAATCTTTACCAGCTATATTAATAGTAGAAATGGGATTTAAGCCCAATATTTACACGGAAGAGCTCCTTCCCCTCCCCTTAATATTTTGCTTCTCTCTCTTCTCTAACCAGAACAGTTAAAAAAACCCCAAACTATCAGGTCAGGCAATTTGTATTCCTGAATTAAACAATGAAAACCAAGCCTAACTTCAAACCGCTTATGAATGTCTTCTTTATGGGCTTAATGCAGTAAGCTCAAGTCAAAATTTAATGCTGATGGACTCACAGGACTTTATGTGAGCTAAATACACAGAAATTCTCTTTATATTGTAAAGGGAAAAAAGCCAAAGTAAATTTATTCTTTGCAAATACAGACTATTCACTTATTGACATCTTTGCAGTGTTAAGATTTAGAATAACTTCTGGTTCTTAAATACATATGGATAAAACAAAGGAAAAATGTCTTGGCGGAGAAGCTGAGAACCTACTTATAAAATTTATATACTCTTAAATAGGAATTTGATTTCAAATTTGTCCTGTGTTTCTTGAGACTCTATTCTCTTTATAATGAACGATGAAAGTGTTAGCAGGTTCACTGGAAGCAGGACTGAGATCTCTATAGGCTTAGAGAACTGAAGCTCTATTAGCGGGTGGTTTAAAGGGAACCTACCTCTTGGGGAGGGTGCTACAAATCATTCCTTTGGCATGTTTAAGTACCATCAAAATATTGTCCTAAAAATATCTTTGACTATTTCTAGCCATATATAAGGAACATATGATCTTCGAAATGCAGCTGATCTCTCCATTGACCTAAATTAATAAACACTTGGAACAGAATTAGTTTCTATTGGATATTTTCTGCATATTTGATTTTCATCAATGTTTCTCCATGCAGAAACTAATGGAGTTTCAAGAAAAGCCCAGTTAAATTTTACAGAGATTATTTTTTAATGCTACAATTACAGTCCACACTTTCAAAAGAAAATATTTTCTCATCTGCAATTTTCAGTATTTCAGTTTGTTTCTGATTTTTGGTACCTTAATTGCAGCTCTTTTTGCAGACTTGATCCTTTAGCTATGTAGCTCATTCTGGCCTTACATGATAAGGCTACAAGTTCAGGTTCTAGCATTTGCATGCATGACAGTTTTGTTGGTGTCAAGGTACACATCAAGGTTTTTCCTCATAAATGAAAGAGGGTAAATCTTACTTGTTTAGCAAGTGCATTCCATAGTACACTTTTTGAATGGTATCCTAGATTCAATCTTTCATATTCTGTTTTCTTCTCCTCAATGTAAAAGAAACAGAGGACATTTTAGACCTGATCTTTTCTGATTCTACCTTATTTCTCTTCACTGTCAAGTTCTGAAATTCAGTATCTTCTCTGTCCCCCTGTTTGATTTACCCCATCTTAATAACTCAGTAGATATAATGCACAGCCATGCGTGTACGTGTATGTAGTGGTGATGGGATTGGAGATGGTGAGGGATTAATCAAATTTAACAACTGAGCAGAGAATCATCAACAAAAACAGTTTTCTTCAATGCAAAACTTCAAACGAGGGAAGCAAACACTTTTGTAAGCCAGAAACAAAAGCTTGTAATAGTATATTAATATCCAAAAGTTAATAGAGAAAAATGCTCATTGAAATACATGCAAGGAAACAGAGCGTTATGAGAAGTAAATGAGAAAAATATAGTAGTTTAAAGCACAGAGCTACATACAAGAACACAGAACTATTTTGTTGCCTTGTCAAGGAAAAAAAAATGATGCCCATACTAAAGTCAAAATACAGCTGAAGACCAAAGGAGCAAAACGTGCACTGCTAGGCTTCTTTTCCTTATATGAGCTCTTGAATGCTATGTAAAAAACACTGTGCTGACTGTGAAACAGATTTCAAAAAACAGTCTGAGGCAGGAACTGACTTTTACAACATCATGGGAAATGCGAGAGGACTATAAAAATATTGATTCAAGACATGTATATACACATACATACGACCGTGTATATTCTAGTTTCCTTTCATGGAACTAGGTATCTCCTCCCTCCCTAACAATCCTGCATTTCTCCGAGCGCTCTCCAGGCAGGTCAGTTTAATGCAAACCCCTCAAAACTCTACCTTGGTGTCATGGCGTACTGCCGAGACCGGGGTGACCTCCTCTGCTCTTTTCTTTTTGCCCTCTTCATCATCTTTCTCTTCTTCTGCCTTTTTCTCTGGAGTCACAGTGGTTATCAAGTTGGTCTGAGAGATGCCCTTTGTTGTGGCGTACTGGCCAGTACCAACCTCTGCAGCAGACACAGAATCCTTCATGTACATTTCATGGTTTTCATTCACTGATGCTAAAAGCAAATATTTAAAGAGGGAAAGTCTGAAATAGCTTTTGCTGAGAAGCTGCATGAAATTAAAAAGCTGGGTTAGTAAAACATTTGAGATATTGCTGAAAACACAACTATGTCATGTTTCAGGAAACCAGAAGCATGTGCATACATTTAAATAAACTGTTTACTTGAAATAAAGCTTGTAGCTTTTATATGCATAAACATATATTATGGATGTGTATACACACATTACTGTAGCTAATGTGTGCATTACACAGTTGTTAAATGTTAGCAAGCCATTAAAAGTGCTACTGTAGTAAAACATCAGAAAAAAATCAATGCCTTGCCACTGTTATCAGGCAGGAAACATAAGGAGAACCAGCTATGACATCAGCCATGGGGATGGAAGAGATTTTTTTGGAAATCCGTCAGAATATAACAATGCAGATCGAATGCTTGGTAAGTAACGTGCTGCATTACAGGAAATGACAATATTGATGTAACACAGGCATAATATCTGACAATCAAGAAATGGGATCTTTGTATTATCAAGTATTCAAGTCTGCCAGTTAAGTGAGCTCATTATCCTAAAAAATTCTGGGAAGTGATGGCATTCAATTCAGTGGACCAAACCAGAATATTTTAGGATGTAAACATTCAATAAGTCAGCAAACTTAAATATATATAAATGATTTTGAAATAAACTGTAAATTTACAGATAGAATGTAATCAAAACATTAATAATATACCCAGACCCCGCTCTTAACTATTGTGTAATTAATTTCTAAGTCAATATGACTATTCAAATTTATAAAGTTACTTGCATCTGTAACAAGTGACAGGGCCAGGATCACAGTGTAATCGCGATGCAGAATGTTACAGCCACATTTGCGTTACAGTAACAACATTAGTGAAGAAATCATAAGTGTTGATTAAAACACCTCTTTTCCTCATTTGCACTTATGCAAATTAACATCATAAAAACCTTGCAGAGTCTAACATGCTGGGGAGAAGCGTTTCAGCTATCTCGTCTCTTGGGAATGAGCTTAGGAGGCAGGCGAAAGCAAAGGGAGCAGAGGGAGACATCTTGTTTAGATGTTACAAACAAAATAACGCAGAAGGGTAATTTCTGCTTTGAGACACATGCACGGCAATCAGGTCACCAGTTGCTTGGTAACGAGCAAGAAGCACATCAGAATTAGAAGATTCCAAAATTATTAATGACAAGCAGCACCTTTAGGGGGAGAAAAGAAGGCTTGTCACTAGTACTTTTAAATCAAAGCTTCTCCCCCTCCCCACCATCAGCTACATTCATTGCAATTCGTTTGTGATATTCTGTGGGAGAATTCACCTTTTTTTTAAAACTGTAACAATTTGGAATTTAGTCTCAGTCTTTTTTCCCACAAAAATAAACTACAACCTCCTTTTACTCAATAGCTGACAACGGTAACAGCTGATGAAGTAGCTGAGACTCTGAATCACACGCTGGTTTAACCTAAGGGAGCAGCAGAACCGCGACCTCCATGAACCACGGAGAAAGAGAGGGGGAGGAAGGACATACTATAAACCTGGGTATGTTACTCGCCTTCTCACACCTTGAAAAGTAATGTATGGAAAAAGCCTGTTAGCGCTCATCTGACTAGGACACGAGGTAATCAGAAGCAAGTGTTATTACTCAATCAAGGGAAATAATTCATTTATGAATTGTAACACATACTTAAATGAAAAACCTACATAGGAAAAAAAGCCAAGTTAAACCAAAACCCAAACAGTTACTCATGCAAACCCTGAAAAAGCGTTGAAGCCTGACTTGCTCAGGCAGGCAGGTCCAGGCTGGCAGGTCCAGGTGCCCCATCCTTCCCCAAAGCGGGGAAGTGCTTTGCAGGTGTGAGGCCAAGGAGAGAGGCTCCACAAAGAGTGGGCTCCCAAGGACGTCCTCCAGGCAAACACTTTGTAAGGACCGCAGCAGTACGTTTAGCGCAGTATTTCTCTGCATCCTCCCCTACCCCTGCAGCGAACGTGCAGGTACTCACAGCCTCCACTCAGCCAAAGCTCGAGGAGATAAGATGACAAGAGGTTTACACCTAATCTAAAGCAGCGACCACCATGATGATAACTTTTGACAAAGTCAATTCAGAGGACCTTACCCCCATCTAAGCTGCGAGACATAGTATAACGTTTACTAGAAGAGCGCTCAAAGTAAGGTGCGGGACGGTCTATGAGGGCACTGGCTCTTCTCGTCTGGGCCTGCGTCCGGCCGCTGTAGCGAAACTTGGAGCCCAGCGTGAGGAACTTCTTTGGAGGTGCTTCTGGCAGCAGGAGCCTAAAACACACCAAGCAGTGCACCCGTTACTCCTCCTCCTCCAAAAATCAGTCCGCTATTTCTGCAGAGGAGAGAAGACGACTGTTGGGTATCGCTCTCCATCGTAACCTGTGCCTCACGGGTCTGCGGCTAAAAGGGAATCAAAGGATGCCCCTCATACAGCATGACAAAACTGCTTTGCTAATGCATTTGAAAAGCTGAGTTCTTCCTAACGGGCAAGAATCACTCAGTCCCTTCCTGCTTGAAAATCAGATTTATTATTTTCTAATCACCAAACCTAAAAATAAGGTGTTTCCTTGTATCGGGGACCCTGATCTAGGCTGAAATACAGATATATCTCTTATACTTCAAATTTAACATGGTGCTGCTGAGGACAGGGCCAGAACAGATTTCCAGTGAATGCCGGGCAGTATTCATTCACAAGGAGGCAGACATTTTTCCAGTTAGAGCCTTCCCACCCTCTGTATTTTGGCTATGGGAGTTTGCTGAAGAAGCCATTCTCCTGCTATGGAGTTTATGCTTTAGACATTGATTTTCCATTAGAAATCAGGAAACTCCCAAAAAACGCACACTCAATTTCTTTTTAGATCTTTTGCTGCTAAGACTGCATTTCATATGAACCTACAGACAGCCTGAGCCAATAGTTTTAAGAAAGGAGAGAAATTCTTCAGTCCTCCCAAATATCTTGAGAGGGGTTTTTAAGCACTGGATGCCCTTTCACGCCCATTGAAAATCTCACCCTTTTGAGTTTCCATTGTGAAGTATCTCTTTGCTGACTATCTCAGCACAAACTAATTACAGCATTTATTCCACTATCCCAAACTTTTCTCAGGTCTTCTTAGATGTCAAAAACATAGCTGCAAAATTCCTCAGTAATATAAAAATTACAGCTATGGATTGGGTGTGCTGGGTGACCAAAGAATACAACACCGACTACTGTCTGTATTTTCATATGTAATTAAATAAAAATCTCATTTTTTTAAAAAAACTCTTACCCACATCCCCCAGTAACTTTCCATATAAGTTGTTCTCCCTATGCAAGCATATGTGCAGAAGTGCAGCAGAGTCCTTCGTCTCTTTAATTATAGCAGCTGATAATATCATGGCACAGATAAAGCAAAACGATTAATTGGGACCATATGGTGATTTTAAACACTCAGTATCTATCTGAAATAGTATGAATAATTTGGGTGAAACATTTCAAATTTTGAAGAAGCAGTAACCTTCCCTTGACTGCTCAGAGATACCTCGTGATCAAAAAGACAATTTGATTTGAAGGGTTCTGTCTCTGCTGACAGAATTGGTCTTTTCTGTTGTGTTTTATATCACAACTTTAGGAAAAGAAATCCACATACCTGAAAAATGTATGGTGCTCAACACACACTTTCCATAAGCGCTTTGCAGCACGATGATTTGGCAACTTAAACCCAATAGTGCTTTCAAACTGTTCAAACTAGGTAGGAAAAAAGAAGAAGTATGTATTTAATGCTGTGCATCTATTTTCAGACAGTATACACAAGTTCATCTTCATTTCCTCTGTCTGTATCATCTCATTGCAAGGGTGAACGTATATGCTCATGTATATAACCACATATATACATATTCTACAGACCACTGTTTGGGAAGGAAGCTGTGAGTGGTAATCAAGGCAACCTTTGAGGATCATTTTTTGGGTGAAACCCAGATAATGAACAAGAGGGTTTTGATGGTGACAGCGATGTTTTATGCCCTATAGTAACAAAGAGATCAGTTAAGACTTGGGAGACTTCTGAGAAAAACATCATTTAAGTGTTTTAACCCTGTTGTTTTAACTTCACCAGTTTAAACAACAGTGGGAAGCCTGATAATAGCCTGGAGGGGAGCAATAGTCCCCAGGGACTGAGCTGGTCTCACACAGCCTTAGATTAAAGAGATTTACAGTGAAAGAACCACTGTTAGTAAATCACAGTGTTTTTAGCAAATTTATCTCCTGGGAAGGAGGAGGAAAAGACAGGTAATTGAAAAGGGTCGGCTGGGGATACTAAGAGACCTTTCTAGGTTGTGCTGCAGATTTATATATTCCAGATGCAAAAGCTGTGCCAGCTACAACCGCTGTAGCACGTTGATGGCTACATGCAGATAGCTGAGTAGGTGAAATAGTGTTGCTGTGATGGGGGAAAGGTAGGCAGAAGGGCACCTGGAAGGGAGCCTGGATCCCTACGGGGAGCTGACAAAGAGAAACAAGGCAGGAAACAGCAAAACAATAAATGATATAAGCGACACATGGGATGGTGAATCACATTATCATCAAATGTAATTTGGAAAGAGATTGCATTGATTATTTTGCATAAGGAATTATGACCTGGTCGCAGGATGCTACATAACCAAGCCCAGCAGAGCTCAATAGGACTTTAGTGGTGGAGAACTTGAGTGCAGGCATTGCGAACATCAGTGGCTATTAGTGTTTTTTAAAAAGCAGACTCAAGACTGGGAAGTTGATTACTAAAACTGTTTGCTGAGAGGCAGGAGATGTAGGTTTGTGGATTTTGGTTTAGAACTCTAAAAAAGGCTCAGGCCCTGGGGCCGGCGGGGGGCCCCAGCAGATTTCCCAGGTCACTTATGAAGCCAGCCCTGGAGACATTGGCTCGGGACTCCCAACTGCCATATTGCACTAAGGGAGAAAGGCCAGTCCTCATCCAGGCAATTTCTGTCCTGGTATACAGCTCCACCCTCTAAAACGGATATGGGTTTTTCATCTATCGCAGACCGATTATTGTACCAGCACTTAAAATGGAGACACTCCTTTGCCTCTGATGATCCTGAACTCCTCCTGGGATTTTTGCTAAGATTCATCATCTTATTTCTGGATTGGTGCACGTTCGACCCACGCGGTAGGTATTTGCTGTGCATCCGGCTGAGCCACGAGAGGGCACTCACTGTACGAGCTTTCACATCCCCTTCTCCAGAGTCAGAAGAGGAGCTCCTGTGGGCCTGGGAGGGCTGATGCGTGGAGCTACCAAAACCGCTGAATGATGGATGCTTGACTCCATTTGTATCCGTCTCCAGATTTCTACTCAGACTCCAAATTTACTAGTCTGACACGCTTATAAAATTTGGTATGGCCTGTCTACGTCTCTTAGTGGGTAAGATGAATAGACACTAATTTAATATACAACATGACGGTAGATGATGAGCACTCCATGAATAAGCAATATGTTACTTAAAGTCCCAAAGTATTCATAATATGGATGAGCTCTTTACACGCAGATGGCCATATTTATTCTTTATGTTAGTTCATGGATGTAAACAGAAACACACCAAAGAAGATTTTAGCTGTATTTTAAATATTTACCTAATCTTTCCTAAGAAAATCAGCACAAATTAAAAAATATAAACGGAGAGGAATGTTAAAGGCTTGTAAGACATGACAAATCAACAAATCCATGAGAACACAGGTTTTTTGAAAAAGTTCATTCACTAAAGACTGTCACGATGCCCTTACCTCCCCTGGTCGGATTTTGATGTAGAAGTTGTTCCTCTTGTAGGAAATTTTCAGAACCTTTGGCCAGGCAAACCTATTTATTCTGAGTCTGTCTCGATATATTAAGAGACCACTTGCACACACTCCTAACATGATTTCCACTCCTTCAGAATCCTGGAAAAGCAAGCAATGCACTTTGTTGAATATTTCTCTCCACAGCACTAGAGATTCTTGTATAGCGTGTTTCTATCTGAGCTACGTCTTTTTAATGCATCAGCTGTAGTGACCTGATTTCTGAGAGCTACCCTACTCACTGACTGCATTCATGCAAGTAATAGTAAGGTTGGGCAGGGTGAGAGAAACTGAGCATTGCGAATGTTTCCTTATATTTTAGAAAGACTCCAAATAGAGGGGGGAATTTTTAGACGTTATTAAAAGAATTATATTAACCGTATAGCAAAATTTTATTAGCATAATAAAAAAAAATGTTATTAGCATAAATACCAGATTGAAAGTAATTAGGACAGCACACAAATTTACTTCTCCTGGCATCGCTCATCTCCATGACCAAGCTTTGTGAATCCTTAGATTGATTTTTCTTCTGTAGTTTGCTCGTCTTGGCTTGAGTTGGTTTGCTAGTTTCTTTAATGCTGTTGTGCCTATGCTCAGTATTTTCACTTTGAAACAACCAGCGGGCAGAAAGTTGGGCATTTGGACCAGAAAGATTCTTTTTGAAGTGTGCAACTGTGCTTGTGCTATAACCCATTTTTGACAGGGAAGCTGTAGGTTAGACACATTAGCACTATAAAAGATTTGGCCACAATCTTATCAGAATATACCCCAAATTATGTATTTTTTTAAGTGCGAAGTATATACTTTCCTTTAGAAGCCTTCAGATAGTCTTAAGCCAGTCTTCACTGTTTGCTATCACCACTAGCCTGTATTATTCTGTTTTTTTTTCATTTACCTAAGTACTAATACTGCTAGAGAAAAGAAGGGTCCACCTTAAAGCACAGAGTTCTTCGGTAATTATTTTAAAGTAACTTAAAGTTACAGAAGTCTGACAACAGAAGCTATGAAGATGTCACCCTATGATAATCATGAAATGAATTCATCCTTTTTCTCTGGTTTTCCCGACAAGCCATCTTTTAGGCACACAGTGAAAATCTGATTACGTTTTAAGATGAACACAAAGGCATGCATGGTCAGTCATGATGAAAAGGCTATGGCACAGCTTGAAATACAAAAAAATTGTTTTAAAATCAGAGACACAACATACAGTTAGTGCCCCAAAGTCACTCCAGTGTTAGAAAACACATCAATAAAGGATGTATGTTCCAACAATGATGGTATCACCCCTTAAAGATTGATTTTTTCCTAAATAAAGCTCTCACATGCTATCATTGTGAGGTACTACAGAAGAGACAAAGTTGATTTTTTTCAGTGGACTTCAATTTCACAGTTGCCTAAGCAAAGAGTAACATCTAAATACAGTGAATAAATTCTAAAAAAGAAAGTCTCATTGCCAGTAATCCCGCTGGCTGCCAAATGCCTGAAATGCATGCGTGCTCACATACAGCACACAGCTGCAGGTGCAAGGGGCTCCTTCTTTTGACATACTTGCTCAAAAACTTGTTGAGAAATGCCTTCTTCCCTCATCCCCACCCCAGCAGAAGACCCAAGTCCATTCACAGCTTCTTTTACTTGTCAGTGTCAGAGACTGCTTTTCAATGGGATACTACTAGTGTAAAATGAAACCCGAGTAAGAGGAGAATTTGACTTTTTTCAGGAGCGATGCGGTTGCACAGCACAAAAAACTGTTAGCTGTAACAGCCGAGGCACAAGACACTGAGCTGCACATCCCTGCAGCTCTGCATACAAATGGGAGGCTCTATCAGAGCCGTGACAGCCCAGAGGACAAATCTGTCTACTTAAGCACATTTGTTATTGTAGCCTTGCGTTGGATAATTGAGAACTAGTTTTAACAGCAGCTGGCAAGTCCAGCATCTGTTGAATACCTAAGATACCGGGACAGCCTTAATTAATTGACATTTACATAGAGACATCTGCCACAGCGTGACTTCAAAAAGACATCCAGAGAGATACTTGTCCCCTCGTCTGATACCATCAGATCTCCCTGGCAGACCTAATTAAAACTAAACATTACTGTCTACTTTTTCCACTTTCAGCTCAGTTTCCAAGACTACTGTTGGGTTTCTTAACCCATAGACAGATCCAATTCGGTTAGCACTGCAGCTTTTTAAATCAAGAACATCACTTTAGAGAGGGATCGGCTTGTCTACCAACTTCCCTTGCTCCGAGCCTTTCCATATGAAAAACAGAAGAGTAAAATTGGATAATGATACTTTTTTTTTTTGGTGGTGGTGGGGTGTTATCTCAGGATACCTTAAATTTCACAGTCTTTCTCCAATATTCTGAAAAAAAATGCTTAGGCCTTAATGCCATGCTATGTTAAATTTTCAGTAATGAAGCCTGTAACATATTTAGAACAGGAACTCACTTTGCTGCTGTTTTGCAGATTTCTTGTGTTGGACGAAGAATATTGAAAAAAAGCTACTGAGTGACATTTACCAATCCATTTCTACCTCTGCTCCCAATATGCCTCAAGATTTTGTGCCTATCTGCAAGACACAGGGAAAGCAGCGGCATGCCTCCTGGTAGAGTGCTGCCCGTTGAGCCATAGCCAGATTTTTCATTTTCAGTGAAGGCAATTAACAGAACACAAAAGATTGCCTTGAATTCTGTAACACACATACACAGCTCCTACGAAATGCCCCAGGGAGACGGTTGCAGGCCCTTTCAAGATCTGAGCTGCAAATTTATCTTGGTTCTTGAAAGGATCTGCTGCAGCATAAAACCAGGCTTACAGTAATTTGACCTTTACAGAAAATGCAGCGCTCTCCACAGTTCAGGATTCTTTGTTCAGCACTCATTTGCCAAGGATGCTTGCTAACCTCAGAGATATTAAAATCCGTTAGCCTTACTTTGAAGAGTGAAGAAAAAAATAGCAATTATTTCTTTTGGAAAAAAACCCCCAAAACACCCTCCCCCCCCCCCCCCCCCCCCAAAAAAAAAAAAAAAAAAGACAACCAACACAAGGCTGGTAGGTGGCTCTCCCAAGCCACAATAGGAATGACCATGTTTTATTCATAACTTAACCTGCCGATGATTAAAGAAACTACTTCATGGGAGAATGTTTCCAGCAGAATTACTGCCCTACCACTCAACTGCAACAAGCACACTTCAGAAGAGAGACAAGCTGCTGTCTCCCCATTACTATCAATCTGATTAGGTTTCCAGCACGGCTAAATAATTGCTTGAAAGTTCTCTGCAGTGTTAGAAATGATCTGCTTATCTAGTTAAGATACCATAGTTGGCCTTACTAAATTGGAAAATGTAGCTGAATGGAATGACAATTGATCACGCTCTGGACAGCTTCTAATATCCTTCCTCATTACTCTGTCCATTCATATTTTCCCAAAGGATTTGGTTGTTTAATCAACATGAAAGGATGATGTGCAACATCTTTGAACCTATAGGCTAGGTTATGTTACAGTTACAAGATATATTTATGCTTATACCACTAGTCACCTTTCCTCATGTTGACACATGATGTATCCCACAAAATGCCTGCCTCAAAACAGCAAGAAAGAATAAATCAGGGAGTCCATGCAGGTTCAAGTACTATGCCACAGGAGAAAGATGACCGGTGAAAGAACTATAGTCCATACCTTGGCATGATGGAGATCTACTCCATACATTGATAGTTTTTTGGCATTCTCCAGGAAATGCATCTCAGCCTCCGCAGGTGTCATTCCCCTGAAGAAAAGAACGAATTCCAGCATCAGTGTTAAGGAAACAAGAGTCCAAAATAAAATCCAGCACCTGGAAAACACTTTCAGCCTGCCAGAACTACAGCTGTACCCCTTAGATGGCCAGGTACCTACTAGAGCCAAAGCTCTGGTGCAGATCCTGTTACCTTTCATGCTGCAAAGCTCTTCTCTAACCAAAGACACAGAGAGGCATCTTGTTCGAAAAATATTCTTGTTAGGTGTACTGCAGCAGGTTTTAACATTTCCTGATGCACCAGGCTGGTACCTGAAGGCAGGCTACAGCCCACACCGATGCCCTCTGCCTACCTGTGGCTCTTGTGCAGCTCAATCACTTTATCCTCCAGCTCTTTAGTGTGATTCGGTGCAAAGCGAAATTCACTGACGTAGTCGCTGCCGTACTCGTCGGGGTCGTAGTCGCCGAGCTCCGACTGCACAGTGTAGGAGCCCAGCAGGGCCAGGGTGACGAATGAGCAGGGCAGCCGACCCGACACGATGTCATCTCTCAGCTGCAAGCAGAGGTAGTACCTGCAATGGAGCACCAAGACGGCTCAGAAAGTGCTCCTCCACCGCTCTCCCCAAAGGAGCACCGCCCAAGCACTGGCAAGAGACCTCGGTTCCTCTACTAATTTGCAGACAACTCCCAAGCCCAAAGTTTTTCAGGCGTTAATAAGGATAATAACTGTGAAAAAACCCACCTTGCCTAACTTATGGGTAGCAACGCCTAATTTATCTTTATAAAGCAGCATGGAGATCTCTTAATAAAATAGGTTATTACTTATTTTAGTGACCTAGATGGAGAATTACCCATTAAACATACCAGATTTCTATCATAAATCATTACATATGTAGCTACTCGATAATTCTTTTCTTTAAGGATAAAAAATAATTAAAAAGCTCAAATACCATTCATTAAAGGGTAGCTGAACTCCAAGCTGTTCAAAAAACATAAGTTGTCTCTTTAGCAAACTGTTGAGCTTTCTCAAAAATACTTTTAAACAGTAAATGCTGTTAAAACCATGGTGATAAACAGTGCAAAGGATCACCAGATAGAAGAAAACAGAAAAAAAGTGAAGAGTGTTGGCTTGGTGGTGAAAGCACGGAGTTCCCAGGGGAGATTTGAGGGTGATGAGGAAAAAACCAATCCTTTCTTTTGGAAGACCTCTGTTCAAGTGTGAACTCTTGGCACAGTGTCTTTCTGCGCACTGCCTAGCACAGGGGACCTCTGATCTAAGCCAAAGGCTTCATGCTACCTTAAAAGCAACAAGTAGTCCACAAATAAATGAAGGTTAAAAATATCCACAGGTTGCAAAATGTTGTAACAGGCTAGGGAATGGTTTGCTGATGGCACAAGACTCGTCATGGCTCAGAAGTTTTCCTGCCTTATACCAAGGAGGAAACCAGGTGAGGGTTTTTTTTCAGTTGTGGTTGCAATTTGAATACAAAACCAAAGAGTAGAGGTGCAGACTGCAGAGTTAAGTGACTTGGATAGCAGGGAGCAACCATTCATTACCACCGTATTCCCTATACTGTGAACATCAGTGGCTTACCTCATCAAATGACATACAAAATTTACACGCATGCTTATTCTCATCCCACTTCTTTCCTTTCATAGTTATGATTTTACATACAATAACAACTTGTTACCGCTGGCAAAAATGGGCATCGGGCATCTTTGTGAACATTAAAATCAACTCTCAGGAATATGTATATTGGAAAAGCTGGGTTTTAGGGTTAAATTATACAAAAGTCTTCTTAGCTCAGAGGATAGACACCGTTCACAGTGTCCTTTCTGCCAAAGCATTGCATATTTTCCATAAACTCATAAGAGAAAGGAAGCCAATGGGAATACAAAGCATTCCTTTTCTTGGATAATTAGAGTATAAGTGCTACTACAAACAGCTTTTAAGCCCCTTCTAGAAAGGTATTTAATGTTTTAAACACCTGGTAATATCTTCAGATAGCTGGGCAGGGTCTGGAGGGTAGAATTTCACATTAAATGCAAACTGCCAAGCACCACCTGGAAAAGAACACAGATTGACTGAAAGTACACTGTAAGTGCAAACAGAGATGCTCATGCTGTTCGATTACCAGCAGACTTAAAAATACCCCAGCCAAGCAATTCATAAGAACAGGATATAGTATCTTTTTCCCATACATCATTCTGAAGATACTACTTTTCCCTCTCACAATTACAGTATTAGATCAGATTTTACAGCTCTTTTCTTATTCAGTAAGATTTCCACTGAAGCCAGGACCCTGAGGGAGCAGTAATTTATTACTAACACTAAAAAAACCCCCTCAGTCCGAAAACAATGCTCACCGGAATTAACCATCTGAAAACACAGCCTATACAAGCTTTAAAAACCAATAGCCCAAAACACAGAGGCGCTGGAAACACTGCAAGCGAGAGTACGAATGGGCTCTGGAGCGGGGTGATGTGCCGAGTTCTGGCTGCCCAAACCAGCTCGCAGCACCCTCTCAGAGTGCTGCCTCAGCACATAGCTCCTGTCTCCAGCAGCCATAAATTACTGGGCAGACAAAACTGCAAGGACAAACACAGAGAGCATGGCTGAAAAACACTACATAACACTGGGCAATTCTTATTTAGTTATTTCAGTAAGTTTAGGTGACCCATGGGATGGATACTGGTTTGTGTCACTACAGTTTGTGAATTTTTTTTTTTTGGAGAGCTCGCTTTAAATGTTGTAAAGAAAGAATATCAAGAGTAAAAAAAAGAAAGAGCTGAACATAGTATGCAAATACAAAAGTTATTCTGAAAAAAGGAACAGGTTATAGCAGCACATGTCTCGAATGCAAATAAAAAGCAGTAACAAACCCCCAAACCACAGCGTTCTTACAAGCAACACAGTGGTTTTTCAGTAACAAGACTTTTCACTGAGGCCTCTGTTGTGGGATATACCTCTTGTATATACTTCTACCACATAAATTACAGTATTTCTGCAGTCAAGAAACCAAAGCCAAAGTAATGACATTTCTCTTTTCTGAAACACATTGATGTCAAAGTACAAATCGAGTATCGATTTGTACAAGTCCGTATCGGCCGTGTACAAGTCCGTATCGGCGTGTAATGAGGAAGTGCTCATGAAGACTGGAAACAGGACACTTCCTTACAAACCTGACAGGTAGGGCTTCCCCATGATCTTCAGTTCAGGGGCACCTTGTGCCTAGGTGCCTCCTAAAGAGTATGGGGTTTGAAGGTGTATCTGGTGCCCTCTCTGGTAAGATAGCTTCTATGCTGGACAGGTCTGCTTGCCTGGAAGTACTGTGTGGTTGTCCTAATTGGGTGTTTGGGAGTATTTATTCAGAGACGACAAGGAAATTTCATTCTGTGCAAAGCCCCATTCACTCCGGTCATCCACGCACCCGAGAAAACAGGCTCACTGTGCGAGAAGACTTTTGACATTTACCATCAGGACTTCAGCTCTTGGTGAGACTTTTGGGCTCCTTGAGTTTAGGAACTTTTCCACTCTCTTGGGCCATAAAAACTGGTGGAATGAAGATTTGGCTGGCAGGGAGGATGGGGCACGGTCCCACTGGGGAGTGGACTGGCCCCGAGGTGGGAGCGGAGCCTGTGGGTGACACCTGGCCCCATGACAGAGGGAAGGGCCCATGGCCCAAAACTCTATTCCTCTGGCACACACAAAATAAATCAAACCTATAATATAGCCTATCACATAGCACGGATGCTTTAAGATACCAGAGTAAGAGGCCTTCACCCCTTACTTACAGGGGTTTAAATAAAACCTAACACTGTGCAAGTTAGCGGGTTATAACTAACGGGGTGCAAACCAGGGGCTGCACACACAGCGACAGCCTCATTTCTCAGCCACTGGGATAAAATCCCTGTGGTCTGCTGTGGAATCACAGATATCCGAGTGCTGTACAGCTCAACCAGCATTTAGCAGGACTATATATATGTGTTTTGGAAAGTGTCATGGATGACAGCCCTAACTCTTCCACCGTTTTCCTGTTCCAAACTTCTGGGGTGAATTGTACAGAGCAAGCAAATTATCGCTGTCATCTTCTGCAAATACAACTGTCTCCCACGTCAAGTCCAGGACAAGACTTTTCTGCCCCGGTTAATCTCTCGCTGTCACAACCTTTCATTGTCTATCTCATGGCTCAGGCACATATTAAATGCATTTCAAATCAGTGCTGTGGAGCTGAGCTGCTTTACTTGCATTGACCATCAGCATAACCTGACTCATCGAGGTCTACAGCACCTTCCTCTCCAGATCCATCTTCTCAAGAGATTAAAAAAAGGCAGATTTTCATTACTTTTTATTGCAGATCACTTACTTCAAACGAAAATAATACTGGTGGAAAGGTGTGGCTGCTCATAGTAAGTGGGGAAGTTTTCCAGCCAGTGTAAATTAACCCTTTGAATCTTGGAGAGGGAAGTGATTCATTTGCCGTGCCTGACCCAACAAATGTGAACTACCAGACGTATTTGCTTGTGAAAGTGCAAGTGCTAGAAGAGATAATTTACAAAATGTACAAAGAAAAAAAATCTGCTGAGGCTTTCCTGCCCAAAGAAGTCACACACACAAACATTTCATCAATTTGAAAAAGTGACGGGGGAGGAAAAGGGCAGGTCAGACTTTGAGCCTGGCAGTCTTGACAAGGTTTTTGAACTTATAATGTAGCAGACGGCTAAATTTAACTACCGAGCTTTTTAAAATATTCATGTGAAGCAGAAAATTGACTGGTTCTCTGTGAATTGAACGGTCATTTTAGGAGCAAAGTTCAAGCTTTTGAAACGCAGGAAGGAAAGATATTTTAGATAGAGTGCTATCTTTGCATTAGTGAAGTATTTCAGTATGGGCCATGAGCAGCACTCCTGGATATGATATAAATATCAGTAACACAAAGCAATAATTTATATACGTGGCCTAGTCCCTAAGGTTACATTGCTTAATGTCAAACTTCAGGTTTTTGCATCTCTGCAAATGTCAAGTTGTTTTCAGCAAAGCAAGTTCATGTGTTATGAGCCTCAGCAACCTCCGGCACTCATGGGGTAAAATACCTAAAAGATGCAGGTAATTCCTGTGCCAGAGACTCAGGGCAGGATGCAAAAGACGACTGTGAAATAGGCTCTGTCGCCCCGGGGGGAGCGTGCTCTCCTGGGGCAAGGCATGGAGAAGGGGGACGTGGCCCCATCCCGCCTGTCCCCTCACCCTGTGGGCAGCGGGGCCGGGGCGAGGGACTGGGGAGAGGTGGGTGCCAAGCCCCCGGAGCTGGGAGCACCCCGGTGGGACGGGCCCGTCGACCCAAGAGCGGTGAGTTACCCCAGTGGTTTAGGAACAAGCCCAGAGGATCAGAGGGGCCGGGCAGTGATGGGCATGTGGTGCCCATGACGTGTCGCTCGTGTGCCGGGGAGCCCCCTCTGCCAACCCCACTCGGTGCCACAGGGGTCCAATGTCTTCACAGACACAGATAGCAGTTTGGAGGGACACGCTTTTTTGTGTAGATTTTGGGGTCCGGATACCCCAGAATGAAAGTTTTCCAGACCCCCTGAAATAAACACACAAACAATAACAAACTTACTTCGGATCTGCTTCTTGATTTCCTTGGCAGGGTCCAACCAATTCTGCAAAGAAAATGTTTCCTTTTTTCAGTTTGAATTAGAAAACACAATAAATATTATTTCTAAAACAGCGCTATGAGTCAAAGCTAGAACACACGAAGGTCTGCCACCCCTTTCTCCTTGGAGCAGCAGTAGGCAGGGATAACACTAACTTTCAAGATGTGGCCCTGGGCAGAAGCAGAATTTTTATTAACCTTCCCAGATGCTGAAGGCTGAATGGGTTGAAATAAAAAATAAAAAAACAGAAATTAGTAAAATAAATCCACAGAAACCTTTTTCCAGAGTATCTTCTGGGAAAATTAAATTTCTAGAAGTTTGTTAAGAAGGGTTTTTGTTCGGTTGGTTGGTTGTTTTTTTGCTCTAATCCTGGAAGGGTTCAAAGCAAGCGTGGCATAGGGGCCACCCCATTTGCAACCTGGCGTGGGCACGAGGGGCTCCCCGGAGGCAGAGGGAGCATGGGGGGAAACCAGAGGCAGAACTGCAGCACCGGGGCTGCCCCATCCACGCCGTGCAGAGCCCGGTGACTACGCAAGACAAAACCGCTGCCGAGGAGGTGGGGAATTGTCACGGCAATACGTTACTACTCCATGGATGCCAAGGAGCAGAGGAAATTCCCCTGGAGGAGGTGCACAGCAGCCTGGGGTCTCTTAGTGCTGCTGCTGCCTTGTCCTCTAACAGAATCAAATTAATATTTAAAATGTGTCACACAGCCCAGAACAAAAAGTTCACTTCCCCTAGGAAAGTTCCACTTTCTCCAAAGAAAGAGAAACAAATGTATCAGAGAAAAAAAAATACTAAAGAAATGTCAAACAAGCAGAATACAGCAATCTCCCCCCAACAAAAACAACCAATTTGCAGCTGTCCAAACCCAGTCTGTGGTGCAAAACATGAGCCTGAAGAGCTCCAGCTCTTGCTGAGCACGAAAGCACACTATACACCAAGAAATTAAAGATGCATCAGGATTTCTGTTTTCAAAGGTGACATGTGATGCGGGCACACGTATTGTCTGGCTGGAAGTTATCTGGCAGAGGATGGAGGTGAATTGCTAAGTACTTTGATATTAAAAATATGCACGTCATTGATCAATAAATGTGGTGGCAGGCAGTATTCTTTTAGCTGTTTAGCTCTGTAAAGTAACTGGCAATCTATAAAAGTTTAGTACTTCTAAACCACCTGTTAATAATGAATATGTTCTCCTCTTTCCAGTACAGGAAAGCACACCTATCTGGAAATGCACTTAAAGATCTGCCTAACTTTTACCACAACTCAAAACTAAGCATATGCTAAAGTGTTATCTTGTACTGGCATGGACCAAGTGTCTGCATAAGTGATCTTCTGAATCAGAAACAAAATCCTTATATTTAGAAGTCTGTAAAGAAAGGGGAAAAGAGAGAAAAAAAGGACTGATTTCTTTTGTATCATATATAACTGAAACAAAGGGAACCTAGAAAATAAAACTGTTGTTCTCACAAGACATAAACAGCTGAAGAAGCAGTAATAGCTCCAGCTGCACGGGGGAAGACCTTTCAGGCCATGCAAAGCACAAAATACCTTCACCTGGTGAGCTCCACTGGGCTACAGCACATATTGCTAAAAAGTTTTTTTATTGGTTTCTTTCAAAATATTTATCTTAAAATGCCAAAACCACACAGCATATTTTAAATTATCCTTTGATACTCTCTCTTTCATCATAACATGTCCAAAAAATATATATATATATCACCTGCACAGTAGATCATCTTGGACACTGTTAATACACAGGTTATTTAATACCGGAGTTGAGATGCAGACAAGCAGAACGTGATTCACTATTGCTGCCAACTGCTTCTGAAGACTTATGTCTTTAGCCAAATCAACAATAACACTCAGATAAAGCAAGTCAAGACTTAAAGCCTTACTTTACCTTAGCAGTTAGCAGGAGCAGTCAATCAACACCTGCCTATCTGTATCCCAGCCACAGTATTATTAAGCTGTATTTTAGTGTTATATGTTTAGTAGTGTATCTCTGAATGCAAATCTGACTTTCATCTATGGCAGTAATGAAATAAATCATACTAGAAAGGGAAACAGCTATATGATTAATTTCTTTCATGTTATAAATAGGCAACACAGAGGGAAAACACAGGGGATGCTCTCGAGAGGTAGAGAGTTACAAAAAACAATAGCTCAAGCTACGTCTATGGAACGTGGCAAGGAAGGTAACAACTTCTGAACTGTTTGCAACTGCCTGGGGGGTGTCTCGTGGAGCTCTGATGTCCACGTGCCAAAGGCCAGCCTCAGTTGTGTGGGTTACCTTTTGGTTTTCTGTGTCTCTGTATGTTAGCCCAAAGTAGTCTTTTTCCAAAAGGTTCAGATGCTCGCAGACTTTGTCAAATAGCACTTGACCTCTGGAACGTTTCTGTGGGAAATGAACAGGAAAAAAAAAATCACATTTGCAAAATAAAGTAATATAAGCATTAAAGTAACACCTTTTCTGTTTAATTCTTAAATCAATAACCGCAAAATTATTTACTTAAACTTATCCATCCATCTTTCAAACCTATTGATCTGGAGCTTCATAAGAATCTGCTGAATGGGGCAGATCTGCTTTCCATAAAAGTTCATGTCATCTGGCAGAGTTAAAAATAAGTCAATACATGTCATGTTTCAAGTTTCAATTAGAAACTTCAAATGCACGCCGAGGTCGTATCTCAGCAAACCGGAGCGTTCTTTATGTGCAACAGTAGCAACAAACAACGGTACAAAATATTCCCGGTCATGGACTATCAGAGCTGTGACTGGGGGGCAATCCACTGGAGGAAAAGCCGAACACGGAGATATTTCTTGCTTCTGTAGCAATGTGCACTGATTCCAGGAGCCTTTTTTGTCCAATATATGGGGAAATATAATACACGATCTACTGAAATCACTGAAAGAGCCTAGTATCTCACTGGGAACACAGCTGGGGGAGAAAGCAGTTTTTCAGTGTCCCACTGACCTTCTTTACTGCTAACACGTTAGATGAGATATCTCACTGTCAACAGCCAAAGCCCTTAGCAGAAGCTTCGCAGTATCTCTCACATTGGACAGTAAAAATTCAGGTCATCCTAGTTCTCAGTGTTATATGTGAGACTGAGAAAAAAATCTCCAGAAAACCAAACGCAGACAGAATTGTCCTCCTTATAAGCTACGTGTGCCAACTTTGATACGCATTAATTACAATAAACAATTCAAAATTATTTGGGCCACTGTTTCATCACTGCCTGCTTCCCTAAGCGCAACTCAGCTAAAGGAAAAAATCTCCCCACTTTATATCAAACACACGCATACATAAATATTTTAGTTGATGTCAGCGCCGCAGTTTCTTTATTTGTAGCATACACATGACTTGAAGCAGACTGGAAATACGCTACTTGCTTCAAACGCAGCGCAGGAGGCTGACACAAAAGAGGAGAGAATGCCGCCTCCGAATTTACACGCCTCCGCCGACGAAGCTGTGCCCGGACCGCGCTGCCAGCCCAGCAGCCTTGGCCGGGGGGTGGATTTTTCACAATCCAAGCTGACATAGCTATGCCAACAAACCCGTGGAGCCCAACGCTGGCCTCACACTATTTTAGAAGTGGTAAGCAAGCCAAGAGAAAAGAAAAAAAGAGAATTGAGGGTCGGTGCCTAACACCCTGCAAAAACATTACGAGAGATGATGGAGGGAGTGGTGCAGCGTAGCCTCATTTGTGTTAAATATGGTATTTCTACTGGGGCTCTGACAGCGTATTAGAAAGGAAGCAGGGAAATATCCTCTACATTTTTATTGATGGGGAAACTGCAGAGTGCGGCTGATAGAGTCTAACAAGTGTTCTCCAGCTGAGAAAAAAACAGGCACAGAATTGCATTGCAAGCGTGTTGTTGTAACTTCATTTACTGGGTCTTCCAGCATCATCTGAGCAAACAGCTCTAGGGCCTTGTTCTGCTGGTCGCATGCTTTCCACCCTGTAGTAGGAAGCATAACCATACCCCAGCTCCTTTATAATTTCAAACAAATGTGCAGTTAATTCTGCACACCTCAAACTTGGAAGTAGATAATAAGAGGTTAGTGGTTTCATACTTGATGCTCCATGGAGACGATCAGGCGGACAAAGAAGATTTCACTGCTGGTGTGCAGAGGGGAACAAAGTCAGAGCCTTCAAGCCAAAATTCAAGCTATAAGCAGAAATTGCCAAAATTCAAGCTATAAGCAGAAATTGCCAAACCTCTTGCTTTTCTACTTGGTAACAAACCAAGTGGTTATACTGAACAGAGAGAAATAAGCAGATTAGCTCTATAGGATAGCTGCTTTGAGAGACACTATGCCTGCACCACTGCACCATTTACATGTATTTGAATTGTGACACTTCGCTTCAATGTCCTCTTAATTTTAAGAGTCCAACAAGGCCAACACAGGAGCTGTTTTTCGTGGCCAATCTGTGCAGCTACACAGATGTCAGCTTTGAGAAATAGGAGCTAGCAGCTGCAAGGTATGGTGTTTTAGTAGGGAATTGCAGGAAACAGTTGTGTGGGGCTGTGCTGTAGTAAAAACCAACCATCCCTCCAAAAAAAACAACGCTCAGGATTTCTTGTTTGGCTACACATTGCGGGCAAGTGAGAATAAGTATGGCAAGCCCGGAATAATTTGCATGGCTCGTTTTTTGTCCGTGACAAAATATATCCTCCTTCTCCTCTAGGAAGATGCCCAAGTTGTACTCAGGCACTTTCTACAAAATTTCTGCTGCATCAGGATACAGGAAAACCTTGCCGGTGCTGCGAGAGGGCGTCAGAAATACCACGTATAACTGACAGCCCTTCCCACAACCCTTCACCAGACACCAGGCGTGAACTGGTGATGGCTGAGGGGAAGCCTTACCAAGACCACCTTCCTTCTCACTCTCCACAGAAACACCCATCAGTGTCCAGACAGATGGGCCTCACGTTGCAGCCTTGCTGCTGTCCCTGAGCACCTCTTCCCAGGAGCAGGATCCCCACGGGAGCAGGATTTAGAGGGCTCCTGTCATTTGGGGAGTGGGGGCTGCCTGGCAATGGAGCCACCGCTGATGTCCTCCAAATCCTTGCGTACCTGCGTATATGCAGCACTGCTGCTTCGTACCCACACATCATTAGCATGCACACCCTCCTTCTAAAACAACATTGCACAAAAACACAGTGAGGGGAGGCTGCTGCATTAATCCATGGGAAATTAAGAGGTTTAGTTAGGAACATATAATTAAAGCAACTGAACAGACCTCCCGTGTTCTTGTTAATTGCTTTTATTTTACTGTATGCCCAAATAAGCATGCCAGACAAGGCATGGGCATCACTGCTTTGGCAGGGAGAGAATGGGAGGAGGAGGAGGAGTGAAAGATCAAGTTACAAATTCATACAGCTCCTCAACCCATCCTAAACCTCTGCTTTCCACCATTTTGGGGTGACAAGTCTAAGGTGATGAAAGACTGACAGTCTGTTGATTACTATGGATCACAGGTTAATGCCAAAAATGCCAAGCAATTCTCAGCAGTCCAAAAAATGCGGATTTAAAAAAAAATAAAAACATCAGACTTCATGCTATAAAATACTGGCCATGTAAATGAAGAGTTTTTCTGAAAGGTAAATATGGCAAGAGTCTCCTCCAGAAATATTCTTAGCTATTTTTCAGGCATGAATGGGATGAAATGAAATGTGTAGGTGTGGAAAAAGAGACACTTTGCTTAAGCTTTGGGAAATCAAGACAACAGAAAGAATGCAAAACATAGATTGAACAGTGTAAATGAGTACAAAAGTCCGGGATCAGAAACTTTACACTTTTCACAGCCTGCTCCCTGCAGCTTTATAAAGGCCAGGGCTCTTGCTCGAAGCTGGAATGGGAATAAACAGCCTCCAGGCTCCTGGTCAAGCTCCCAGAGAAAGGAGCCAGCAGCAGCGAACTTGGCAAGCCTGTGCCCACCAGCAATTCCCACACGCAAGGGAGAGGAGAAACGGCCTCTCTCCTGGCCAGCTTCTCCCCCAGTTTTGGAGCTGAGCTTCTCCCTCCTCGGGAGGCCGAAGGCCACAAAAGGCTCTCCTGTCCCCTAACTGGCTCCTCCAGAAACAGTCCACACTCAAACCCCTCCACGTTGGCTTCTTCAGCCCATATCCCTCCACCCCACCCCCATGCCCTTACAAGACCACCAGACCAAGATAACATGTTGTACATCACTGACAGTGAGGACCTCAAAAATAAAGTACTTCTACCTTAGCTCTGCCTGGATAACAAGATTATTATAAAGTCAATTATTCTCATTGGTGAACATTTGGGTACAATGTCTGGTATTGCTTAATGCAGAAAAATAATGAGAACGTTTTCCTTTATTATGATTAAGCCCATAAGCTGTAAAGTACTTATGATAAACAAACATTATTAAAGTGAAAAAATGCAAGCCTTAGTTATAGATACATTGTCACTTCAGTCACAAAATATGTATTGTGCATTAACAAACTCACAGAATCACAGATTGGCTGAGGCTGGTGGGCACCTCTGGAGATCGCCCAGTCCAACCCCTCTGCTTGCGCAGGGCCACCTGGGGAAGGTTGCTCATGATCATGTCCACTTGGGTTTTGAATATCTCTAAGGATGGAGACTCCACAGCCTGCCTGGGCAACCTGTACCAGCGTTTCACCCTCATAGTAAAAATGTTTTTTTCTTCCATTTAAATGGAAATTCCTGTATTTCACTTTGCATCCATTGCCTCTTTTCCTGGCACTGGGTACCACTGAGAACAATTTGGCTCTGTCTCCTTTACTCCTCCCATCAGGTACTGATACACATTGGTAAGATCCCTGAGCCATCTCTTCTCCAGGCTGAGCGGTCGCAGCTCTCTCAGCCTTTCCTCACAGGAGGGATGTTCCAGCCCCTTTCACCATCTTTGTGGCCCTTCGTTGGACTCTCTCCAGTATGTCCATGTCTCTCTTGTACTGGGGAGCCCAGAACTGGACCCAGCACTCCAGAAGTGTCTCACCAGTGCTGAGTAGAGGGGAAGGATCACCTCCCTCGACCTGCTGGCAACACTGCCCGATGTGGCCCAGGATGGCACTGGCCTTCTTTGCTGCCAGGGCACATCGTTGACTCTTGTTCACCTTCCTGTCCATCAGGACCCTCAGGTAATAATAAACGCTGTATTGCAGCAATCAAGCTACCATAACCATATGTTACTGTACTGTGATAAGCAATGAAGAAAATTACATGGGAAATGAGCAACCAACAACGTAATACAAAGATTTGACACCAACTTCCTTGTCATGTAGGTGCTAGTAAGACCCCAGGAACCCTCTTTGCTATTTAGTGCGATATAAGGAAGAGATTTTCAGATATTATATAGTGGCCAGTGCTTCCCAGCCTGGAAGCTGGTTGGGCCAGAGGAACTTTTATCTGGATCCAGAACTGCCACCTCCAAGGGGAAAATTTTGCTTCTGTGCAAGTGTAGGCTTGGCTGCCCCGAGCCGGGAGACACCATTTCTCAGAAACATCTCCTTCGAGCTGGTATGGCTCCCGGTTCGGCAATCCTGCCCTGCCCCTGAAACACAACCATTTGCAACTGTCTGCGGGGCATTTTGGCACCTGCCTTGGTGACGCAGCCTGAGGCTCTCTTTGTACGCACCCTCACCCTGAACAACACACCTTCGCTTGCTGGGCCACCTCCAACCTACCGGACCAGCCATCTTTCCTAGCTTTATTCCAGCAGAGGCGCGCCCATGCTGAGGACCTGTCACCGCTCGGGCTTCTTCCAGACCGAATCCAACCCTCTGTCTGACAAATTTCTCCCTGGAGGGGCAATGCCATACTGGGACTCTCAGGAAGGCCAAGGAACCTCTGTTCTTGGGGGGTTTCAAGGCATTGGCCAGGCAATGCCACAGCTGGCCTGACCCAGTGCTGGCCATCACCCTACTCAAATCAGGGGCTGGCCCAGCCGGCCTCCCTAGTCCCATACAACCAGCATGGCTGTGATACTGGGATCCCTGTGCACCTCCACAGACGCTAAGGAGTTAATAGTTGTATACCTGATTAAAGTGTAGAGCGTTAGTCTACTCTCATACCCTATTTTTACTCACGAGCAGATTACCTTCCTCTCACTGATAGGGAACTAGGATGAGGAGCTGAAGAGCAGAAGAGAGCCCTCTCAGCTTCCTAGAAATGAAAGCTATTGCAGCCTCCAAAGTGTCGCATTTTGGAGCGGTTCTATTTTTGCATCTGATGCTGCAGTCTCATGTGGATGC
Organism: Mycteria americana; assembly: GCF_035582795.1. Taxonomy (NCBI): domain Eukaryota; kingdom Metazoa; phylum Chordata; class Aves; order Ciconiiformes; family Ciconiidae; genus Mycteria; species Mycteria americana. Next base: position 120,422,870 of record NC_134366.1, on the reverse strand, counting down.
AAAACGCTGAGCAAGGGCTGGGGGAGGAAGCTGTCTGCAGCACGCAGGTATGACCCTCCTGTTTGAAAGCAATTACAAGAGATCACATTCAGACCGAGTTTTACAGACAAGGGAAAACCCGAAGACAGAAAGAGTCCCACAGCCAAACAGCTATAAAGGGACTTATTTTTGGCACCAACACCCATCATTTCCACTGCACAGTAACTGCAAGGTCAGGGCACCCCAATGAACTGAAACTTTGCCTCACTTTCTGCTCAGTCAAGGAGCACAGCAAGACGAACAAGTATCACAGCTGTGGGCCTGGATTTTAAACGGAAAGAGTTTGCACATATCTTTCTGCACAAATACATATGCAGACACGACGTTGCCACTTTCCTTGGAAAAGCTGTCAAGCTGCCAGCGAACAACGACACACTAGCACCAGCCTGGCGTTAAACTCGGTACAATTACTGTAATAACTCTAGCTGGGCACGATCGCTGGAAGAAGGACAAACAGATTAGTATCATGAAATCCTGGTAGGAATAATTGGACTTTAACTGATGCTGAGGTTATCTGGTTCACATTCCTAATTAGCATTTGCACTTTCCAATGGATCTTAACAATGCACTGTATAAATGTACGGGCTGGCTCTAGCCTTGCATGCAGTAATGTATTTTGGCATGCGGCTGTACTAAACTCTTCCTTTTCCCCTGTTCTTTCTGGTGGGGAAGTATTAGCTAATTTTTTCATTTGCATTGTGCACGATGAAAAAGATTCCATTTGTGTCCACATCACTGATTTTATGTCATTTTACCGTTCCGATTTAAATTGCATTTTGCAAGCTTGATCAACGCTTCAGTTTCTACACTGCACAGGCCACATGCTGGCCTCCTCTGCCCAAACACAAGGAAAACACACAGGAAAGTTATACACGGCAACAAATAACTAGCATACACATGGCGAAGTTTCTCCCTCCCCATGTTGCAGCTTCTGCAATTCTTCTTGCAACACAAACAAGTGTAAATGATTAGCTGGTTGTCAGGAATACTTTGTACTTGCCACAGCGAGCACTCTCTTCCCACAAATTCCCCCAACTGAGTCTCCAAGACGCTGAAATTCCAGCCTCCTGACAACACACTTTCTCATTCTTTCCTCATGAATTACCCAGCTTACACAAAAATATGCCCAATTTCAGGAATAAAAAAAAAAAAAACATTACTTGCACAAATAGTCATTACTTGCAAGTTCAAGTGTATGCAAGCTTCCAAGATCACTTTTGTACTGAGAACCCCATTTCTGGGGGAGGGATTTGACCATCACAAATATGTCATAATTTAATATGCATAGGCAAATATGTGCAGAATTTAAGGCACATAATATGTGCCTACACAAACGTATACAAATTTATGAGTAAGTGAACATTCAGTACGTTCCACATGCAGAGGAGCTGGTGACCACATCGCAGCCCTTCTCCATCTACGGAGAGTCAGTCAGAGGTCCTAAACTCACGCAGTCATTCTGGTAAGGAGCTCATTTTTATCTGCAAATGAAACAAAAATCTGCATACTATGACATTTCCCATACGTCTTCTGAAAGAGTTTGAGCTGGTCAAGATACAAAGGGCTGAACTGAACAACTCTAGAAGCTAATCATTGCACTTTAGGCCAGAAAATTTCCAAATAGGGAGAATGTGTTTTTTGAACAAATCTTGGTTAGAAGATGAAAAAAAAGCAGAAGGTTTCTTTTTCCCAAGGAAGAGAAAAGGAAGAAGACATTCCAAAGTTTAACTTCATTTCACTTGTACACATTTGTATTTTGCATTTTCAGAGGATTTGCTTTTGTGTTTTTTACACTTCTCCACAGTTTCTCTCCATGGGGAAAAGATGATGAAGGAGAAAGGAGATGACAGAGGAGAAAAGAAACCCCAAATTTCTTCAAATCTATCGTTTCTCAACGGAAGTCCCCAGCAGGAAGCTAAGAGGGGAGCATCCAGGAAGAAGAATAGGATGAAGTATCTTTCCTGGAGTGTTAATTGGCAGAGAACCAGCAAGTTTTCCTCTGGTTTACTGAAGCACATCTTACAGACGACATGTATAACTTGCAGGATGAGAGCTTTTAAAAGCATAACATGACTTAACCACTGGAATTTAGGCCCCTACATACCCTGCTGTTCTTGCTGAAAATGGCACTGGCAGTTCCAGAAACATCAACATTCAGTTCATCTGAAAGTTCAGTGTGTTGAGAGTGATGTTCTAGGCATTATACAAAACATTTTAAAGAACATCGCTTCTGCTACTGAACAAAAACTTTGCTGAAGTTACCGGTACAACGTTGGACCCCAAAGACAGCGGTAAGATATATGAAGCGACAAAGCAAACAACAAATACCCTACTCCCCTCTCCCACATAGACAAACAGAGAAAAGTTAAAGATAAAAGAAATTAACTCATCTGGTCTTTCTACTCCAACTATTTTATGTTTCTTAGGGAAAAATCGTGGGTTTGGCACATGCAGAGTATTATAAACGACCATTTACGAGGACACATGTATCCCTTGGATGGACATAATACTCTCATCCAGTTTGTAAACAGTTCGCCAGCATGTGTAAGAGATACTGAACAAGACCTTTCGGCCAGCCTTTCAGGTGACAAAAAAAATACAGGCAATGAAAAGAAAAGGTTCAAAGCAATTGAACCACATTCATTTTTTGGTTCTCAAAAGGAAGTACCGTTTAATCTTTTCCGTATTTCAACGGTAAACTGCATTTGGAAATGTCCCAGGCCACAATACAATCTACTGAATAAACAATTTAGCCAAATGCGGGGAGAACTAAGAACTCAGAATTTCAGAAAGATTTAGTTGAATAAAAGCTGTGTTAAAAGACTTTTTTTTCCAATGTGAGTATATTTCATATCAGGAAATGGTTTTCCTGAAAGTTGCATGCCACTACAAGCTCTCCAAATGTTCTATTTCTTTATTAACCTTTTTATGTGTGAACCTGCATATACATCCCAGTAGGTAACTAATATATTCTAATAGTTTGAAATAAAAATTTCAATAGTATTTTGCCTATCTCTGCTTTTAATTTAGAACTCTATCCCATACTGCTCTGCACATACAAATGAACACCACATAAGAAAACTTACAGTAGACTAGAAGGTATTTTGACATACAGTGACGACTGGTCATTTTCTCCCCCCCCCCCCCCATCATGGTACTGCTATAGTTTATCAGCTTATTGATATTTATTGTAATATAGCACACTGAAATGTATTACCATTCCTGAAAATAACCTTTTCTGACACCTGTCTCCTAAGTATTTAATACAAGCATTTAGATAAATACGTAACACACTATGCTACAGTTACATACCTACAGCAAGTGTCAATGACATTGTATAACATGACATAGTTTTTATCGGGGGCAACCTTCTTTAATGCCATTTGAGCCTGCAATCCTAAAAAGCCAGCAGTAATCTAAAAAAACCCAGGGGACTGCTAAATCCCAGTAAGAAGATTGGTGACCTAGTCCCGATTCTGGCATCAAACCAAATTAGGGTTTTTGCCTTCTGCATCAGCAGCAGAGATCACACCTGCACCGGCATCGTACGAGCTCTAAGCGTACCGACGTGTGCGCTGCACAGTTTGCGTGCTTAGGAATAAAGCGGGCACGTCGTTCACGGCAATGCAAAGCAGCAAAAAGGGGGCACCTGAGAAGCAATGACTACTCTGGAGCAAGTCTTTATACGTGGAAGCGTAACAGCCACGGCTGCATGTGCACAACGGCTACAGAAATACCTGTCAAACGTGATGATTATCAAATGCTTGGGCATCCCAAGTGCATCAACAGAATTCATACTGTAAAAATCGAGATCTGGTAACAGCTTACAAGCACTACTCTCCGATAAAGGAAAAAAAACAGTGGATACTATTTATCAACCAGCAGCTCAATTCTCCGCACATTGATTAGTCTCACACATTTGCTAAATCCTGACGTAAAATGATAAAACGGTATTCCACAATTTTAGAGGCTTTTCAACAGAGAAAGTACTCCCCTTTGCTCAGCCTTCTTAAGAACACAGATTGTTTGGGCTCGGATTTTAACTCGATGTGCAGCTGATCCACTGGCTTAATGCCTCCTGACTGCCCTCCCGCCTCCTGCAAGACACACTGCAGTAACTCAAGCGGGTCTCTTGGGATTCAATACAGCAGCTGAAGCTTTCCAGTGGGGGTTATAAGTATAAATATTTTCCTTATTCTACCTATACTTGGATGAGCTCATCAAACACTCATCTCTCCTGTGTAACTGTTAAGTATGCACAAGCCTAGCACCGAGACAGCAAGGGGAACCAACCGCTACCTGTACCATAAATAGTTACTGGCGTGTATCAGCAAAAATCGACCATAAACGTTTTGTTTATTTTCAGCTGAAAAAAGCTCTACTGTCAACATAGTCAGATTTACAGAGTAATCTTGCCGTATGAATTTAAAAGCCACAGAGCTCTCCCTGACCTACATTGCCAGGCTGGAATGGAAAAAAAATCCAAACACATCACACAGAAACCACAGCACAGAAAGATGCTCTTGAGACAGGAGAGGCAGCATGATGATCAGGCTCTTAGATTAGGACTACCTTAGACTGTATCACACCATCAATGCTGGGGTTGTCAAGAAAAGTAACAGCCTATTCTCAAGCTACATCCAGGTTTTATCCACTTCAGACCAAAGCCGTTTCTGCCAGAGCAAGATAAACCATGAGAGACAGACCTCGCTGCCTATCAAAGCTTTGCTTTGCAAGCAGGTATTTCCTCACCACCCAGTCCCATTTCTGATTACTTTGTTCACTGTATCAACAGACAGGGATAAGAAAACATAAAAGCAGCCCAACAAACACTGCATGGGGCTCAGCTGGGAAAAAATCACGCATAAGAGGTGTTAGGATTTTATATGACGGCTAATATTTTTAGGGGATGATAATAAAGTGAACATTGACTTAGTTTTGGTCTGGAAACAGCAACTCTAAGTGTTAACATGGGGACAGCACCTATAAAATGGGAGCAACTAGCAACAGAGTTAGAGATGAATTCAGACGGCTCGGTCGGGAGCTGGAGCAGGTAACAGGCACTTGAGTAACACAGAAACGGGGCAGGAAACATGACAAAACGCAGGGAGGCTTGGCAGAAGCGTGACCGGGGCAGCGACAAGAAAATCAGCAGCTTCTCTGGGCGGAGGGGCATGGGGTAGATGGGGGAACGGACACATTGTCCAGAAATAACAGGAGGCCTTAAAATCTGAGCATCCATTTGGGGAAGGGAAAAGGGTAAGCAAAGCCCTGCATCCACTGTCTGTGATTTATATTCCAGTAGCACTTAAAAACGCGTGCGGAGGTTGGGTGCTGGCTGCACCAGGCACTCCAGTAAGAAGCAGCAGGCTCTCTGGGGTGAGGACCACCCTGGGCGATGCTCCTGGAGAGGACAAACGTGGAGGGATTGACGCAGTCTCACCCTGGTGAGGCCATCAGCAAGGATGGTGACAAGGACAGGACCCCTGGAGCCAACAGACCTCTATCTCTCTGGGGTAAAAGGCGGGTAAAAGATCATCCTTTCCTGGGCTCTTGCAAACAGGTTAACCAGCAATGAGCCTCGCAGTACCCGGGTTTGAGTGTGCATGACCAAAAAATTTTTAAAAACTTCTCCAGATGGAGAACAAGCTCCTGCTGCCTGGCTCATGTCCAACTGGTGCACCAAGGGGAGGGAACCGGAGGCAACATTTCACTAGGAAGTTTTCAGCTAATCGTTTATTCCCTAGAAAATGCAGTTTCAGGGCAGCTGAAAATATTTGTCAATGTAGGTCGACCTCTCTCAAGAGTTTTCACTACTGTGAAAAATGGCTGGCGCCTCCAAAGTATCAAAATGAAGATTTTTGTCTGCTAAACCCATCATTTCACTGCCCAAATAATTTTCAGGAACTATTAATGAAAGTCAAGAGATAAGAGGACTAGATGCAGAAAATAGACGTGGAGAGGACACGTACAAATATTTGTCTGTTGTTATTTTAAACTTTTGGCATTTATTTTGATTGCGACCATGTCCCCCTTTGTGCCAAAAGGTGGAATTTAAAGCCCAGCCTGCTCTTTACTTGGTGCGACGTCTGAAGGAATGACTTGGGTTTAATTCTTGGTTGTCCTTCAGTCTCTGTAAAATATTTGCATATTAACTGGAGGAAATACAAGAGACCCCAGCTGTCTAATCGCTTAGGTGTGTTTTCCTACCAAGGTTATAAGAGACCTTCTCCCTGAATACCACGCAGCCCAGATGTTCCCAGCCGTGAGGAGCTGCAGGGGACCTGGGGGAGCTGAGCCTCCCCTGCCGAGGAGGAAACGCTCCAGCCCCACAAGTGCCACACCAGCATCCTCCCTCCGCCTCATGGCATTTCCAAAAGGCTTGGCTCAGCCTGAAGTGGCTTTTTTTGATTTAGATTTCTTTAGCTTCAGTGAAATGATAATAATAATCATCACCACTAAAAGGGAGGCCAAACATTTTTATTTTTGTTTCAATTACCAAACTGAAGCAAAACACCTTTTTCTGCTCAGCCTCACAGTTGGTTATTATGAGCTGGACAACACTGGTATCGATTTCCAGACCCTTATGCTTCTTGAATTGACAAGTATTTTAACTCATAAAAAGCTGCCTACAGTATATGGAAAAAGCAAGACAGAAGAGCTGTATATTAACTCTATTCAGCTGGAACATATTCAAGCAATACTCAGACTCCTACTGACATGTGTCAGGTAACATAGATCTTAACTGAATCCCCTGGCTAATCTAAGTCAGCCCTAATTAGTGGGTCTGGGGACAGAAAACATTTGGTGTAACAACAATGATGCATCTCAACGCAGTCACATTTACTGAAACACATCCCGGGGAAGGAACAAAAACCTAAAACAAAGCTCTTCATATTAAATTAACTGAAATGTAAGCAATGAGTAGGTCAAAAGGAAAAGACATTAAAAAAAATTCCCTCTTGCATTCAGTAATTAGTTTCACATGTAAAGCCATTTGCAAGAGACTGTGTGGAATTCATTAAACAATTAAAACGTGCAGGGGGTAACTGAAACTGTATCCTTCACAAAGCAGAGTGCATCTTATTACAGCGGTTTCCTTCCTGACCTTAAAGCCTACCTCAAAACGGATGAGAAATTCAGTGTTATTAAACTTCCTGTGCAAAAGCAGAGCGCAGGTCTGTTGCTGTGACGGGTGCTGGGGAAAGGGTTAGCTTGGTCGCTGGGTGGGGACGGGGACAAGGGGGCCACGCGTTCCCCCACTGCCATACAGAAACACAGAAGGGTTTTTCCTCCAGAGGTAGTCTTGCAAGCCAGATTTGGAAAACCAGGAAAAGAAAGGCATGCAGCACTGAAGTCAGCCACCGCTCTCTTTCATTTCTGGCAGTGGTAGCAGAGCAGAAGTAAGTCTGCTTGTTCTCTATTCTTCAAGCCTGTCCTATGACCATCTTTAATGACTTATTTTTTTAAGGAAGTGTCCATGTACTCTCACTTTTCTGCAGGAGAAAGAAAAGTTCACGTGAAACACAACACTCCATCCTATTTGAGAATCCATTTATTTCATGCCCATTTTGTCTCCAAAAAGGGGTCTCAGCACATACTTGTGCAGGGAAGAAAGGGACCTGTTCACCTCAGTCTGCCTCTGTCCATGTTATAAACCCTAGTTTTGAATGCGTGGAAACAAAACATCACCATTTCAACTCAAGTAGGCTACTCTGGAGTCACTTGAGGGCGTGGGGAAACCCAATATTACGAAAATGGGGTCTCCATCAGGGAGTCACCAGAGGTTCATCACAAAGGCATAGCAGGGGCTATCGCTGCCGACAGCACGGGACACCCAGCTACTGTCCAGGTCCCAGCAGCAGCACGACTGAGAAAGCCGGGTGAAAAAAACCCCCAAACACAGTGTATTTTTACCAATCCCCTCCTACCTCTGCTGACCCCCACCCACCAAGACGAAGGGACACCAGTAATGCTTTCTGTAACGTTGGCTTTCCATGTGCTTCTGCAGCCTGAGTCCTATGGCAACTCAGTCTGTTTGATGTAGGGCTGTGGAGATGCCACAGACAGGCTGCCAAGGAAACATTTGTTTTCATTTACCGCTGTCCTGCACGATAAGAAAGTCTGCACAGTAGAAGAATGAAGGAGTATAAATTACCAATGGGCTCAGACAGCTGAGCCTTTGAAAATGAAATCTAATTATTTTACCATTCATTTAGACAGATTATGTTATAGCTTTCTGATCTCACTTTGTGATTAATAACATGTAAACGTTTAGAGCAGAAACTATGAAGGCAAATTCCAACCTGTTTTAGGAAGACGCTTCAAATTAGGCTACATATAAGGGAGAGGATGACAGCTGGTTCCACTTGCATCTTTTACTTAAAATGCAGTAGTCTAGATAGCAGAAAATTGAGATGGGGCAGAGAGGGAAGAGGAGGGAAATAAATCCTAGAAATAGCGTAATTGTACCACAGCACTTAAAAACCCCTACGTAAAGCGGGGGTTTGGTTCTTCAAACCAACAAATGCAAAGTATAGGTCTAGCTTGCTTAAGAGAGGAGTCTTCAGCACCCTCTTTGCAGTGCCGTTTTGGCCTCAGCTGTGGACTTGGCCGCTTTTGAAATAAAGCATTTCTGGTCCCGATGCTGGCTGGGAGAGCGCAATGGAGAGCGCAAGGAGAACCGCTCAGCATCCGCCTGAGCAGACTGCGTCGACTCCTGTGACTGAGCGCCCATTGGAAACCTCCAGCTTCTTCGTGACACGGGAGAACCACATAGCCACCCTGAGGCTGTTTTTCTTTGATGGAGTATCGGGGACAATGTCAGCGTACAGCAACTACTTCTGCTCCAAAAGCCAACAGCTGTCCCTGGGCAGGCGAAGCACCATTAGACAGCCATCCCACCTCTGAAAGGAAACACCCTTCTTAAATAAGCCCGCCGCTACCATCTGTAGGCTCCCGGACAAGAGCGGCAGTGGGGTACAGATGGTAACGCTTCTGGTTTATAGTTTTGGAGGAGGATGAATGAACAGGTTGGGTTACCTACTTAACCTGGTTTTGGCTTGTAATGTCTTACTGCATGAAAGACTTTCTGGGTCAGGATAGATACAACACACAGGCAGTAACACTGTGGGGCCTCAGGAGAAAGCTTTTACCTGGCATTTGCTTAAGATCCTTTCACCGAATAGATATCACATTAAATGAACCATTGTTAACCTCAGCTTTGAAGTTACATCCGCTACATTTTCCCCTGTAGATATATCTCATACAATATGAAAAACTCCTGGTGTCACAAATGCAAAGTACTGGGTGTGAGAGAGACTGAAAGATACAGGAGAAGGCAGTGAAGATGTTCAGCATTAAATATGGAATAGGAAAGAGGGGCTTCTGAAACAAAGAACACCAAGGGGATAATGGGTTAACCAAACCCCACCTCAGAAGCATCTCATTCTGTGAGTATGTGCAATTTCGGCTGTCAGGTCATTAACTGCATGAACACATAATTGATAAGCTGTAGGTTGCGCTCCACTTGAGAGCAATAAGCTCCTTCAAATTATATTAATATTTAACATATATAAAAGCATTTGTCATTTGCAAAGCACTCTATAGGGTAACTGATGGATTCTGTAATGATCCCCAACTCCCAGACTAGGGAATGCAATTCTAGAGGGACAAATATCTGGCCCACATCCAAATCAAAATTCACTGACAGAGCTATTATTCTAGCTCAGAATTAGGTTTCTAAGTTTCTGGTCCTTCTAGATCACACTGCTTTGCAGCCTTCAGTGGGTAAAAGCATGACACACAGACAGAGCTGGAAGACAGAAGGTGACAACATGGGATGACATTTCTGACTCACATCCACCGATTGTCACATCCCTACCCTGGGCCACCGTCCACAGCGAAAGATGCAGTTAAGTGGGCTGAACACAAGGAATGGAAATATTAAATATTGATTGCCATGTGTTGTCCGCTCCTCTCCCCTTTCCTTTAAGGAATTAATCTTGGGGAATTTACTGACCTCCATAATTTGTTACGTCTTTCAGTATACTTTTTTAATATTTTTTTTTCCCCCCAGTTTAAAGGGATACTCTAAGTTCACTTGTCGGTGATCCTTAAAATATGACAGCATTTTTCTCAAATGTGACAGATTATTTCTCATGCTGCAGCACTGAGCTTCTGCAAAAAAGCCACAGGACTTTGTTATTACCCAAAATTTCTGTAGGAGAACTTCACCTTCAGCCTCCTACATGGTTTCCTGAGATGTCTCCCGAGACAGACCCTCGGGCTCCCTGCCCTACTAACTCCCTTTGTATATACTTTTTTTCCCCAGGGAGAAAAAGCACAGTGAAAGTCCCGTAATTTCTCTTGGCTGGACACAGCATCCTTTTGCTGTAGCTGAACTTTATGCACATGGAAAGTGGACTCCCCTGGGGATCTGCCAAGTGTTCCCATGGGCCAGAGCGGGCTGTGCCAGAGAGGTACCTGTAGTTGCACCCTCAATACACACAGTATGCTGACAATACCACCTAGGAAGGACGCAGTCTGGATCACCCATTTAAGGTATATAAATGCATGCGTCACTCCAGTTGCACTTGTTCAACCGAAATATCTGTGCCTTCTAAACTGCTCCCTGAAATATTTGTGCCTCCTAACCAACTTCTGTTTCAATGCACCCAATGGTCTGCTCATCATCATAGCTTTGTCATTTGAGGATTCATCCTTTTAGGATCTCTATTCTCATCAATATTACGTTCTGCCTAGGAAGTCTAACCATCTTAGAAGCTGAGAAAGTGATTATTGATGACAGACAATACAACTTAAAAATATTTCAGCAGTGTAAGTAGAAAAAATGCATACAAAATTTATATTGGACATTATTCAAGAGCTATTCAGAACTTGCAAAGCAGAGAAATCTGACAAGCAATAAGACATGACAGCTTCTATATGATGGCATTTTGACACTTCAACTCCAACAGAGTCCAAGTTTAGCAAAAAAGTGAAACTTCCTAAAAGAAAGTATTATTCGCAGCATTTTTTTGCATAAGTGGAAGTCTAACATAACAAATCTCCCCTTCTGCCCCATCTTATATTCTCATAAAGCTCAGCCTGCTAGACAAGATTTCCATAGAAATCCTATTTGGTAAAATTTGCTTGATTGTATTCCAAAAAGTGACTCACATTTCATAACCAAGTGGCAAAAGCTGAAATGAGTTTGACTCTTTCCATCAAAGCCAGTATTAGTCATTCTTTCAGTTTAATGGTTTGCATGCTATGCTTGACAGACAAAACTGGGACCGCAGGTCAAGAAATGACAATTTAATAGTCACAAAGTATGTGGCCAGATAAGCTATTGCTAGTCTGAAGGAAACGACACAGGACTTGGCCAGTGAAACTAAAAGATACTCGGCAGCATGACTGCTAAGTTGCCGTAAGAGTAATAAAATCACAGCTCCTGTTTTAGCATAGAAAAATCCGGCCCAAACTGTAAAGCCACAGCTAAATAAAAATCATGAAGTTCTTCATCACCTGCCACTCTCCAAAGCGCTTAAAACAAGAATGGCTGGAGGATGCATGGGCTGAGTGCAATCTGATTGTAAAGACACCAGGATTTGGCTCCCAGTCAGAGACTGCTTTTCTCTGCCCTCTCTCCTTCTTCATGTTCCTGCAGGTTCCCCTTTCAAGCTTGCAGACTATCCCATCTCTACCTTCACATTCTTCTGTCCTCCCCAAGTGGCTTTTCTTCTCTGCTGCACCCTGTGGTTGCCCGAAGGAGGGCTGGCTTTGCTGAGCCCTCCAACACGCATCCTTCCCCTCCCGGCTGCTGCTTGTGGCCTCCTGACCTAAAGCAGGCTCAGGACAGGCTGGTCCACTGTCCAAAGACTACCTCAGTGACGTGGCTGGAAAGGCTGAATGGAGAAATGGGTCCACTCTCAGATGCTGAATTTGCTCATGCTCACTACGAGATGATGAATTTGCTCACGCTCCTCTTCTCCACGGCCTTCTGGAGTTGAAGGCAAGGCAGCCTCTTAGCATGGGTCCACCCGCAGGCACAGATCAGTTCCTAAGTGACAGTGCAGCAAAGACCATCCCTCCCAAAAGTAGGCTCCTGGCAAAGTCCCAGCAGGGAAGGCAAATTTCCTTACAGAAAACCACCAGCAACTTTCTGCCAGTAATGTTTAGACACAGTTACGGTTCACAGACATCGTGGAGAAGCACATAAAACTCACCACTCTCACTGCTATTTGCTCCTGACATTTCCCCTGCCTCCCCTGGGTGTCTCTCATACCCCCGCTAATCTCACGATGGTCAGAATTACTGTTTGGACAGTGACTCAACATGAGTCTCGACTCAGCAGAGTACCAAGGAAAAGAGAAGCCCTATGGGATCAAATCCTTCTTTGTTTATGGGCTTTGCTACCCATAATTCATTTTCTGCATTCTGTTGTGGCATGTGCTGACATAAAATTAATCCAAAGTCTCTGGCTGTTCCAGGGACTGCTCATAATCCCTCACCCAGCTCAAATCTGTGCAACATCTTCAACCTCCAGAGAAAACATTGGAAGCATCTCTGTGCTTGGCATTGGCGAAATATCAGGCCATTCATATTTTCGCTTAAATTAGGAATCTAATTTCAAATATTTTTCTCCAGACAGGATGAAAAAAAAAAGAGACAAAATGTAATTTACCTCTACTTCACATGCATATTCCGATCCATCCAGGAGCGTCACTTTGCACTGCATATTTTTCGGTTTCTTGACGATCTTTAGAGGAGACTTGGAAAGTTTGCTAGATGATGATTTTTGAGAGAGCTTGTCGTCCTCTAGCTGCTGGTATTCCAGCTGTTTTGCACTCGCAGCAGCAAACTCCTGTTCTTTGTCTGTGGCCTACAAAGAGAAAGAAAGATAGGTTTTGAAGTGAGATAAACCGATCACACAATGCAGTACACTATGCACCCTGCACCGAAGCATTTAAGTGAGCCTGGTGTGGGGCTTGGACAAGAAAGCCCCTGATGCAGGACAGAGTTGCCTTTATTTGAAAGATTTCCCACATTCCCCATATTCCTCCCAGCCCTCCCTTCTCACTCCAAAATGTACAGAATACCCACGAAGGAGGGGCATGCATGAAAATACCTCAGGCTTCCACTTTTTCCATAGGCACAAAATCCCACATGGACTTGTTGGACCTGTTTTTTTGTTGTGTTGGAAATGCTGAATAATCGGTAAATGTTGTGATGAATAGATATTCCTACAGTTTCCTGATATTACTTTTAAGTCCTGTACTTATTAAATCGTATGATGCTTCCATGGTGTCATACGGAATAGGAAAATACCATCAGGTTTGCGCTAATTTCGCCGTCAGTAAGAAAACAGTCCCGTGAATGAGGCGAAAGACCCACCCGTGACACTGTGAATTCACAGGGGGATGCTGACGTGCCTGGGAGACTGAAAGGCTCCCCAAGCGCCCGAGCAAAGGGTTAAACAAACAGGATGGAAGTGAGGGGCCAAACGACTTTTATGTGCAGCTGGCTGGCTAATGGATGATAATTACGGGATGAGAGGCTGAATTTTGCTCTCCACAGATGCCCGATAAGTCCCTCAAGCTGGCGAGAAGTAGGTGCTATTTGAAAGACAAATATACTGCAGGGGAACGGGGAGAGAAGAGCCAAGCGCAGTTACTTTTGCTTGGGTTTATCTGAGGGTCAGACCATTTGAAGAGTTACCGCGACGCAGCGCAGCCCGTGGTCCTCTCCACGGCCCTAGATGAAAGCCAGAACAGCTCTACAGCATTTCACCCTTCCTAGCAACTGCACTGTGCCGCAGTCATTACCCTTCTCATCAGTTATGCTCCTGATAGTCTCCAAACAAAACCTCAACAGGAGTGCTGTAATACCTAAGCTAAAGCTTAAATGAAATTAAAAAAAAAAAAAAAAGAAAGAAAAAAAAAATCTTTCCGTTATCTCACTACAAGGGGAAAAAACAAAATCCAACTGTTTTGGCTCTGAATGATTTCAGCGTAATAAGCACCAAGCATTGCTGGAAATATGTTGTAAATTAATCCTCCAAGTCTGTTTCCATTCATTGTATATAATAAACCTTCATGAGAATGGAGCAAATCTGTCCAAAAGCTTTAATCTGCTTTGAGACCAGAACAACCTTGCATCATATAACCAGCAACAACAGTGTACCGCTAAATCACAGGGAACTTTCCCCAAGAGATTTCATACAAACAAGCTTCCCCTCTGCCTTTGGGTGAATGGGGGAAAGAGGAATTTGGAATTGGCTCCGCTACCAACAGCGCCAGCTCCCGCCAAAGCCCCAGCAAACTGCAAAGAGGCAACTGCAAAGAGGGGAGGCAAGACCCACGCTCCTCCTTTCCCTGCAAGAGAGGACATAGCAAAGGTCTCCTGGGCTTCCCTGGGTGAGGAGACTAGAAGAAAGTGGGACTAGGAAGACAAAAAAGCAACACAAAAGCTCCTTTCAAAATCTGCCTCATCCCCTGAGCCGTGGATGTTCTTCCCCAGGAGTAGCCCAGTGCCAGCCGGCTCTTCCCCCATCTAGCTCCAGCACCGGAGGACTTTCTCCTTCCAGCACTTGGACACCAGCTCTGTGTCTTGGACGTCAAGGTCCTCGCATACCTTGAAGGCTGGCGAGAGATGAAGGCACAGCGTATGTCAGCGGATTAGCTGTTTGCTGAGCATTTGAGGCTCACAGCGGCTGTGACGAAGGGGGAGAGTCCCCCCAGGCTCAGAGCAAAGCCTGAGGCCAGCTACCCCTCTACCACAATCGTGGCCAGCTGGCGAGTGGTCCAACCTACTGCACCGAGAGCAAAACAAGACTGAAGATGTCTCCTGCTAGGGCCTCTGTGAAGAGCTGCGCTGCTGCTGATGGGCAGAGGGGCTCTCTGATGGTTTCCATGCGTTTTGTTAAAGAAACCTGCCAGGGAAGGTGCACATGCACATGCGTGGGTGCAAAAGTAATTCCAGGGCTGGAAAAAAAAAAAATGTACTGTCATGCCCAGTGGCTCATTAGATGTGAGAGTTAACACCCTGCCCCAACAAAAAACAGCCAACAAAAAACACAGATGCATGGGATTAATCTTTTTCAAGAAAACAGGAAAGCTGCTTGAGAGAAAAGCCCGCAACAACAAGGGCACCCAGCAGCCATTTAAATTTTAGAACCATCCTTAGGTTGCAAACAATTTCTGTGAATCCTAATGGATTGGTGATTATTCTCCTTCACGAAGACACGTGGTATCTCAGGACTACAGCAGATATTTTCTTATTTATAAATATTTTTTTAAAAAAATAGTATTGAGGTTATTTTGTTTGTTAAGGTTCCCATCTACATTAAGATCAAGGGAATGTGTCTAGGTTAAAATCACACAAAGGATTTTCTCTCAATTGTCTGGAGAACAAAACATGCCAAGAACTATTAGAGAAGATCCCCCAAACTATGCTGACATGTTCAGGCACTGAGGTACTTTCAGGCTGTATTAAGCCTCTTCTTCCTAAAGAAACTTGACATCCTGGTATCTCGGAAAAAAAAAAGTGGCCAGTGAAAAACCCATGTACTCAGTGAATTATTTGGAACTCCGCAAGCATAGTTGCATTTTCTTCTAAATTCTTCCCCAAGATACCGCTGTGCTGTATGGCTGCAGTATTTTCAGTGTCACGGACTCAAGTCTCGTGCAGCACAAGTTGCTTCAGTTGGTTTGCGGTTTTTGAACATAAGCTGTCTCATCTCTATCTGTATTACTGTACCTTACTACGACACAGTATGTTCAACCCCTTCTGAAGCTGGACCCCCCTCTCGAAGCAAGCCCTTCAAGTCACAGGATTCAGCAATAATGATCTTTGACGCTTCACAGCTTCTCGCTGGGGTATGAAGTGGTATTACCAAGCTTGCACAACGCATGAATCCTATTGCGCAACGCATGAATCCTATCTGCTTACGATAGTTGCTCAGAAATGTCAGTGCCCAACCCACGCGATGCCTTCTTGCTCATTTTCAACGAGAGGGGAAGGCAAGAAGAGAGTACGATTGCATTATCATACCTGATAGAAAGGGCTCATTTCTGTAGTAACTGCTAATCTCAACATGAAGAAGCCTTTCTGTCTTCATTAAAATGTTCTTTTTTTTATATGTGTAGAATGACAACAAAAAGTCACCGTCATGGATCGGTAACTTAAATCTTTCTTCCCAAGGTTCTCTCATATGAACGATAGCAAAAAACATCAACTTCCTCACTGCAATTACAGATGGCAAGAGAGAGAATGATACCAATTACTCCTTCAATTTTGGGCTTTTTTAATGACACCATTGCCAATAGCTCTGTCTCTTAGTGCCGTGTTTAAGTGGTTCTTTCCTGTGATACAGACACTTAAGCCACTACAACACACACTGGGCAGATCACTGCAGCTGGATTTGGTAGTCAGCTTACAACAGGGACTTTCGGATTCAAACTGGTAATCTCAATGGGAAGGCCTCACATATCCCTTCGCTAACCTAGTTCTTCTATCAAGGCTTCTGCAGACACCTGCCCACAGGTGATCTTTGGGAAAGGAAGGGATCACGCAGCACACGAGTGCATCTCAGGTCTCCAGACTCACACCTACGTAAACACAGATAGACAGGTTTGGTGCCTAAGGGGTTTTGTTGTTGTTGTGGTGGTGGTTTCTGGGTTTGTTTTGTTTAAGATGAAAAGAAACTTGGGGCAGAAAGATTACTGAAGATGTCTGGAAGAATAAAATTAATAATACTTATGCCTAGGCCTGATAGAATTATATTTTAAATTAATGACCAGTTTGTGCAGCACCTTTCTCTTTTGGAGAAGCAGCCCTGCCTCTTTTCCCCAAACTAACTACATGCAATTTCTGATCTATTTCAGAGACCAAAATTGTCCTAACACGTAATCGGTGGATGTGGGAGCAAGAGCAGAGAAGTATTTGGTGGGTGTGGAGTGAGGCTGATCAGGGTTTATCCACGGTAAAAATGGTTAGCAATCAAAAAAATAAGCAGTTCTTCTAATGGTTGATCTTCAGTAGCAATAAACATCAGAAATCGTGCCCTGCTATGTCTACCTCTTGAGATATTAGAAGTCAGACACAAGACACCTCTTTTAATTTGGTCCCAGAAACATCTGTTGTCCCAAGCATTTAGGTAATGCACCCATGAACCAGGAAGACATAAAAATACTTTGTTTGTATTTGAAATTGCTTACACCCCCATTTTTTCCCCACCAACAGCAAGTTTGGGTTGTAGCTCTGTGGACAAAAGCTTAAAACCCAAGACCACAGCCAGCCCCAAACAGCTTCTACGGGAGCACTCACGCTGATTTTAAGTAGTGCCTTACATCTGCTTGCTTTACCAGCACTGTCTCCCAACTAGGTAAAATAACAGGACCTCACTTCAAACCATCTGATTTTTTTAAAGGGTAGAAGAGAAGAGGAGTTAGACTGACTTATTCCACTCTTCAAAGGTGAACGTGATCAGATGTGGGTCATAACCTTACGGAGCTAAGGGATGTGATTTGCAGGTACCTCATTAATTGTGTGTCACTTACCCATGAAGAACAATGCCTGTTAATCTATTGACTGGAAATTATTAACGGGAAAAAGAAAGCAGCTTCCACAAATTTAATAAGTGCAACAATGAACCAAATGGAAAAGCAAGCGATAGCTCTTCTGAAACCTGTTACGCAAAAAGTTAAAGTAATTATAATACAGTCATTTCAGAACTATGAGAAGCTTAAGGGACCACAGATTCTTCACGGCGCACACATCAGACAAGCAAGCATGAAATCCGTTTTCATCAGGTGTTAAAGAAGAAATGAACTCTGAAAACATTTTCAGCATCTTAAAAATTGGCACTGTTTGCTATCTAATGCAAATGCAAGATCGAAGATGTTTCCTGCTTAGGTAATAAGACTGCCCTTATATTTAAGCACTGAAGGTAGAAAAGACCTGACAGGAATTTCAAAACATGCTGCATGAGAACTATTATTTTTTAAATGCAAGAGACCAACCAGTCAAGATCTACAGCATCACACCAAACAGCCTTCCATGTGCATCTGAACATATATTTCTGCTCCTAACACACCAGGGTCATTATTTCCCAGGAGCAATAAGTGGGCACGTAGCTAGTTGCACGCAGTGAGCGTGCATGCATGGGCTCCCTTACCTGCTCCTTCTTCACGGGCGTGCTGTGGGCTGCCACAGCCGAGAACTGCTCGAGCGCGTTTTGATGCTCTTCGCTCAGCTGCTGCTGCTGGTCCTGCGGCTGGGTCTCCGCCGCCCCTTGCTGCGCAGGGCTCTCCTGCTGATCCTGCTCTTTATCCTTGGACTCGGAGTCCGATCCTGATTCTGTAGTCATGGTTGGTTATTCTGTAAAACAAGGTGAGCAGACCTACTGAGTACAATCTTGTAGCCGTGAATTTGTAGGCTAGGCTTACAAAATGGAGAAACATCAGGTGCAAAGTTTTAGTCTTAATGTACCCGCCCTTTAAAACTAAAATGGCTATTACTGGCCCAACGAGGATCCCTAGGAAAGCTTCAGTAGTGCAAAAGACCAGGTCTAAATGCATCTGTACTCTGAGGAAGAGCACGTTGCCATAAAATCTTACTCTAAATTACAATATACAGACATTATAGGAATTACGTTGAAGTTACATACAGACATACAGTTCTACATAGCTCATAATTTGTAAAAGGAGAGTAATACAGTGAGAAAAGCTCATGTGATGGAGGGCCCTAAATCCAACACGATTCACTGCAGTTTGGGTTTCTAAACCATGTGGAAATTTTTGAAAACATTAAATCTTTTGTTCTTTACATTTAAGGTAATGGGGCTTGAACTCCTCAACACCTGCACTCCCTTTTGGAAATGGCCTCAAGTACTTTTGATGCTTCCAGGCAACATATACACTAAAAACATCCGAAGTGGGCCCACCATCAGTTCAAATGTACAACTGTCCTTAAGCACAGTTCTGTCCTTCCTGCTTGAATTCACCCAGGCTTCTGTCATCTCTTTCTAAGTGCTGGAGCATCCAAAAGAAAAGATAAATACTACCATTAAGTCATTCTAAGTGTTAGATTTAAAATAAAGTAAATATGACTTTCCTTGAATGTGAAAAGGCTGTTCGAACTTAACTTTGGCCAGTACCAAATCAATATGAAAATATTAGCAATATTTGTTCAAAATCTAACTATTTCAATTAAATAGTTTCATTACAAATATGTGGTTGGCACCCAATTCTCAAACTATATAGAAGCAAAACCCAACTTTAAAAAATACTGTGATTTTGTATCAAAACAAGAATTTGAAAAAGCAGACTCTGTGCCCGTTCAGCAAATAAGAGTCTGCTCTTACGTTTGTTACTCGTACGCCCATAGTCCTCATGTCTTATCCTTGAGCATTTTGCTTTTAAGCAACTCAAAAACAAACCAGTCTGCTGCAATCTATTTCTGTTCATCATCAGGCCATGATTTCTTTAACCTGGTAACCATAGCTACTATATAATTATAAGCAGTTCCACAGAATATACATCTGCTAATTCATCTGCTAGGAAGTCACTATCAACTCTTAACATACACTACAATGTTTACTAGTAGAAACAGGTTTATTAAAGATCACAAAAAAGTACAGGCCTTTTTCTTTTTTTTTTTTTTCAAACTTAACTGTTTAACAAGCTACATTGCTTGACAGAAAATGTTTTAGATGAGGCCAATTACCATCTTCAAACTCCTTTATGTGTTCTGCACTTTCAAGGTTAAGTCCTCCAGTGAATACATGTCTCTGTACAGCAAGCAAGTGCCCAGCATTCAGCCTGTGCTCAGTTTTAGCACTGCGTGGGAGGTCGGGGGTGCACGTTCCTACCTCCTGCATGCCAAAACAGCACGAGAGAGAAGCAGAACTAGAAAGCATCTATGGCAGATTTATGCTTCAGGCCACATTTTCAAAGTACTAATGTGTGATACACTTGTTTAGGAATACATCATAAATTTCTACACTCAAAGCGGCACAGTTATATCAAAAATACCTTTTAAAATGTATTGTTTAACAAATTGTCTTTAGCATCTACAGAAAGCAATAATTAACTCATGTCTTTTCAAATGTGACAGTCAGAAAGGCATTCATCTAATCAAACTTCAGATGTCCACATCTGAGATGGTCACTTCAAATGCAGAGGAGAAACCCAGACGTTTCAGGGAGCGATTCATCTGACCTATTTTAGATGCCTGCTTTAAGCCGAGATAAATCACATACTAGTGCAACTTTGTCCGACTCGCTATGAAGGAAACCTAAACAAGTTCCTCTGATGTAGATCAAACCAACCCATCCTCCATTTTCAATTCTATTAAGCCACTCTTCTTTGTACGCTTTAAAAATTAAATTGCAGAACAATGTTAATCTCCCAGAGTTTTGTTTTGCCCATCTGTCAGATCAACATGGAATAAACTATTCTTCATCTGATGCTATTACGGTTGCCTTGCTTTAAAAGCACCCAGGTCTTGACAAACTTCACAAGTTTTTCCCTGCACTCTCAAACCATTTTTTGTACAAATGTATGAAGATATGAAAAGCAAATTAATTAGATAATTATTCAATACAAATCAGACTCCATATTTTATTTTCTTTTCCAGAAACTATGAATTAGAAAGTAACAAAAAACTAACTTACAGCTACAAAAATTATTGATCAAACACCACCGGACAGCATAGATGACCCATACAAAGCGTAATGCATGGAAGTTGTAGTACAAAGTCTTTTTTTTCCCCCTCTTGATATGAGTTAGAGCAGTGTAAATAGAAAGCAACTATCATACTTGCTGTTTGGAAGCAGTCACCCCAAGTATCTTGAGGCGTTAATCTATATAGGATCAGATTGCCAGTCAATACAAATCAAAAGTCTGTCTTCCTTCAGCTGCCATCGCTGCGTCTCTGGAAGCTCATTTTTGCACCATATACAGCTTCTTTCTTAATAAACATTTGTATCCTGGCTGTTTGTGAGCATGGAAACACAGCCATTTAAATTAGCCCCATAAAACACAACTTCATGTAGCAGGAGATGAAAACAAGTTTTACTTTTCTTGCCAGTTATAATTTTGCATCTCAAGGAACAACAAATGTGGTTCTTAACTTTTTCTGGGCCACTCCCGCATGAAGCAGAGCCTTACAATACTGTGAGTTACTCTCTGGGACTGGTTTTCTCTCCAGTTACATGAGTCCTCGCTTGCTCTAAGAGTGCTTTGTTAGAAAACTTTTTGTGTGTTATCAAATCTTTTAGCATAAGTGATTCCCTGGATACAATATTCCTGTCATTAGTCAGACAGCAGATGGATTTAATTAACCCAAGGTTACCCATTTCCAAATGTCGTCTTTATTTCCCTACGCATACTAATATGTTTAATAACAAATAGCGAGAACAAAATACTATTGATTTCACACTGTTATCTCACAGACATAAATAGAAGCAAAGCAAACACATTTTGAATCCAATTTCTTACAAACTCCTCCGATGATTGTATTGTTAAGATTTAGCTCATTCCATCTAGTGCAGGTTGAAAACACCTAAATTACAAGACAGAAAACAACATTCCTCTCTCAGTGCAAACCAATGGTTCCTCAGCAAACAGCTGCTTACCCAAAAGAACTTTGACAGCATTTCATTTTTTATAAATGGCACAACAATCCTCCTAGGAAGCAGCAGTTTCACTTACTGGAAGAAGTAACAGTAACCTTAAAAAAATTAATGACATAAATATTACTCTACTTTTGTTTGTATGCAGCAAACCTGACAGAATAGCTAGCAGTGTCTACACATTTGTCAAACACATATAACTGGCGGAGAATTTCTTATTCTTATTTTATTAGTTTATTTACTATACCTGGCTACGTACCAAAATCATGACTCCTAATGCGAATTTCAGTACAGGAAGAAAGAAATCACTGCAGTTCCTTAAACTTTTTCTGTTCCCAGCACAACCCTCGTATCAAATTCCCCTTTCCAGCAAACAGAAAACAAACTAATGAAAAGAAACTAAGAGCACTACCTTATACAAATGAGGTAATACTATGCAAGCCAGATGTGCTCTTGGACAGCTAAGTTTTGGCTTACAACCCAATATTCAAAGATTCTAAAAGATTAGCTGAGTCCAAACTTAACACAGATGCTGCTAATACTGGATAGTCTAAGGCTAAAGTCAATTTGGCTACGGAATTCAATCACAATGAAAATCAAGTCTTTTGATTAAAGGAAAAAAAAAAAAGCCAAGAACTAGCTTATTTTAATCTACTACTTAAAATTTAAGTTAAAAATGTATGTACTTTCAGCAGTGTAAAGGTTTAAAATATAAGTGTTTGAGAGTGCTGCAGAAGAATAATTAAGGGAAGATAAACATTAATATACTATCAAGGTATTAAAGCACAACTTCAAAAAACTACATGGCATTTAAAAATAATTTTTATTAGATCAAATCACAGAAAAGAAATCTTTTCATACCCTTACACTATACAAAGTGAAGACATTACATAGGGATTGCAAAACCTGCAAACCACTTGCGCAAAGCCTACAGCCTAAAACCTTCCAACGCACCTAGCCCTTGTTACCTACAGCTACCAACATATTGCAGCTCGGGAGATTACCATTTCCATTGCCAATTACTTGCTAGGGACTTAAAGCACATAATTTCCTTTTCTCCATACGGGAATGAAAATCATGTTGTCCTCTATTTATAATTCTCTGAGCAGGCAAAGCCCAGGCTATGTCACCTGGTCCCCTCCAGCAAGTGACAAGTCACAATCTACTGTATATATTCATACATTCAACAAGTTATTTGACTCCTTGCCTCCCATTCTCAGAGCACAGACCTTCTGGGTTGCATCTACTGAGCAAAATTCACAGCTAATTGACAACAAAGTCCACAGTTTAATTAACCCAGCAGTCATTAATAAACCTTTATTTATATATAAATACATGTTAGTGAAAATATCTGCTATATTAAGCAAACGGAAATCACATTACAGAAGAAATTGCAAATTAATTCCGAATAAATTGTGATGTAATGACAAAACAAAATTGAACCAAGTATAATTAAATGAACTATACATAGCCACTAACTATTTCCTGTAATGCACAGATTAATGATTTACATTTAAATGCTTCTTTGATCTAATTAATTCTCTTTGTGGAAAGTTCTTCTTTAATTACAATAATTTCTGAAGACTGTTATAAATCATTGCAAAGGTCCAAATTTGAAAGTTATGTAACAAAATAATGATTCCATACTTCAAAAATAATGTTCTGCATAACAAGAGACATATTTATCCAATAACGATGAGATGCTGATGAGAAGACCATATGGAGAACAATATTGCTGCTATAAGCAGTAACAGAAATGTCAATATATGTTTCAAGAAAAGAATACACGCCAGAACGCCGACTTCTAAGCTTGAAATATAAACTGTTTTCATCAGACTGCTTGAAGTCTCAGCTCGCTTCATTCCAGTTGGGTTCCTTATTAGGTAAACGACCATTTTTTGTTGATCCTCTTTAATTTGGGTGAGTTTTGCTCTCACGTGCAGGAGGCACCTAAGCCACAAAAGCCTGGCGTGGGGTTCCTGGGAGAGGTGAGAGGCAGGACCTCTGCTGCGTTTCGCCAGGAGTTAAGACCGACTCTTTCTTTACGCATCGCCATCCTCCGGCGCCGGCAGCAACCGGAGGCCTTACAGAGGAGGCATCTCCCCAGCATCACGGTTTGTCCAGCGGGTGCCGATAAACCAAAGCGACTGCAGAGCCACAGCCTGAACAGATGTGGGTGGGGAATGACCACAAAAAGGGCAACTGGATGCCCCCCCCCCCCCCAACTGCACACTCCTGTTACCTCTCTCCTGCCAGCACCAGTGTAATTTGGGGGGGCAGGCGGCTCAGCTGGGAGGGCTGAACCTCCCCAGCACGGGGAGGGGGAAGCAGCATCCCTCCTTCAGGCATCAGTGGGCACCCCGTCTAACACGGCTGTGAGGCTCCAGCCCAGTAAGTGCAACCCTTATACCTTAACTCACAAACACACTGGCTATACTGAGAGTTTAGCACTGCACCTTAAACATACACGTACAACAAAGACAGACATTAGAGCCAGCACATGGAAAAAGGCACAAAAAGAAAGTCAAAAAAGTAACAACAAGAGAGACAAGAGGAAAACCAATGGAGAGAGGTGCTAAGCATCAGGATGAGCTGCAATTGTGCCAGCACAGCACGCTGCGGGTTAAACGACTTGACAGATTTGGTGGCACAACCCATGGACCCAAGCACAGGCGCAAGAGAGAGACTTCAGGGAAGACAGGAAGGTGTTAATAAGCAAAATTAGAAGAGGCTGGTTGGAGGTGTTGTGACACATAGCATGAGTTAAAATATTTGTTTGGCCTTCAAGGAAGGTATATGATACAGGGGTTTTTTTAAAGTTTCTTCATGAAGATGAAAGAAGGAAAAACAGAAGCAACATCTGAGGAAGAAGTCGTGTAATCTGGAGGAGATGGAGGAGACACCTTAAAACCAACAGACACACCCTTCACAGAATCACAGAATCGTATAGGTTGGAAAAGACCTTTAAGATCATCGAGTCCAACCGTAAACCTAACACTACCAAGACCACCACTACACCATGTCCCTAAACACCTCATCCAAACGGCTTTTAAATACCTCCAGGGATGGTGACTCAACCACTTCCCTGGGCAGCCTGTTCCAATGCTTGATAACCCTTTCAGTGAAGTAAGATTTCCTAATATCCAGTCTAAACCTCCCCTGGCGCAACTTGAGGCCATTTCCTCTCGTCCTATCACTTGTTACCTGGGAGAAGAGACCGACCCCCACCTCACTACAACCTCCTTTCAGGTAGTTGTAGAGAGCAATAAGGTCTCCCCTCAGCCTCCTTTTCTCCAGGCTAAACCACCCCAGTTCCCTCAGCCGCTCCTCAGAAGACTTCTGCTCTAGACCCTTCACCAGCTTCTTTGCTCTTCTTTGGACATGCAGAGGGGGCAAAAAGGCAATGGCAGACTTGAATTACCCAGAAGGACCCAAACCTCCCCCGCCCCGGGCATGCGTGCACCTCTCTGGCAACCACGGAATGAAAACGCAGCTGAGTGTTTCTGGAGAGATTATCCTCCACCTTGCAAGGGTGGGGACGGGAAGCATCAGGAGCTTTTAAATGACAAGGGGGGCGGGAGGTAATATATCAAAAAGGGATTGTACACCAAAGCAGAACCAAGGACACGTGACTCAGGGATGAGCATAAAAGACCAACATCAACATAAAAGGAGAAACGAAGACTAACATGCAAAGTGACTTACAATCAGCAAGAGAGACAACAAACAACAAGAAGAGAGTCTCTAAATACATTAGAAGGCAAACCAGGCCTGTTACTGAACACAGGAAAGGCTGAATTATCCCGTACCTCACTTCACAGCAGCTAGCTGGGACCAGAGACTCAGGGCATCTTCCACCTGCCGTGCAGGATGTGCAAGCGCAGGCTGGATGGAGTAAGGGAAGAACAGCCCAAACACCTGAGTAAGCCAGGTGGTTTCAAGTCAGCAGGAACCACTGGAAACGTCCCTACAGTGCTTGGGGAACTACCAGCAACCATCTCTAAATCATTAACCACCGCCTCGCAGATGCCAGAGAGGCCAGGTAAGGTCTAAAAGAAATGAAAAGACCCAACACAGCACCCGATCTTACAAAGGAAAGTGGGGACGGAAATTACAGTGTACTTTTAATACCAGAGAAGTTACTGGAGCACACTGCTAAAGGATTTCTAATCCTGTACAAATAATGAGATCAGAGAAAAAAAAAAACACAACCCACAGTCAACATGAATGTTTCAAAAAGTCGTGTCAAACTAGTGTAATGTCTCTCTCACTCTCTCTGACAGGGCATCTGTCCCAGCTGATAAAAAGAAAGTGGTACAGACGACAGAGCCTATCTTTAGAAAGGCTTTTAAAACAGCCCCGCATGACTTTTTCATGAGTGAACCACAGAAATAGTTTAAATGATTTAAAAAAAAAAAAAAAAAAAAAAAGAAAAAGGAAAAAAAAAAGGTGCACAAGCGATTAAAAAACCCAAACCCTAGACTACGAATAGTTATCAGCAGCACGATGACAGCCTGTGAGAACTTATCGATTTGAGGAATCACAGCCCTTTGAGCATCAGTGAAGGAAGGGAGAGTGCCCGAACCGTGCTCAGCATCGCACCAGGGAGGCTGGGGCACGCTGCTGGCATCCTCACCAGGCTCAAAGGAGAGAAAAGCAGTCTGACAGAAAACCATATATAGGCTGAATCTGACTACATTCTCGTAAGGGTGACAGCAACAGGAGTGGGGACCTCAGAAGTGCAAAGTGATGGGGAAGCTATGGGTTAGGCAGCAGGAATGAAGCAGCATGAGGGTCTGAAGTAATGCGTTAAGCAAGATGAATTTCAGTCTGGGACACGATGCTGGAGCTTTTCTGCCTTCTGCAGCACCAGGGAGAAGTGTACAGCATACTGTATTTCAGTTTGGGATTCATCTTTTTTGAAAAATATGCATTAAAGAGTGTCAAGAAGAGAGTAGGAAGAACGATAATGGGTTTAGACAACGTGACCAGTAGAAAAAGGTTTAAGGAGCTGAATTTGTTTACCCTGGGAAAGGGAATAGAGAGAGGGGAGCTGGTAAGAGCCTTGCGATACATACAAGCTTCTTGCAGACAGAAAGTAATCAAGCATTTGCTAACAGTGGAGCAAGAACTTGATTGGCTTCAAGTGGGATTTAGAGTAGATGGTATATCAACTAGAACGACAGTCAAGAAGAGGTTATCTATAGCTGTGTGGAGTCATCACTGGAGACATACAGACAAACAACAGCAGCAAAATTCCTGTTTGCAACTTTATAAAGCATAAGCAATTAAAATTTTGTTGATTTTGCTACCCCTTCCACTTCGGTTGGCAACTCTGAATTCACAAAATGCATATATTTGCTTCTGCTTCAGAGCATCTGGATGCATAGGATAACATTTTTATTTCCTGTTTACCTTTCATTTCTATGATTCAGTGAAATTACCTGGGTCTGTTCTGCTCTCTTGATGGGTGGCTTCCCACAGCAATAAAACCACGAATCACTGCAATTTCTGTTGCCCCTCCTGCACACAAGGTTTATGAAGAGTATGACTGACCAGGTTCCCTGAAGGCACCAGATCACCTTTTGGAGGTTGTATCCCCTAGAGCACCCCAAGGCTACCCTAATTTCTGAACAGGACAAGAAAAATCAGGCCACCCTAACCCGTTTGGGCTGGTTTTTTCCCGCCTTGCTGATCCAAGCAGTTTTCCCCACGGGCAGACATGGATTTACCGGAGGAAGAAGGGAACTGCGTTCTCCCACCAAACTCTCTGTACAGGGCTCCAGGCACAGGGTGCAGTTGCCGCTGCACCTTTCCTGCACCCAGAGTGGGGGCTGGCTCTGCCCCCCTCATCCCGCGGTGCCAGGATTCATCTCCAAAAGCAGGATCGCAGCCACTGCCCACCGCTCACGCCGCGGTTCCTGCAGGCAGATCCCGTCTAGAAGAAACCGCACACACGAGCTGGCAAATGCACACATGCCTGGGAGTGCTGGGTGTAACTATAGAAGTGCACAGCGATTAAACCCAAGCCTGACGGCTATTTCATTCATTTAAAAAAAAAAAAAAAAAAGCACAACACACATACACAAAACAAAAACCCCCAAAACCACACACACACACAAAAAACCCAAAACCAAAAAGGTAAAAGGAGGACTCCTGAGAAACACAAGAAACTGCTGCTTATAACAGACTTCAGCAAAGCGTCCGCTCACTGAAAACCTTTAATGCGCACAAATACAGTGATTGCAGGAAGGTAAGGGGGTGCAGAAATAACACACAAATAACTCAATAAATAAGTATGCCAAGAAACAAAAGGGAATTACAGGGGGCAGGCAGATGTGAGGAGGAGGAGAAGGAAATGAAGGAACCAGTAATGGAGACTACAGCAGCATGCCACAGATGCTGGTCATGAGAGAACTCCATAGAAACACCCTCAACTTCACCCTTTCCTCATTTCAGTTAAAAAAAAAAAAAAAATAAATCCAGGCAAAAGAAAACACAGCAAAACTGCCTGTAGTGCTGTGCTGTGATTACAACTGATTGATAACTATTTCATTCAGCAACTAAAAAGGGAGGAAAGAGCCCTCAGTGGCACACCCTGATTTTCTGCAGACAAGTGACTTTGATTACTTGGGCTACATTACATGAGGTTTTGACCTTTCTGAATTGCTCTGGATTCAAACATTCACGTGGAGCCCCTTGTGTATCATTCACTATTTAAAAGTTGTATTTAATGCTAGAGAGACTGAGTATGCTTCAGGCATCAGATCGTTAGAGTTCATATTCTCTGATATTGAGCAGAAGATAGAATCAATTAAAAAAAATTACAAAAAAAAAAGTTGCATGAGTTGCTGACACATGGCAGGTGTGCTACATTATCACACTACCCTCAGGCCAAAATACTGTAACACCTGTGAACAATATTTTCTGTTTCATACCCTACCTAAATAGACTGTGCTCCAGTGCTCCCAAGCTGGGGACCTGCCTAACCCCACAGAAACAAGGGAATCAGATAGGCAAGGTACGGATCAGACCATCAAGCCCATCTCCTCCAAGGGCTTCCTGCTCCCTCCCACCAGACATTTATCTTTCCAGCTCAGGTGATGTAAAAGCCTACAAAGTAAAAAAAAAAAAATAATGAACTATAATTTAAAATATCAACATGACTTTTGTGATTTCCTGGCATCTTACTAACTAGAATTCAGCAAAGAAACCAGGGGTTTTTTGGTTTGTTTTTTTTTTTTTGTTTTTTTTTTTTTTCTTTATTTTACTGAGTGGTGCTTGACAAAGTCACAAAGGACTGCTTGCTGATTAATTAAACTCTCCCCAGCCTATTGCAAAAGCAATGGAGTATTACAATTTTTTTTGCTTTTGCAGTGAATGGATACTTCCCCCCCATTTTTATGGTTTTGGGGGGATTCTTTGTTACATTTTTGTAGCCTTTTCTCCAATCCACTGTCATTCAGAGATGGAAAAAAGGAAGCATTTGGGGCAGAGAAGACAGAGGTTTCGCAGTCAGCTGGCTAATGCCTCTTCCAGCCAGCCGCTGCCATTTCCATCCTTCGCTGCTGCTCCGTCCCAGCCAGACACACATTAGCACGGCAGCCCAGAGCTCTGCTCCCAGCCCCAGCCCCAGCCCGGGCCCACATGTACTGCTGCCCTGAAGCATGCTGAGCTTCAGCAGGCCACAGTGTTTTCCATAAAGCTGCCCAGAACTGAGCCTTTTAAAAAAATTTTTAAGGGAGTCATCAATCATTTATTCTTGGAGGCAGCCGTCCGACATGGGTCATGCAAGACAGGGTGCTTGGCTTCCCCCATGGCATCCCCGACCGGTGCTCTCCATCACTGGGGAGCTGCAGGTTTTCTTGAATGCTGGTTTAAAATAATTGGGAAAACTTCAAACTCAGGCAGACACAAAAGGAAGGAACAAGTCACAGGCAGCAAAAAAACCCGAGGAACCACCCCTGAATCCGTACTGGGTCCTAGTTAAATAAAGGCGGCTCTGTGCAAGGAGAGCGATCGTGCTGAGGCCTGGGGCTGAAAGTGCTCCTACTTCATCTTCCTCTTTTTTTCCCCCCCCAAATATCATACTAATTTTACATCCTGTTTTTTAACTTTTTAAGGAATTAAACGGGCTGATGCAGTAAGGCTACATGATGAGGCACCACAGCGTGTTTAGTCGTAATAGCTTTTGTTTTTCTGAAATGGATTATTCACTTTGTATTTAGATTTTAATCTCCTGGGCATTCACGTCAGTTTTGAACATAAAACACACCCTGCAATATCAAGTAATAGACTTTCCAGTTTGGAGCACCACATCAGGAAACCACTGGCTCCCCAAACAAATTAAAATCTTGTGAGTCTAAACAACCAAACCTGTGGCATCAGACAGCCAGCTTTTTATACTTAAACTCTTCTGGGATCCCCGTGCTCCCTAGTGCTTTAATTACCTGCTACAGATTACAAAAATACTGTTCATTTGGCACCAGCAGCTAGCCCTTGGCACCCCTGCTCCAGGTTACACTGTCACTCCAAAAGCATCCTCCCAGCCCTACGCAGCGGACAGCACGCCAGACCATCAACCGGGAGAAACCGCCAGCTCCGAAAATGCAGATCAACATGTCCCCCCCAAAACTCAAGTGCACATACTAGCAGTCGGCCCTGACGCCTCAAAGCCACCAGCTGCTAAATAACGTGTTGGATGCAAACCAAGACCTGCAGATGGTGTGGGAGCAGGGACTTCTAGGAATGAATCGGTCAGAGTGGAAACGCATGGACGACAAGAATATTTACGGCAGATCCAGGCATCTGCGAGTAGAGCGATCTCACTTAAAATCACCGAGTAAGCGGGATTCTCTCCCAGCTTCAGTTACACTTTGGTTACGTGTTTTAAGGCCGTTTAATTACGTGTTTTCAAAGCACGGGAAGCTCGTGCACATGTTGTCCCAATGCATACTAGTTAAGTCCTGAGGGTCCTTTGCGTGATGAGCTCTACAAGGAATTAAGAGCAAGCTTTCTGTATCTTCACGTAACATCCCAATAAAGCCCAAACCTTGCACCATCTGTGCAGCTACACTAAACTATGAGGATTTGAAGACCAGCATCCAATACAGCCTGACAAAGAAAATAGCTATCTTTAAAGAGGGTCAAACCCTTTTCACCTATTAAACCCTGAAATGCTATACATACAGCTATATATTAATTACATTATATACTCCTGACCCAGTATTATACTGGATAAGGCTGTCTCTGAAGATGGATGTCACCCAGTCTGGCAACTCCTCCTCGACATGTACAACTATCTTGGACTTAAGACACATAGAAGTGACAGCAGCTCAGAGAGGACAGAAGGAGTTGAGGCAATGGGGACAGCCAGGTGGCTTGAAGTGCCCCTGCAATATAGCGGTCAGAAAAAAATGGGGGAGTAAGGAAGAAGGGGAAGAATAAGAAAGTAGAAAGTGGCAGTGATGCAGCTTAATCACAAAAATGAGAGTAAGAGGGAATGGACAAACACTTGCTACAGAAACAGGAAGAAAAGCTCTTTGCAGCTTTTAAATCACTGGGGATTCAAAAAAGAAAGAAAGTCACGTAAATCATTGTAGGTTACTCAACAGGAATTGAGCATTTAAAAAAAAAAAACCAAAACAAAACAAACACAAAAAACCCCCAAAATCTATTCTGTATCAAGTTCATAATTTGAAAGCAGAAGTGAAGGTAATTAAGTTAGATGCTGCTATTTCCTAACTCAGGAATGCATGACTTCACAACCTGAATTATTTCCTTCCCCACGTACTTTTCTTTATACATAGCTCTGCTAAATGTTTGACGGTGTGTTTTCAAGGCTACAAACCACTAATTTGGTAGCTATTAAATAATCCAAATGATCCACCTTAATTTAAGGGAAAATCCTACAATTCAGAAATAAAGCAAAAGCCTTTGATGCCAGACCCTGTTCGGTGTGCTTAGTTTCAAACTTGTCTCGTGCTAACAAGGCAAGTGCCCGTATCAGTGAAACAGGTCCATAAACGGTGGCTTTTTCCATCCTTCCTCCTGACGTTGTGCAGGGCCCAATGCAAGACTCCCCGGGCATGTGACAAAGGACTGCTGTGCGTTGTGTCTACTGATTATTTTATGCCAATCCATTTTCTTTCAGTACCCTTCAGATCACAGCGTGTAGAATTCAACTTATTTGTATTCTACATTACGTGGTAGCGTGGGGCGGGGGGCGGGGGGGAAGGTAACTGCCTCGCTCCTTACTGGAAAGATTTGCCCAAGGCGGCATTTACAATTTCAAAGTTTAACTTATCAAACAATTTTGATATATCTTAGTGCACAATTGAACCTTCTCACAAGCTAATAAATAGGCAGAAAATATAGAGTATTACTCCTTACTTCATCATAAATTGTGGTTCAACAACTAAAAATTTCTTCTAGTAGCTACAGCTGATGCTAGATAAAAAACAGAGTTGCATTTCACCTCTCCTTCCCCTCTTCTGTTCACTCTGCAGTCTGTTTTCTGTGGGGACAGAAATCTCCATGCCAGTATTCACATGGCCATTACATCTGAACTAAAAAATGAATGAAGTAATCCACCCCCTCCCTGGATGTCATGAGTGCCCTGGGGAAGCGGTACCCTGCAGCTGGGGTCCAACCCACTCTACTCTGTCGCCTTCACTATATGCATGTGTTTCACCACAGCTGGGGCCACAGAAACCTTACCCTTAAGAAATCATTTTTTCAAAGGTTTGCAGAGAAGCAAGAAACCAACTCGTCCTTCCCCCAGCTCCAGAACAGCATTAATTATCCCTACAGCAGCAGCCACCAAAATTTTTGGAGAGATACAGCCATGCATGCGTGCCAAAAGCACCACCACCAAAACAAGCACGTCAGATACGTGCCGGATCTGAAATTAGGGGGCTCATCATTTCAAAGTGTCTTGCATACTGACATCAGTGCTTCATGGTCCCCTTCCCAGCCTCCCTTGACTAAACTCTACCTGGTATATACATTTATGTCTCCTGTTACTAAAATCCCACAATGCTGAAGCTTCCGTGTTCCCCACAGGCCTTTTATTCCATCGATTCCCTAGCCTTACTGTTTAGGAAAATTTTCCCAAATGTCTGACCTAATTCTTCCTACTTGAAATGTAGGCACGCTCCTCCTCACCCTGACGACAGTGGATGCGTAACATGGCTCTGCAGCTTGCAGACAGCTGCCGTTCGCCCCTCAGACCACTCTCTCCTCTGCCTCTTCTGGCAAGTCCTATTTTTAGTCCCCTTTCAGGCTCTTTTCTCTCTCCTCTGTTTTCTTTCCCATCAGTCCACCTCTTTCCCAAGCAATAGCATCCAAACCCTACTTTCAGCTGAAGATCAACTGTGCTTACTGGTGCTGAACAGGTTGCAAGAATGGCTTTATGTCTGAAAACAATACTCCTCTTTATGCTTCCTGGTAGTAAAGAGTTCAATATTTTCACCATATTATGACACTTATCAACTTAATTTTAACCTTCAATCTGTTCATAATCCCACACTGTTTTCTCCAAACTCCTGCCTAAAGATCTCCCCAGTGGAAGAAACCTGTCTTAACTACATTATATTCAATAAAAAGTAAGGAAAAACCCCATCTACTAGGTAGATATTATTTGTGGTTTTTTTCATTTTATATTTTAAAAGGTCCTTCTCTTGTGCTGAGTATCACTCAAACAAGTATTTATTAACGTACGAGATGTAGTTTCAGTGACAGAATGCACATGATTTATATTAGAACAACTGTGGCTCCCTGTATCCAAAGTACACTCACGCCATGATACAATAGGCATATTTATTAAAATATTAGGGATTACCAATTGGAAACATTTCCGATTTCACTTATAGCTTCCATCCACTGCTGAAATACCCACTCCAGAAACAGTCACCTCAGCCCTTGGCAGGTGTTAGGGGCATTAGCAATTTGGCTGGGCAGACCCCTCAGCACATTTTCTGTAGCGGTTTCACAGGAGCCAACAACATCTTCCAAAAAACGCAGGAACTCGACGTTCTCATCTGCTTTTAAGAGCCTCAGGGACATTAAGGTGACCCGAGTGGCAGTGCTGGCAGTGTCGTAACTTATTAATAAATTGGGAGCAAGCTCACATCAGCTAGGAAAGGAAAGTCTAGTCTACCCCATTTTATGGTCTCTAGCCGAGTCAAGCACATTAAAATATGTATCACTTCTGTCTACCTGTCACTTCTTGTAATATGCTTAGGTGAACCCATGGCTGCAAGCCAGAACTCAAACTGTTTCAACACAAACAGTGCTTTTGGGGAAAAGTTATTTGAAACAGAAGTGTCAGGTCCCTTTTGGTTTTCTGGCAAATGTTTGCCTCAACCCTTACTGAACCAAAAGTTAAATGGTGAGGAAAGACTGCAATTTCAGGTTAATCTGGGCATCTTAATACACTCATGAAATGAACTACATGCTATGCCTTGCCAATGAAAAATGGAAAAAAATCAAAAGACTGATTGAGGCTGATTCCTTTAACCCGTATTTTAAGAACAGTTTTGATATTGGTTTCTTAA
Source organism: Mycteria americana (assembly GCF_035582795.1). Lineage (NCBI taxonomy): Eukaryota > Metazoa > Chordata > Aves > Ciconiiformes > Ciconiidae > Mycteria > Mycteria americana. Next base: position 120,388,635 of record NC_134366.1, on the reverse strand, counting down.
GAGGGAAAAACACCCCAACCTACATTACACCACTAAGGAGAACATCTACTCTTCTTATTACTGGTATTGACGCTAAACATGCCATGGGGACACGATGGCAAGGAATGGGCTGACAGGCCAATACAGGATACCATTTCATTCAAACCGCTTGCTAGACAATGGCTGGCATTCAGAGGACTGAAAACTTGCAGAGAAGCTAGTTCAAGCTGGCTTAAATAGATGCAAGTGTGGACTTGGATGTTTAGGAGTTCTTAAGAAGAAAAGCAGCTTGCAATATTTCAGGGTGGGGTTCTGAGACTTTTTTTTTTTTTGTCTAATCCATTAGTACTAAATAAGACCAGAAACATGGCAGGGTCCTTTGTGCCCAGAACTGCATCTAAGCCTCAGGATTACAGCTGTAATTAATGGGTTTTCCAAGCTGGGGGGGAAAAGAATCAACTGGGGAAAAAAACTAAACCAAAACAACCCAAAAAACCCCAGCAGCCTGCAGACTGAGCAAGTTAAGGATTTCTTCTCTTGCTCACACATACACGCTCACATGCAAGCATACAATGAAGGGCACAGCTCCCAAAACACATGTACTTGAGGCTCTTCCCTGTTTCATGCCATTTGTAATCCTTTACGATCTTGTAAAAGCGTGCTGCCTTCAGGAAGATGAAGGTTCTTTTCATTTCTTATTATTTCATCCACAGTTCAGCATGTTGCTTGACCTACGCTGACACAACCTTAAGTAAAACAGGTTCAAGTATGCAGTTTCACCATCCCTGAAGTGAGGCGTATTTTATTAGGGTTTTTCTTTTTTCTCTCCCCCCCCGCTCACACTTCAGAGGAGAGGAAATGCCTGCTGTGAATTCTTGTCCAGCATTTTAAATACCACGCGAAGAGCTTTCTTTCCATTGCCAGAGAGCTTCCCAAGGACCGTGAGCCTCCAAGAAAGAGAGGTGTAAGTACCTTTGTCCTTCCCCAGCGAGCGGGAAGCAGTTGGGCTAGAGCGGGAGCCAGCAGCCCCTGCCACAGCCCCTGCCACGGCACCCACCCAGCACTGGGTGCTGCCCGAGCCCCCTCCACCCACGCTCACGCGAGTGAGGGCAGGAATACCATCAGCGGGATAACCAGCCACTTCACCACCAACCAGCTCCAGTTGTAACCAAAATCCGCAAGTACCCAAAAGCTAGCAATTTTTGGTATGAAGATCACACGGTTGTTTTTCAAGCAGCCGGCTGTACTACCCTATATACTGCAGCCATACATTCGTTATGGCCGGTCATATCGAATTATGTGCAGAAAGGCTGAATTACTACCTTTTTGCAACAACCTCGGTGTTGTAACACCCAGAAGTCTCATACGGGACAGTTTTGTAGCTTATTAAACTAGACACATTTTTGTGCTCTACAAGCTTTTAATTGTCAAGGAAGATCACGTACAGCTATAAATCTGTGAAACGTATTACAAGTAATGCCACACGTTCAAATTAGTTTGATTTGATGGAGAAGATGATTCCCTTAGTTTATTCCTTTAATGCTCAGGCCAGCATACCACGCTGCCACAGCAGTCTGTAAGGTACAGCACATCTATTACTGCAGCTGAATAAAAGGCAATCTTAAAACTCACATCCAACAGGGATAAATACAAACTTCTCCTTTGGTAGGCTACCCTTTGACATAAGAATAGGAACTCCACCAAGTCACTATTGCATGTCTGTTTTAAACACTTCAAAACAAAAATGCTGGATTTTTTTTTGTTTTGGGGATTGTTTTATTGGTTGGTTTTGGGTGTTTACAGTTTTTTGTTGTTGTTGTTTTGGCCTTCCCCCCCCCCCCCCAAGATGGCTCTTGCTATCATTCTTTCTCCTCTCAAAGAATGACCTCTGGTTACTGTGGTGTGTTAAAAAGCAGATTCGTTAAGTCATGTATGCACCTAGCAAGCTTAAGTCTGGCACACATCCCTCACAACTCCTCCTCATTCAAAAAAAATTTATATAGTTAAAAACCTGTGCAATACAAGGAAAAAAAAAAAAAAAAGAGGTGCTATTTTCAGACCAGACTGAATGTACTTGAATGAAAAAAACCCCTAAACTCAGTCCTGAGAAAAGTGACAGAAAAGGAAGACTAATTCAGCCTTAGCATTGTATTGGCTATAACTGTCCTAGCAATCTGCACCATTGCTAATCTCAGCACCAGTGCCCGATATATACAACAGGACCTACAGATACCATAAGCAGATGCAGAACTATTTCCCAACCTTCCAACACTTTTCAAGGCAAAAGGATCTGGAATTTTCCTTCAGACTACCGGCGCAGGTTTGCAACATGAGCTACAGCGTGCGTACAAACCCTACGCTCGGTGGCATGGGTTTTCTAACTCATTTTAATTGGCAGGTCTCGGCAGGCAGAGGCAGCGTGCTGTTTGGGCCCAGAGTAAAGCCAGTGCAAAGCACGTGGATGTCAGGTCCTCAGCCCCGAACATTTCATTTTACGATCCTCCTTCTCCCAGGCCAATGCCCCTCGCCTAACGCGGACGCGCGCGCGTGCTTCTCTCGGGGTTTATATTTATCCCTGGACCAGGTGCCATTTTCCAGCAGCGAACACAAGCTCGCCCGTGCTGAGGGCTCTGAAACAAAGGCAGGAATTTTTCCCCCCTCTACACGCACCCCTCCGTGTGCGCGAGCCGTTAAAATGATTTCATACAAACCAGGTTCACGTGTCAAGGAACAAGTGACCTGGAGTTTTTGAACGTTCAAAGCCAGCATATGTTTGGCCCTACACTTTATTTATGTTCTATGTGTACTTTGCCTCCCCGAAGCCTACAGCAAACAGCTGTCATTAACATTCACCCCTTCTGCTAACACTTTCCTTAATCCCTAACTGACTTTCCAGCCTATAATTAAACTTTCCAGCTGCCGCACTCAGAGATGGCACCAATATCCATCATTTGTTTCTAAGTAGTCCCTAAAAAGCTCTTTTTCCAATTTCCAAGACCATGGGCTAGGACCAAAGCCTCTTATACTTACATGTTTTAGGCTAAAAACTTTCCATTCACTTACGAATTGTCCCATCTTTTACCAGAGAAATTAAATGGCCAACTAGTATTATCTTAATAATTAAACTAATGCATTTTTATAGTGCCAATAGGTGGAGTGCAAAGGCTTGAATACCGATGGATAAAAGCTGCAAGTGCTTCCACATTTTGCACAGAAAACACACTGGAAAGAACTGTATAACCACCATCACTTACAAAGCCCAAAGTTTAAACAGCAGCTCTGCAATGAAAGAATTAGGATTTGGAAAGACGTTCTGAATAAATGTAATGAAAAACCAAACATCTTACTTTAGATCGCAACAGTAAATTGGGGTTAGCACTTCAATCCTGAAAATCTGTTTTTCACATTCACGTAAATCATTACATGAAGGGTAGAGAAGGCTGGCAACATTTTTGTCTGATGCTGTTGTTACAGTGTTCAAGAGGACTTGATATTGTATTAGAAAATTAATGGCTTCAGAGCTGAAAAGGGAAGGGAGAAGATGTCTGAAGCAAACACTGTATTTTTGGGCAACAGGACATAACACGACACTGGGGCACAGCGAACAGAGCAGGTCGGGACAGGGTAACAGCCGGTGCACACACGCCATGGGCTTCAGGAGAACAACGATCCGCAAGCCCTGCAGATCCGGGACAAGAAAACCTCACCAGATAGCCACAAACTCATGTTACTTGTGTGATCCCCAAACGTCTGGGACACCTGCTGAGCCTCTGAGTCCACAAAGCTCGCCCACCCCAAACCTGAAGGCTGGATAACCACGCACAGCATCCTCAATCCCAGAGCTCCGCAACTCCGTGCACTGCAAAAAAGGAGCCAACATCTCCAAATATTATTTCTTACAGAGTAGGGCAACATTTGCTCGACTGCCGAAGCGCTATCGTTACAAACAGCAAGTGGGCTCCATTCATAACACCACTGGCGAGCGTCCACCGGCAATCCCGACGGCCCACCGGCCCGCAGCAATCACGTCGCTTGCTGATGGAGACGCAGGGATATTCAGGGCCAGCCACCCCCGTGTCTCCTCTTAACGTGTTTAGGAGTCGGAGCGTGCTTTGGCTTTGCCTTTTGCCTCACGTGGCAGAGATAAATTGAGTGCTTAGATCCAGCCTTCACGTTTCTGAAACTGCAGGCTGGTTTCACCGGGGATGAAGGCTGCAGCCTTGCTGAAAGTTATCTGCTATTTAAACAAAGTGGGGGCACCCTCAGGAAAGGAATGCATTCATTTTCAGTTTTATCCCGCTTTTGAGGCTAACAATTTAACCTTAAGGTTTTCATGTTGCAAAATATTTCAGTAACTGGGCAGGATTTATCAGCTACTGTAAGACTATTTTGGTAGGCTACCAGAAGACAAATCATTCAGGTTTTGTCAAGTCTAAAAGCATCGCTGCTCAGCAAAGAAATCATACCAGACAGGTGCAAAAATTCAAAGCTTGGACAGCTATGGCTTGTTCTGAGCAGCAAGGCAAGAAAGGTCAACATTTTAAGTGGAAATTAATACGCTTTCAGTTCTATCTAAACTATAGGTAAAACTTTCCTCCCTCCTTACATTAAACATATCATTTTAAAAGGTGAATTTTGAAGAGTGCACGTGACACGCTTAAGCTTCAAATACATATGCTTCGAGAGGTTCGGAGAATGCGAAAACAGTGTTTCATTGAAAACTGTTTGTCATTTTTAATCACAGGGTAACTCTGCAAGAGGTGTGACTGATGCAATTTAAATTTTCACCTGACAAATTAAATTATTAATCTTCACGGCGTACAACAAAGGATCAAGCGGAGCAGTCAGTCAGTTAGCAGCCCCAGGAGCTACGACAGAACACCCTTGAGACGGGGACGCAGCGTTTTGCAGCACCCTGGGGTGAAGCACTTCTCCCTGCAGGCGCTGCAGCCGCGACGGCCCCGGACCCCTGTCCTTGCTCCCACTGCTACCTCCTAGCTCCGGTTTTCCGAAGCAGGGAAGGACCTCGGGCAGCCCCACCGATAAGAAACGCTGCAGTTCGCAAGGAAGGCGACAGAGAAACAAAGTTGAGGGCTTTATCTGCGCCTTGGAAAGAGCGGTTCGTCCTGTACTGGCAGCTCTGGCAGGGAGGACCAAGGAGCTCGAGGAGCTTTTCACTCATGCCTGAATGAAAGCCTTACCTATTACCAGTCACTGCTTCATTTCCCTATGGAAGGGAATAAATACTGCAAGCTCCCACTAAGTTTTCAAGGAGTTGCCTTTTTCTAACAGAGCACACTTGTCATGATGCCTTGCACCCCAAATCTGGAAGATACCATGCATTTTGCAGAGCTCTCATCTCAAGTGATGTTAAATATTACTCTCGGGTACTAATTTTGTATCTCTCTAATATTACTGATTCCTTATGTGTCCAACCAGAGTTCAGAAAGAAACAAAGTTCTAAAAATTTCCACAGAGTAACTTAAAATGAGGTTTCCATACACCGCAATTTCAGAATACCAGGTTAAACTAGAGTAGGGTATACAACATTTTAAAACAAAGGCCAAATGCAACCAGAAAGCAGGATTCCTTGCTTGAGAATCTGAAGATGTTGGGCTTAAATGTGCCACTAGTCAAAGAGTGACTTCTGCTCAGCCCAATTCTCAAACTAGTATGTTTTTAAGTAGGAAATAATCCCATTCATCATGTAAACACTTATTCAGACTCTTGTTAATGTTTGTGCTATCCCTTCTGAATTTCTGGACAGTTTCTTTCAGGCTCAGCAGCCAACATTTAATTAAGAAATATTTAACCACTAGTATTTTTTAAACAATGGCATATAAGCAGAAATAATTGCTTATTACATCTACTTGACAAAATCAAAATACAGCCAGTGGAAACCAGATACAAAACACCCTCCTTCAGCTGAACTACTTCTGTTTAGAAAATGAACAGACAATGCATTTCCTTGGCCGAGACCTTGATTTGTTTGCCAAGTCCCATCCTGCAGCGATTTTTCTTCTTACAACAACATCCCAGGCGCAGAGGGCACTATCAAGGAAGCAGACTCGCAGTTCTGCAGGTTAGGAACAACGATAGCCCTGGCGTGCCTTAAGGTAGCGAAGCGTTTTTAGTAAACTATGTAATGTAGTAAATATATCTATTTTATCCCTTTATAACTGCTTGGAAGCTAGAGAATGACAGATATCTTCTTCGTGCAATTTGTATCTTTATAACATGATGGCTTGTGCTGCATCATCTACTGCATGCCAGCACTTTTTTACTTAAAAAAAAAAAAAAGTACAGCAAGATTTCTTACAAATCTATGGAGATATTAAACACTTGCATCGATTTCCACAAACGGGTTAGAAGAAGGAAGCATAACTACACTGTCTGCATTCTTCAAAGCAACATCACAGGATCAGAAGGTCACGGGGGCATCTTCTTTCATACCAGCCACCTTGCTTTTAGATAGAAGAAACACCAGCATGAGTTAGAAAGGAGTGCTTCAGATGATGGAATATGCAGGACACAGGCAAACAGCAAAACAAAGTGCAATAACCAAACTGCTCCTGTGGTGAGGTGAGGTGATTCAGAACAACAAGGGATGGGGAAAACACAATGATCATGTCTGCACAGCAGATAGGCAAAAACAAAATTGGAGCTGAAGAGGGACAAAGCCCAAAACCAGGCAGAGAGTTTAGTTTAATACAGACACTCCTGTCACAGAAGCTGCTGGTATCCTTCTGGCCAGTGTAACGCAGAAACTACAACCGCCTTGACTCCATGGGTAACCCCAAACCCACGCCATTTGCCCTATACTGGCAAGAGACATTTTATGTCTGTTCCTATAGCACAGCAGTGGGAAGTCGGTAAAGATTTAAAAAGAAGGAACTTCTTTTTATTCGTCAGCTCTCCATCCTTAATTCATCACTGTCCCCTCGGGCTGAGAAAAGGACTGGCTTTACTGCTCTGCATTACCATGTTAGTAGAGAAGCTGCAAAGTACAATATTCATGGTTTATATATGATGTGAGCGTAAGAAAAATAGTTTTGGGTTCACACAATGAAGAATAAGTCAAGAAATCTGTGTCATACCATTAGCAAATGAGGACAAAACACCTTCAAACTTTAAATGTGAAATTCTGGATGGCTTCATTTGGCTTTGCAAGAACCATGGTCAGTGGGTACAGATTAGAAATACTAACCTGAACACCAACACTTTCAGGAGAAAGGCAGGCTTTTCAAGTAACTTTAGCAATATCAGTATTTCACCATCACAATAATTAATTGTCTGGCATATTTAGTTATGTGCAAATGCAAGTAGGCACACGGTTTATTCAGACGGAAAGCCTAGTTGAATATATTTAAATATATTGATGAAGGAGGTGGGCGCTGTCTTTTCTCCCCGACTTGGACAACAGGTGGGGGCGGAAGCATTGTCTGTTGGCTCTTCTTTGCCAGCCCATTACAGATGGAAAGGGATTCCCCAGATTGGAATAAACCATGACAAATCAACTATTTTCTAGTTTTTGAGGGTGCCATTAAATAGGGCGGCATGAGAAGTGGTTGGGTGTGGTGGTTATCTTTTTTACTTCTACTTTTTCCAAGATATCTACTACAGCACATTAATATACTAGTTATTGTCATTGTACGTACATGCATAATCTACATACAGCACTAGCAGCATTGAGGGCAGCACTGAACGCATAATGTAAACCCGTGTCAACACCAGATCTAAACCGGACCAGAGCCTGTCCACTACCTCCGTTTGCTGGAGCGGAGAATTACCCACACTTAGCTTGCTACCCCTGCAAGTAAGTGATCAAACCCCAACAGCGTGCCGGCACAGTATTAAAGGACCCTCCTAATTGCCATGCCTCCAATTCCAGCTCTAAGCCTCCTAAGAGAAAGTCTGCAAAACTCTTTAATAAATCATAGAAATCAGAGATGGAAATTAGGTCATCTTGCCTGCGCCTCCTATCCGCACCGCGAGTTTGCCACCCATACAGTGCTGCTGAGTGCTCTGTCTCGGCAACTCCTAAATGATTCAAGTGCTGAGGTTTCTCCTAATTCCCCAGGCAGGCTGTTACACAGCCCAGTGAACCTCGCCGTCCGTCCCACCTACCAGCCTCGTCCTCTCCACCCCAGTTTTGCCTCTGTCCCATTTTGTTCTGTTCTTATCTATATCTCCCTCCAACTCCCCCAAAATCTGCTCTTGATGGTACCACAACCACCATCCAGCAAAAATTGTTGCTCAGGAAACGTTCTTCTGCCTCTCCTGTAATCCCACTGTAGTGTGCTGCTATTTTTAGGAGAAAAAGGAGGTGGTAAGGAAATGAAAGGCTGCCAGCTTCAGCTGTATGAGAATAATGCTCCAGTACGTGGAAACTACATTACAGTGTTTTCCTTTAAGCACATATAATTAACCAAAACTTTCAGTCTTCTGGAATGATCCAAAAGAGAGAGAGAAAAGAAATGGTAAAGACAAATTCTGAGGCAAAAAACCCATCATCTCACTTGACCTTTCAACCCCGCAGCTGGGCCTCTCCTTCCAGGATTGTTCTCAAGATTTTACACCGGCATTTGCCCAGCAAGCCGCACGGTTAAACCAGCAACATACCACCATAATAAAGTGATCAATTAAGAAACCTGCTTACAACAAGAGGCAACCGTGCCTTGCGCCAGCCCCTCAAGTGGGAGCGAGACCTGTGTTTTACTCCGGTGTCGAGACAAGGCAACGTGCTGACCTCCGACAGGGCAGCTGCCCATCACCCTCCCCAACCTCCCCGGCCAACGCCGGTGCCAGATGCCCCATGTAAAGGGCTCTGTGCAACCAGTGCCTGGACTACCAAGACCATCTGGCTAAACCAAAACTACCCTGCTTTCCGGAGAGCACGCTTTATACCTCGCCCACCATCTTTACCTCTATCAAACCTCATATTTACTGATACGTAAGGTTAAGAACTGCTACTAGGAACAAACCAGAGGTACTAGGTTTCTTGCTGCAAATAGCTCCCATAGGCAAGCGGCACTATTTCCCTCTGTATAGATGTATATGTCCGTAGCCTGACTCCAGCACAGCTGTGGGGCACCCGCGGCAATCACATTGTGCTGGAGAGCAGAGGGCTGAGCGCTGCCTGCCCCAACCCTTGCTCTGCAACAGCAGTAATTTAATTGAAAGAAAACAACGATGAATTCAGCAGACCTGGTGAAGTAATCATCTCCAGGGTCCTTAGACAGATTACAGCTTCCTGACCTAAGCTGCAATTTGGTAGGGTCAGATTTTGATACCTCTATCTAAACTGAATTGAGCCTTGCTTCACAGACAGGCTTACCGATTTCTGTGGGAAGACTGGCAGATAAAGATACTCCCCAACGCGAGTCAGGGTGCAAGAACAGGTCTCTCAGTTAGCATAAACATATGTTTCCTAGGTCTGGAAGAGGGTTTTTTTCCCTCTTCACAGCCTGTTTGCATTTGCTGGCTTATTAAACAAGATTTTATTTGCAGCCAGTATGTCCTAGGAAACCAGGAGGTGTTACACATAATTGCCCTCAGATTCATAAGGAGTAAACAAGGTAACCTCTACCACCAGGGATTCCTCCTGCTCCACCGCCACCAGCAATGTCATGCTCCCTGGCTGCCGGGAGCGGTGTCACCTCCTGCCACCCAGGAAAGGCTGCTGGAACACCCCGGCATGTGGCTGCCGCCCAGGATTTACTCACCTCCTCCGCTCCTCCGGGGAGGTGGAAAGCGCTGAGGCTGAGCTGCTGCAAGGGGTGAAGCTCTGAGGATGAGGAACGCGGAGGGATAATCCGAAATCGGGAGGAGGGGAAGAGGGGCAGGTGCTCAGCCACCTGCCTGGGTGATGGGAAGGATGGACAGTGCCAGAGGCTCCTGCCCCAGCAGGGACCCTGCCAGGGAGCCCAAGGGAAGGGGTACCCAGCCAGTGACCATAGCTGGGGGAAGGGGACGTGCGGTGGGAATGACAGGCAAGAGCCTGGCTGGGGGAGCAGGACACAACTAAAGAGAACAGCAAAACCACAGGCATAAGCCTGAGGCTTGCTCTGCCCCCATGAGCATCCCATCGCCCATCAACAGGGCTCCACCCAAGAGCCTGCCAGGGTCAGCTGTTCTCACCTCAAATATATTCCCCCACTTGCTACCTGCAGCTCATCTGGGATCAAAACCCAGCCCCTGTTTTAGGAAAAAGGCTGCAGTAAGAGCCAAGCGATAGACGCACGCTATGCTTTGGTAGTTCAGTTTTTAACATAGACTGAAAACAGAAACATCAACCATTCTCCATTCCACGCAGGAGCTTTCTTCTCCCACCTATAACTCATTAGAGCAGTGCTATGACTTTTCCCTTCCATCACATTTGTCAGTAAACACACATTTCATACAAATACATGCACATGAGCATGTATCCAAAATAGTATCCTGCTTTTTTCTCTTTCCTGCCCAAAATATTTCTTTATATTCACATATGCTTTCCATTTATTCTAGCCCTTTACCCCCCACACGCGCGCTGAGTCCCCGGTTTCCACATTCTTCTTTAACCCTCTAAACCATAAAGACTTTTCTCAGTGGGATCAAACATCTGGTGGGTGATCCTCATGCAGATTTCAGTACTTCTTTTGTTTCTCAGCTTGCCAACAGATCAGTTTTGATAGGTAGTGAAGCCACTGAAAGGGATTCTCTGTCTGTGGCACACAAAGTATTTCCAAGATCTATAAAGGAAAGGGTAAAAATTGAAAGGGTCTATGTAAAAAGGGGTTTTTTTCCCCCCCTTTTTTTATTTCTGTGTACTTTTTAAACTTTTATGTATTACCCTTTCATAAACTGTGTCCCATAGGGTGCAAATAGATTCGTAAGTGATTTAGAAGATTATAATAATTTCCTTTTTGCTTTTATCCGCTTTATTCAAGAACAACCAGCTCTGCTGATACAGTCAAAGACCAAGTAAAAAGTAAAGATTTCATTTTCCTCCAGGGACAAAAAGCTGACAATTACTCAAATTGCATTATATCAATTACTCAGGAAGGGTGTAGGAGATATGGAGTTTGCTGTCTATACAGCACATTGTCTCAGATTAACTCAGTTGTCCCAAATACTGACCCATTTCTGCTTTTCCACAGATATTTAGTCCTCGGCAATCCTCCCGAGTTTCCTCTGCACCAATGCTTATGGTGAAAACGATTGAGACTGGCAGGAGCAGGCGCAAAGGGCCCACAGGATTTCTCCTCCTGAAGCCAAGACAAATGCTTACACTCTTCTTCTCCGCTACCTGTGCTGTTCGTTTTTAAGAAACTTGAGATCTTTCCAAAGAAAACAAGCATTTCTCTTTGGGTGTGTCTAGGCAGCTAATGCAAGAGGAAGTGCTATATGTCCTTATACACATTTAGACTTGGACCATTCCCCAGCCATTAAAAATGGCTAATACTAGAGATTAAAAATTAAGAGAAACATGCTATAAAACCTAGCTAATCCATCATCTTTTCAGTAGGTCATCTCTTTTAAAGGCTTCCTTTACAGTACTGATTCAAACTGCTTAGCGATGCTTATTTAAGTCTAGTTCTAGGTAACACTCTTTTATATACTCTATAACTACTGTACCAGATAAAAACAATGCATCATGATCCTTTGGAATAAACACGTTTTCAGCTTAATTTTCAGCTTAGTTGACAGCAATAATATTTTTCAGTTATACACGTGCATTTATTTTCACTTGATTAGAGAGAAATTATGACTGAACAAGCACTTTGAAAATTCAAATTCTGCAGTTATAACATATTTCCAGTTAAAAATGTGATGAATAACATACTAAAACACAATATCCCAGGGCATGCTATACACACTGAAAAAACACAATCCTGCAGACTCACAACAGCCCTCCCTGCATGGACCGACCCTTTGTTTTCAAAGCTCAACATACATCAAACACGCACTGAACGTACACAGATTCTCACCCAAGGATGTATTTCGATGTGATAAAGTCACACAGTTATTAATACTTTCATGTTGAAAACGCTGTAGCTCGAGAGATAAAGCTGATGCTTCAGCTCTTGAGAAACAAGTATTCTTTTATAACCGCTTATAAATGGTTTGATGTTTTCCCTGAGACAACAAGCAGTCATTTACTGGTACATGAGATTTCCATGAAACAAGTCTGAATGTCACCCACCGTGAATAACACATTTAACACATTTCAAGAACTTTCTGTTAACTCAAGATCATGCCTGAAATACAAAGAAGTGACATTTTACATAAGTAAAAAAATAGCCATGCATAGCCCCCAAGGAATTCACAACCATTGCACCAAACAACAAATCTAACAAACATAGGTGCAAGCACACTGCTGTGGGTCAAACCTACCATCAGTGCCCATGTTATCTATAAAACACCCCCAGCCTTCAAAGAAAAACCTGTGAACAGTAATTTTTTTTTTTCCAAAGACTAAATATTCAGCAGGTTTCCACTACAGACAAAAAAAGACCTCACCCTGTTTAATTCGAAAATTACGTAAGTTGTAGCTTCACCTTCACTTGCTCCTTCTCGGAAGAGAGAATAAAACCCCAACTAAAATTAGACCTCTTCAGCTTTGCTGCAGTTCTCCAGCAGATAGACACAGCCCTACCCTGCGAGGAGCCGCCAAGGCGGAGGTGCGGGGGGGGGCTGGGGACAGTGCCACACCCTGCGCCCCCCCCCCCTCCTCCTCCTCCTCCTCCTCCTCCTCCCAAAGGCTAAACCTGCCCACCACAGAAGCAGGCTCCCATCGGATGAGCTCCTGACACGCATCCGACCAGCTCCTTGGTCATACGGGGCAGCCTTTGGGGAGAAAAGGCCATCAGCTGCATCATTAATGGAGGGATGCAACCGCGTGCAATTAGTTCGGGGAGAGGCCCGGTCTGATTAAATAAAGCCAATGTATTTTTAATGCTTCCCGATGTGTTTCATGTTCCCTGCTGCAGTGAGCAGGTCTGCAGCATGCCGACAGCTCAAGGAGCCTTCCTGCTCAAGCGCTGCCATAAGGAATAAACTTCCAGTGGCTCTTACTCTAATGCGGTGCTTTTGGGCTCTCTTCTCCCCTTATTGCCATGCAGGTCTCATCCTCACGTTCAAGCTGAAACTTTCCAACCCAAGGAGACCGGCACAGCAGTATTCGCCTATACTACGTTATGCATGTACACACACAGGTGCAGCAAGACCCATGAATTTAACCACACCGGTGATGCAGCAGGATGATCTTGACCTTTTAATACTTTACAAAAGGACTGTTCTCCACAGATTTAGAGGAAAAGCATACACTTGATCGCAGCTGACTAAGATTTACTGGTCGAAAACTTACATATTTTGCTTATTTCCTCATTTTCTATGATATTTCGTTATACTTGTTTTCTTTATACCAATCTTTCAGCTTTCTATGGACACAGGCAAATGCCAACAGTATTAAAAGTAAGATGAAAAAAGCTGCAATTCAGATTGCCACACTGTAAAAGGACAGATGCACGTGGGACACACCTAACCCGGAGCTTTTCTTTGGCAAGCAGGCCTCCGGCTTGCAATCATTTTGACAGAAAAGACTTCAAACATCGTAGGTACTTTCCCTTCGACTTACAAGCGACATGCATGTTGAGTTGAGGAAATACTTTCCATCCCTGCCTCAAACACAAGCACACGCTGGCAAACGGCATTCGGAGCGATGGTCACCTTTACTGAACGCCTTCCTCCGCAAGCACAGCCACGAAAGAAATTAAAAAAATAATAAAAATCAAGACACCGCAAGGCCAGATGGGCAATACTTTGCTACTTGCGATGATGACAGGAGCGCGCGTTTTCAAGCTTCTCGGTACACACGGTAAAGTTTCAACTCTGAAACCTAAAAAGACAAAAAACTGCTTCCCCCTCCCCGCACCCAGCCCCTCTCTGGTCACGCAAGTGCGAGGGGCCGCAGCCGGGACGCCGGAGGACGGGACCGCACAGCCCGCCTGCCGGCCACGCCCTCGGCTTCTCCGCTTCCCTTTCCCCACAGACCTGGCCGAGCACCGCAACTTCCACGCCGCGCTCCGCGGGGCCGCGGGTGGGCAGCGCCCGGCTCGCCGCCGCTCCAGCGCACCTGGGAGCCCGCGCCGAGGCGAGGCAGGGCGGGCGGGCAGGCGTGCGCGCCCCGCCACGCGCGATTCCTCCCGCGGGCGGCCCCGGCAGCGCGGGGCGGAGCGGAGCGGAGCGGAGCAGCCCCAGCCCGGCGGCTCCGACACCCGCGGGCGGCGGGGCCCCTCGGTGCCGGCCGGGGGCGGGCGGCGCGGCGCTGCCACTGCAGCGGCCCGGGGCTGCGATGTGCTCCGTACATAACCACACCCACCGCATTGCAGAAGCCACGGCCGGGGCGGGCGGGGGGGAGGGAGGGAGGGAGGGAGACAGCCAGCCCCCCCGCCGCACGGTGAGGGAGAGCAGGGAGCCGAGGAGGGAGCCGAGGGGGGGCCTGCTCCCCCTGCACCGCCCAGCCGCTGTGCCCCCCAGGTGAGCGGGGCAGCCCCCCGGCTGGGCTCGGGGTGTGCCCGGCCAAGCCAGACACCCCCCCGCCGCGCCTCTGCCGCCTACAGAAGTTTCCCACAAAAATGCGTATCGCCCTAAAAAAATTAAAACTGCACCCCCACACACACACACGCACCCCCCGCCCTGGCACAGCTGCGGCGGGAGCAGCCGTGTCCCCCGTCCCCCCCGCCGGGCCGCGGCGACCTCCCCCCGCGGAGCCCCCGCCGCCCTCCCCGCTCTGCGGGGGGCACCGCTCGCTGCCTCCCCCAGGCATCCCGGCCTCACGCACACAGCGCCCTCCGACCCCCTCCGCAGCTGCTAACTTAAAAATGGCTCCTAGGAACGAGGTTTTTATATATATATATTTATATATATATATATATATATATATATATATATATATATATATAAAATACGTATATATTAAAAAAAAAAAGGGGGGGGGGGGATGCAATCTGCCCGCGCCCCGGCGGGCATATCCTCCGCTTCCCTGCGGGGAGGACACCGCACGCAGCGGGGGCGAAGGTACCTTGGCGGGGAGCGGCGGGGGCGCCCGGCGGCGGCGGTACCGGGGCGCGGGGCTGCTCCCGGCGGCGGCGGCGGCAGCGGGGCTGCTCCCGGCGGCGGCCACGCGTCAGCAGCGGCAGCGCAGCCCGGCTCTGCCCAGAGCGAGCCTCCGCCGCTTCCCAGCAAATCAGGGCTGCGGAGGCTCCTCCGGAGAGAGGGAGGGAAAAAGGAACGGGAAGGAAAAAAAAAAAAAAAAAAAAAAGAGAGGGGAAGGGAAAAAAAATGGAAAAAAAAGGGGGGGGGGGGGGGGGGGAGAAGCCCACGCTGCGGAGAACGGCGAAAGCTGGATGCCGGCAGGTTTCTGGAGCCAGCCCCCCAGCCTGCTGCCGCGGTACGAGCGGGGGGCGCCGGGGGCTGCTCCCCGGGCACACAGCAGGGACCCCCCCCCCCCCCCCCCCGCCCGGCACCAGGATCCCCACCTGAGCCCAGAGGGATCCGGTCGGTTTTTGGCTCAGCGACAGGAATTCTTCTGTTTAGACAGATGAGTTTAGCTGCTGCAGTTGCAACCAAACCCTAGTGATGGAGAGACTCCCTGTGAACTTAAAAGCAGCAAGCTGGGTGCTGTCATGGTCTGGCTTTGATTTACCCGTGGGGTTTTTACCAGCCTTTTCGATTTTAATTTCCAGTGACAAACCACATGCTCTTAAAATCTGGACCCTATTTCACTCAACAGCATCACCAGAACAGAAATAAATAGAGGTCCTGCCACACATTGGCTCCCGATCCAAAAAGGGTAATGTAAAACTGAAAATGACTTTTGAGTTTTCACTACAATACAGACCACAACACGCCACATGTCAGAAAGCATCAAAAATTGCTAGCGCCTACAGAAGCCGTTTGGGAGGGGGTAATCCTACTTTCACCGTTTCATTTTGGTAAATACGTAGCTCCTCTTAGAGCACAGAACTGAGCTCTCTGCTAACTACACACGATACGAGCAGCTATCAGATCTGAGAGTCTGCCGCACCACGGTGCTCAGAGGCACTGCTTGTTTGCTTCTCTGAGCGACCAGAAGCAGCTGAACTTGCTCTTTTCCAGGGGAGGAATTGGCCATGGGAAGGGTAGCGATGGGTGGCTATGGGAGAGGCACAGACCGACACACTCTCGGGCTGCACCTTCAATCCTGTTGCAACACAGTGGATAAATTAGGCTTATTCTCTCTTTAGATGGTGCATTTTGAGAGCTCCCAAAAAGGGTAAGATACAAATTATATTCAGGCCTCTGCTATGAATTGGGGGGGAAGATCTCCTTTAATTACCAGCATCTCTGTGGGATTTAAGAAGGGAAAGAGGTTTTGACAGTAGGCAGTGGACGTACCATTTCTCAGATCTGCAAAATTGCACTACTCTGTATTCAATGTACAATCGTAGCAAGAAACACACACACACACACACCCCCCACCTGCTCTGCAGGAGTGCCATTTAGCAGATCTGGCACACCATAACATGCACAAGGAGGAGAGAGACTGCAAAAGGAAAATGCATGCCATCAACTAAGAGAGGGCATACCTCTAGTCATGCAACTGAAAAAGACTTGTATACTCTTCTCCACCAGGAGCTCTGGAAGTCATCATGAATCACAAGGGAAGGGACTTGACATTTGAGACATACATTAGAGTTAACAAGGTTTGATTTGGGGCGGGGGGGGGGGGGGGGGGGGAAGGTAAGAAAAGGACTGAGTTGGTTTGAATCAAATCAAGGCTTAAAAGCAAGCTAGGAGACTTAAATATTATTTGAAAAACAGTGCAAGATTTACCAGCTCACCTTTTTGCAGCTCTTGTACTGCCTGTTACAGAGGAAGGTGTTGACACTGCTTTTAAGCAGAGATACACGGCTGGAGCATTAGCGCTTCACAGCAACACACGTTGTCCCTGAGCAGTACTGCAGGCGGATTTGCCCCACAGTTACAATATACTCTGCGATCCCTTCCGTGGATATAGCATCTTTCATCCGAGGATCTAGAAGGCTGTCAGCACATTGATTTAACCTCAGAACACCAAGTGGTATTAACAGGCTGCTCCTACAAGCAGGAAATCTTTGCAACAGATACGAGGTAGCTGGTACCTCTGGACTACCAATATTGGCCTAAGTTTCAGAGTTCTCAACACTCACAGTATTTTTAATTTTTTTTTTTTTTTCATTTTCAAATGTTACTTTCTAATTCCAAAGTGGGTTAGTTGGCCAGCTTGCCCTGACTTCTGTCAGATGGGAGCTCCATGGAAGTTTAGGTTTCCATGAATCAGCAGTTTTAAAATTATTTTTAAAAATGGTTCTTCCAGTAATTTATAGCAAGCCCGAATCCATACTCTTCTCACACAGGTGGGAAACGTGAATGATTCCCCCACACTTCACTGGAGTTATCCCAGCATCCATTTACGTGAAAGGAAGCTCGGATGACAAGTCCAGGCAGCACTAGAAAAGACTCTGATCTCCCGCCTTGCTATGGGACAATAGTTTTATTTTTGCCATTTTCTCACCTTTCTGGAGGTAGTGCGTCAGGCCTGGATGTCAGGAGCAAGTGAGTTTAATGGTTCCATTTGAGTTTGTTTGTCTCAACGCCCAACGCATCAGGCTTGGTGCAGCCCAAGGCAATCCTTTCTCTCCTCCATGAAATGCCCCACCGGCAGCCAGACACACAGCCCTTGCTGCCTGCCGCGGAAGAGTTTAACTCCTACATTTTGCTCATTTAAAAACAGCACCAGCTTGGGCGGGATGCCACACACTCGTGGTTACCCTGAGCACACAGCCTTTGAACCCATCACGTCTTGCTGCTTTAGACACGAGCTCCCCGTGTTCTGCTACCCACGCACCATCTTCTCTCCATTTCGGTGACTGCAGAAAACCTCTCCCAGCCTGCTCCTGCCAGGTCATCCAGCTCATCCAGCATGCCCCATTCTCCATCCCCACTCAGCCCCTTCTCCCCCTGCCTCCGTTACCACCATACCTCTCGGCTAGGGACCTCCCAACCCTCTATTCCTCCATTGCCCTTCCAAGAGGTATCTCTTCAGCTTCATCCCCTCCAAAGCAACTTCCTTCCCCTTGTGCCATATACATTCCTTGCATTTTTTTCCCAGGCCAGGATCCTCCATCTCCTACCCATGCAAGGAGCTGGATGCACACTCAAATTGCTTCTGTGCTGGTCTGGAAGCCAGGCTGCTCCCAGCACCCTATCCCTCGGGGAGGAAGGCACATAGCTATTGAGAAGCCAGGAGCCAACTGTATAAGCAATAGTCGGAGTCACCCAGGAGATGGACGCTAAGCTGGGGAAACGGGTAAAACAGGCAGCAAGCTCTGCCTTCCATTCCCTTTTCTATCCATCCATCGCTTTTAGTTTTCCAGTTTCTCCCCTTCGGTGAAAACATGCAATTTTCTTGGGAAAGCCCTGCAAGGGGAAGGAGGAAGGAAAGGAGTTGTTCCTGGCATGAAAAGCCAGGGAAGAATAAAGGCAAAGACAGCCTCTGACATGAAGCAGGTAAGTTAGAGGTGGGGAGGGAAAAGGTACCACCACATACACCCCCTTCCCCATGGGGTACCAGTCAGAGGAGGGCAGCTGTAAGGAAAATGGATCCACGCAGAATATCTGGCCACCACAAGGGCCTTTTTTTTATAGGAGAGGGGAATGGGGAGACATGCGGTCTCTGCCAGGAAAGGATGAATAGGCAACCCTGGAAGAGCAGGGACAAGGATTATTGCCCAGCCCTGGGAACTGCTGCCTAAAACATTCTTGTGATTCCCTAATTGATTGGACATGGCATTCAAAATAGCACATTACAGAAAAGCAAGACACAAAAATGCTATCAAACTCAGCAAAAGGCCGTCTCAAGCCCAGCCAACGATGAATTAGCTGGGTACAGCACTTCAAAAAACGGCAAGTACTGTAAAAGTAGTAGCAGTATTACAGCATTATTAAGAAGATATTTCTTAGCAGACAGGAGCTTGGCACTATCTGTCTAGACGGGCAGACGGGTTTGGAGTCGAACTGATTTTTTTTTTTTTTTTATTATTACCGTATCCACTTCCATTTATTAAAAGCAAACTGTTCTGCCCATGACTCATGCAGCTTAGCTTTCTGCATGGCAATGAAACAAAATTCTCATAATTAAGAGCGATCACTGTGAGACAGCAGATGAAGGTAAGATTTAGAAATCAGACCAAATCTTCTATTTCTGTCTTCCCTCACTGCAAACATAATGCCCACAGACCTCTAATTAGCTAGTATTACCATTGCCTTCAAATATATTAGTAGTAAACATTCAGGTGAGATATCCTTTAGTGCAACTCAGTGACACAGCAGGTCAGATTTATTCTTGACACTGGTTTATTGACCTCAGTGCAGGGATTTATTTGGTCTGTCGTTTGAAGTAAGCCTCACTCTGCCAGTCAGTGCCAAAACCACCCCATTTTAAGACTACTGAAGGAACAATCAGTAGATTTGGCCCCAGTGCTTCTGCAACTGAAATCCTGCCTATGGAAGATTTACTGCAATTAATTCAGCACTGCCCTTTGCCACTTTCATATCTGTAGCTACTTTCTGACTGAGAGCATTAACTGGATTATCAAGCAATAATACCTCCTGCTGCTGTTCTCCAGCCCCCATTATGAACCAAAGGTAACCAAATTTTACGGATCTAAGATGCTTTGGGGCGTACCTGAGGCTGTGTCCAAACCAGACAAGAATTATTTTTCAGATAGAGTAATAAACTGAAGCTTTTTATCTCAGTTAATGTTTTCATTTTTAATTTATTTTGTCTATGCATAATTGTTAATATGGTTTAACTGTACTCTGATTTAATATACACTGACTATAGGAAACAGAAAATACAGAAGGTATGCAATATGCAGTTAACACAAGTTTATTTTAATTTCAGTAGGGTTCCTATGCAGCCTAACCATGAGGAAGGCAAGGACAACTCTCATTTGCTATTGGCAACTCTAGGACTGAGAGCTTCCTAGATGGTGACCACCTCTACCAAGGTCAACACAGGCCATTCCCCTTTACTGGGGTGCTCTCTGTTGAGTCCATCTATTTCAGTCCATGAAACTCTGGCTTTCTGTCCTCATTCCCGCAGTGCATGCTGTTTTCCTCTGCGTGTGGGGTGTTAAAGCAGATACCTTCCTTCTCCCTTCTCCATGCCATTGAACCTAGTCTTGCATTTTAGTTACAAAACTATCTTTACCTCTTCTACATCTTCTTTTGATGAAGCATCTAATTCAAATGAGGATTTAAGCAGGAGTTTACTTTCAACATAAGCTAAAGTCTCACTGACTCAAAGGAGAATCAATGCACACATTTATTAAGTACTATCAGAAATAGAAATGCCATCCTGAATCATAACTGCCTTCTACAAATCTCTTTTTAAGATGCCTCTTCCTCATGACACCTATAATAAAACAATTTTCAGTAGCCAGGTTAAATAGGCACAGCCCCCAACTGCTTTCATATCATTTGTCTTTGTAAGCTGCAAGATTTACCAGGGAGGGAAGGCACTTTAACGAGTGTTTGCATAGCACCCAACACAGTTCACCTCTCATCTTAATGAAGGTTAATAGCGATTCAGGGAAGCCCTAGTAGGTTCTCATTTAAAGTACAATGAATAACTATGCTTATGCTTGTCATCATACTAAAGTGTTAATAAGAAAAGGTAAGAAGACCCACTCAAAAATGAACATATTTATCTTATATCTGTATTGTCTTACAGTCAGGCACGCTACGATGTCACAGGTTGTTTTCTTTAATGGCTAAAAGATTACTTTAGTCCCAAGGATTCCTTAGAATTACAACATTTCTGACCTGGCATGTCTAAAGAAGAATTTTAGGTTCCTTGGCTATATTTCCTGTCAAATTATCCCTCTCCATTTTTATTCTCTCAGAATGCCAGAAGACTAGAAAACCCAGATCCGATGTTTGACAATAAGTAAACTTTACTCACAGAAAGGGAAAGGGCTGGTGGTTTTAATCTACCAAATATGCTTATTGAAGAAAACAACACGAAAGCAAAACCTCGAAGTCTACAGTGCAATTTCTCCGTCTCTAGTGAGAGAAGTGCACGTTTGTTCCCAGCAGGCTGCTTCCTCTTGCTCTTACTCCTTTCCCTGCCCAGTATTGTAACAGCAGAAGCGGCTGCTCTACTCAAGCCAAGGACAGGGCTCTGTGTTCAGGCTGTGCCTGGCTGCTCCAAGCCCACTCGGCCAGACGTAGCCCTTGCTCCTCGCAGCCTGTCCCCGTCCCGCGGTCCGCCACGCTTTCCCAGCCAGTTAAAGGTCTGCATTACCAACAGGAGGAAAAGCCGCCATCTTTCCCCCCATTTTCTGGCTGCTCCTTCCCACCTCCGTCCTGCCCCCTTCACCAAGCCACTACAAGCACTTATTAAGGCGCTGGGAAGAAGTAGGCAAACCCATCCAAATTAAAACTAAAAGGGAGGGGAAGACAATAAATCTGGTCAATTCCTCACCATGATTCCCCATGGGATCTCATCAATACGAGACTGCAAAGGGGGAGCAGTGGTGTGACACGAGAAGTGGGGATGACGGCAGAGTCACACCGCCGCCTCTTTTGGCAGCCACGCCAGCCTGTGCTGGCATCAGACTGTGGTCTTGGCCACCGGCCTTTATTTATGTCAGAGACTGCTCAAAATGGTATCCCTAACCTTCAGCCCCTGCCTGACCGGGCTCCCAGGGACCAGTCCACCTCCAGCTAACAGACGGCCTCTGCGCACAGCCAGGAGCTCCTCCACCTTATGTTTATAGCTGCCTAGACACTTCAGAAATTCATTACCTTTTAAAAACACACTCTAATTCACTTTACAGTTTAAGTCTCACGTTCAGCTGATGGGACAGTGCCAGTAAAACTGAGCTGAAGGTAGTGAGAAGAGGAGAAACCCAGCCCTTCCCTCCGCTTCGACACCTTACTCCCCCGGCAACTCACTCTCGCTGTCAGTACTCATGGAGGAAAAAAAAAATCAGTGGGTACCGATCCAGGATCTTTGGGTCTTTCCCTTGGCAACATATACTGGCACTTACAACATATAAGGTGCCCTGTGTACACCCAGCATACGGTATCCTGGGAAAGAAAAGTAGCAGAGAGCCACAGTCCACTGGTTTCTTTCTAACTGAAATGCAGCTAATTGCTAACCACACACAAACCTGCAAAACCACCCAGGGGATCTGGGTTTGTATCTCTGAAGAGTAACCCTCTTAGTAGCACAAAAATGTTACTGTTACATTAAAAGCGAAGGAAAACCCCATCATCTTCAACTCACAGCTTTAACAAACTAAACAAATTTCACTCTTGCAAACGACAATGATATACATTTGTGTCCTAGGCACTGAAAAATATCCAAGAAAGGCATCTCAGCCTCTCACCCGTTTGAAAAGCCTTTTCCACTTCGCAAATAACAAGTATCAAGAACAGCGTCTCACAGTGCAAATGTTTAATTTACCACACATCCCCTGAACTGATAATTTTAGGACCGGGTTTGCTTGGTTGCCACCGGGTTGCTCCCGGTCAGCCTGTGTGCAAACATCTGTCCAGCTGCTCCCGCAGAGATGCATGCACAGCCCAAAGTTGCCAAGCAACATCCTCGATGCCTTAAGCGTCGGGCCAACTCGCCTGCTTTAAAAAAGTTAACTTGGAAAAAAGGCCGATAGGAAAGCACGAGCTTATGTAAGGACCCTGCGTTTTGAAGAGGTGCTCTGCCTCTTTCCCAGAAAATTTCTGGGCGCACAATTTGTTCTTGGTAGTAAAATGTAGCAATTCCCATCATCGCCTCCAAAAAAAAAAGGAAATAATTTGTGTGCTGGAGTTCCTAAGGTTGAAATTGAAATCTAAAAAGAGATGCAGGTTGAAAAATCAATTTGCTGTGTGAGAACAGACAAAGTATACTGCCTTCCCATCCCTTACCCAAACCAAGGAACAAGCAAACATTGATTCAACGTGTTTGGGCGCCAACACAGTGCCACTGGTGACAGTTAAAGGTAAGCACATCTCAGTGGTTACAAACAAAACATAAAAATAATGTATTTACAAAAAGCCTGTGAACCAAAGAGGTCCAGGCTGCGTTCTCCCTCACATTTGAACTCATTTTGCTCAAGTGTTAATCAAATTATTTCCAAGGTCATCTTTAATATCCCAATCAGAGTGGCCAAACACCCACATTTTTCAAGGTTTTAATCTAGCTCCTCTCCCAAAGCAAAGAAACAGAAAAAGTGGGACTGGAATCTCTCTTGCAAGATAAAATCATGTTAATAGCATCAGGGCTTACAACCAGCACCGGGCCTCGGTTTCCCAACTTGCCTGCAGGACTCTGATGAGACCACGGTGACTGATCACATCAGTCTGTGCTCTGGTATCTTGACCCATGAAGCTGCTTAGGAAAACTTTGCAATTGCCATTGCACCTATTAACACATATCATGAACTATCGGTGTTCTTAACAAAAGAAACCAGAGCTCACGGTGCTTGGAATTTCTCTGACGCTCGAGGTGCCAGACAAGTGCAGTAAGGTTGTAAAAAGAGTATTTTCACTTTGAGACTTGGTTTTCTCCTGACAGGACACATAACTGCAGAAACAATGAAAGCCACAAACATTTTCTCAAAGGAAAAACATGGTGGCGTTGATACTAAGCATTTCATTTACACAATATGCAGCACACCGTTGTTTCCTTTGCAATTTTAAGGAAGTTCTGTTATTCAGTTAGTTTGGAATAAAATGTACCAAAATCCTCCAATTCTGACTGCAGTACTGAATCCATTTCTGGAGGTTTGGGCCATTTTACTGCTTTTCGTACAGCAGCTAATCTATAGTCTGAGTTATTTTAAGTTTAAGAAAGAAATTAAAAAGAAACATAAGCAAGCCAGATAAATGAACCCATAAAACAGCCTTCAGAGGGTTCAGGTGACTCCAATGAGTTGCTCTATGTTCTTTTCACATTTTGGGGAGAAAAGTTGGAAAGAGGAAAATCAAGTATGTGAAAGGTTTTATTACTGCTCCTTGCCCTCTACGCTCCGTCCTTATCACCACCAAGCCCAGCGCTCTGAGTATCCCTTTAGGTATTTCTGTCAGGCAAGAGAGAGCATATGCAGTAGCTATATGCATGCTGGCAGGCAGCATTGCACATGCTGACCGTCTCTCAAAACATACACTTTGATTAGTCAAACAGGCTACCTGCCCGCTACGGCCACGCAGGGCATTTAATGGCTGAGCTCATGCCAAAGCAAACCATTTCCCTTAGAGAGGCAAGGTTTGCCTCTAGACTCTTCCAGACTACCATGGCTATACCACCCCCACTACTCTTTATTTCCCTTAACCACTATGCAGGGTGGAGGTGAATGCATAATATAAAAGATGCTGTAGCAGTGTCTCGTGGTATAGAGTCTCCATGTCCTTCCCTGCACCACCCACCCTCTGCTTTGCATTAAGCATACGAAGTCCTGCTTTATTTTCCTTTTTGGGGGATTCTGCCACTCTTTGAAGGAACCTGAAAGTGATTATACAGATGAACGATGAAACCTGAGCTCTTGTTCTCAAGTTCCACCCAAGCGAAAAGGCAGGAGATACAGCAGCTTATTCTTGGAGAACTCAGCCCCAAGTTTCCACCACAACTGTGGCGACATATTTCTTGGGGTGCAAGACTGCCAAAACCCTTCAGACGCAGCAAGATCATTTTTGTGTAGTACTCTGAAATTAGCTTCAAAGAAAAAGTGTTTTCACGTCGTCAGTAAATTCCTCACTGGCAGGTTTTGGTTTTGTTTTTTTTTTCCCCGTGTGTTTAATGAGCAGCAATTAATAATAAAAACACCTTATAATGAACATTTCTTAGAATAACATGATAAAAAGTCTACCCTTTGAGAGAAATACTTTTTCTATACTCCACAACTCCCATGAAATCAAATACTCTGACATACATCCACTATTATGATTAAAGTAAGGACTTCTGAAGTTAAACTCCCCAATGATTAATTTACAAAGTAAAGCAAAGCGGAATTTTGTTTTTCTGTAACTGACTGGGATCTTGAAATGCATGTGAATTGTGAGGTCTCTTGCAAAGGCTGCATCATTAATGTGGATATTTTATTCACTTACCTTCTTCAAAGCCTCTCTAAAGCTAAAATTATGTTCCACATTGTCGTTTATCAATTTTATTTAGACTAATCAAATAAAATTTTCACTTTGCAACTTCCCAGACATCACATTATGTGGCATGTCTAAAGTTTGTATAGAATTCATCAGTCAATGAACTTAGCAGAGTAGAGCAACATTCACCAGGCAATTACGGCATCTGGAAAACTTGCCATAAAACAGCAGTTATCATGCATTATATACATGCGAACTGAGTTGTTATGCTAAAATTACATTGCATGTTACATCTTATTTTCTTATCTTGTAGGTCCTTAATACCCTCAGCTTCCGTACTGGGAGCACAATGACTGCTCTTAGCTACTTCTTGTTACATTTTTAGTGTCTGAAACCTATAAAACACTTTCCTTGTGTAACGGTGGTGTAGAAAAAGTCAAGTCAAGCTGATGGCTGACTTGAAATCAGAAGCAGAGTGATGGCCACTTGGAGAAGTTAGGATGCAAAGTGGTAGAGCAAGAATTGACGGTACCCCGTTCAAACTTTACTGATTCGCAGTGTAAACATTTCTGATGTATAATAGGGATGAAGTAACTCTCTCTCTAAAAGAAATATGTGTTTATATCACTTTGCTTGGTCAAACAAAAAAACTTCAAAATACACTGGCCTGCATTGCATTAGCTGAAAGAAGAAAACCACTACCAAAGATACCTCATTCAAAATTTGTCTGGGGAGTCCACACTCCAGATCATGAAAAGTTTAGTTATATAAGCTATCTGAAAACAAAATTAAGATTTCCGGAAAGAAAAGAGTTGTTTGTTTTTCCTTATTTGCAAATAAAGAAAAAAAGTGATGAGAAATAGGAAAATTTTTGAAACATCTACAGCAGTTGTTTACCAAGCGTAAAACTTACTAAGCTAAGGATAAGGAATGTTTTGGGTACAATTTCCTTAGCCCACAGAAAGCAGCTATAGCTATACTTAGGCAATCCCAAGTATTTGGGAGTTTTACATATGGGGAACAACTGTACACTGTGTGCACAGAGATGACATATTTGAAGTGGAACGTGAGAGAGAAACAACAGCTGCTCGCAACTGTGCGGCTGACGTCGAGCTTGGACAAGCCCGCGGAGCACCTCCACCTTCCGGGCCACCAAGCTGGAGACCCATAGTGGGAACTCCTCTCCACAACTGCAATGTCCAACAGCAAGAGGGCTGGAGAGATGAAGAGCACAGCCAGCATCTTGGGTACTCAAGCAAACACGTGCCTAAACACGACTCCCGATGATACCAGGAAAGAGATCACATCGCAGGAAGCCTGCATTTTAAGTACTGGGATGTGGTCAACCTGGCTTGTTTTCAAGGACCAATAACGAATTGACCTGAGAAACCCAGGTTCTGTGGAAGAGATGAGCTTCAAATACCTCTTAGTAGAGAGGACTAAAACCAGCCTGAACTCCTTATCAGAGAAAGCATTTTGAAGGCATTCCAATGTGGCAGTAATAGCATTTTCAATCGTATTGTATATTCCCTTCCCCAAATTTCCAATGCTCCTATACCTGTTTCTATACCAGGTTCTCTTTACATACATGTATTTTGGGAAATAAAAACTACAAGGTCTTCCTGAGAGTTTCAATTCCCCTTCTTCCTCCCACACACATCTTTACACCTCACAGCTTTGCTTAAGCCTCACAGCTTTGCTTAAGCCAAAGAGCAGTAAAGTAACTTGTGGAAGGGAAGCAGAGTGTTGCAATGGTCTGCTACTAGAGTAAGAAAATTAAACACGGAAAGGAAAGGTGGGATGAATCATGCTGAGTCGTGTGACATTTCTTAACTCACAAAAAGATTAACTTTTTAACAATTTTTAGTTAATAACAGCAACTCAGCATTGTATAACTCAGAATCCCCAGTGGACAACCAGTATAAACTATTTGGACCTGCTCTTATGCAGGCTTCTTATATCTCTGTAGACTATAGTCTTCTTTACTTTTCTGTAGTCTTCATTGTATTGCCATAAAGTTTACTTTCTCGCATAAAAGAAACTCCAACTAATCATGTACATGTGAATGAGAAAAAAAAAAAAAAAATCATCGAGACATTTTGTCCAAATGTTCTTCATGACTGAGAATGCACCGACTTATTTTAACATCTATTGTTTCCTAGTAAATGATTTTAGAAGCTGTTATCCTTAAGTTATTATAAGAAATAGAAGGATTTTCATGGCCAGAGCTAGACCAAGCAGTTTGCCTAAATGAGCAGGTTTAAAATCTGATCCAAAAGCTGCACTGAACCTGAGCGCGTTGGCTGGAGGAAAGGAGGGGGCAGGCAGAAGCAGCCCTCCCTCCTCCACACCCATCTCCTAATGCATATTCTGCTCTCAGGCAGCATCCAATAATTATATCGGATTTTGCAAGATCATTTCTCTGCCTGAACAGTTGTGTTGTTTATAAAACTAGGAATTAAAGTAGCATTATAAAATACACCAATAAGCAGCCTCTCTGCCTTTTTGCACATAGGTTATTCTTGGTAGCGTCGGTGCTACTGCAATGCCTTATCTTGACACGCTCTTTTCCACTTAAGAAACCCAAACCATTGAGAAGCAACAGAGACTTTCTAAACCTCTGTTTGAAAATCTTATCACACACTCAACAAGAGGCTGAAACAAACAGACTATCAGGAGTCCCAGAGAGTACAGCAGAGGTGAAAAAAAAAAAAAGAATCCATTATGTCTATAATATCTGCCACAGTAGTTTTACATAAACAAACATGATACTCCTCCCCTGCAACGGAACAGGTCTAAATCTTGATAACTCAGTGGATGAAGTCCTGGACCATTGAAACGGATAGAAAAACTCATCAGTTTAATGATGCAAGGGTGTCCCCACCCCATGCAGTCTGATAGTCCTGGTGGTCAAGCAGTTGGCCCAACAAATCCAACAGAAATAGGGTCAAAGAGAAACAGCGCATTGGCTGACTGTTCTGTTTACAAACTAAACAAAGATAATTTTAATAGCTGTCCAGTTGTATAAATATGTACTATGGAAAATTAAATTCTGACTCCATCCCCTTACTTATGTTTTACCCAATAGGAGTAATGGTGTATTCAGTAATGAATTTTTTTAAATGCTTCTATTTTTCTTTTATTTCTAAATAAATGAAAAAAGCACATTCAATAGAATCGGCTATGTTATGCCTAGTAATGAAGTAATTATTACAAAATACATACTCATCCCAAATGTATTCTAGCATATGATTACAGCCCATTTGATAATTCACTTCCAAATGCAGTCGATATTTGAAAATCACACACACCCTTGCACGGAAAAGACAGCAACTGTGTTTAATATGGGTAGTTAGTGCAATTACAATAATTTCTCATCCAAGTTATGTGAGGAAGTTGATTTTGCATGCGGCTTTCAGTGTTAGACCTGCTAGACCCCCCCTTTCCCCCCGCAAGCACATGAAGGTCAGCTGCTTTTAACGCCGGAAATTTAGTGAAACAGCTTGGTTTGTTATTGCATTGGAACTGGTTTTAGTCAGGGCAGCTCGCAGCTAAATGGCAGGCAGAACAAGCAAATTCAATTAAAATAGCTCTGAGGCAAAAAGGAGACGAGTGTATTAGGAAAATATAAATGGGAATTTAAATGGGTGCTACAAGAGCACAACCAGGCCATAACACAACCCTCTCTCCCTCTTTTATACCCATGCTTTTCTCTTTAACTATGAAGAACATTTTTAAATAGGGTGCTCCACATCACAACTATACCTTATCTTGGCATACAGCGAGCAGACACAGAATAGCCAGAGTTTTCACCAATCCTGCCACACCAACCCTTTCCTGTAGAGAAGGACTTGTAAAATGCACGGCCCGGAGCATTCCTCTTTCCCAAGCTTAATTTTTGTCCCCTGCTGCAGAGAGAAGGCACACAGAGCATCCTTTCTGCAGGGCGGCGGCGGGCGGGCATGCAGGGAGGTGGGCTGGGTGCAGGCAGGGTAAGAGCTGCCACCAGCCCCTAAGCGAAGGAGAGGGGAAAGCGGGGCGCAGCCCCTATGGCTCCAGGGCTGCTCTGCCAGGAACTTCAGAAATGAGTCTGCAAGTTATTCAGGCCAGCAAAACCACTGACAGTATTCACAGATTCACACGAATGGCCACATAAGCCTTTTATTTGTCTGTTTTAAATCACTGCAAGACACTGCTCCACATGTTGTCAAGGATAGCATAATGTTTTCTTGGGCTCACTTGCTCACAGAGTAGTTTGGGACCTCTTCTCTAGAGCTTGTTTTATTCTAATGAGTCCTAGAGAAGAATGTCACCCATGAACTGTGCAGCTCCATGCCTCCCCAAGAGCCAGGGTCCTGTGGACTAGGGCTCATCTGTGCCTTACTTTGCAATTAATCAATCAAATTCCTTCCCTTCATCATTGCTTGTGGCACCACGTTTATCTCCCAGCTGCAGAACACTATCTAGATGAGGGAGAGTCAAACGCATTTTAGTCCCACCAGATACCAGGCAGTCCTACAAGACACAGAAGAGAAGCAGGAATAAAATTAACATTTTCATTATATTCAACTACTTCTGTGTCTCTCGATTAAAGGTTTTTTTTAAACTCAACCATATATGTGTTTTCATAACATCTACATGTCTCTTCCAAAAACAGCCTTAACAAAAATTGGCTTTAAATGGGTCTCTGTTACCATAATAGCTGTGAAGTGCAGCTACATCCTTCTGCGCCAACACTAGATCAGATACCAGCACCCATCCAAATTAGTGATTTAGTTCTGTTTCTGTGACTCTTCCGAAAGTTTGAAAAAAAAAAAAAAAAGTCATCAAAGCAATGTTTAAGTAACACATGTTATTGAAGTTCAGCCTCAAAGTATTTTACTCTTCAGAACTAACTGAAAACAGGCATTTTCTGAACTAACACTAGCCAAAGTTGTTTGGGATTTGTTTTTTCTTTTTTTCTTTTCTTAGCATCAAAGTAATGTGTCCTCAAGAACAAGTATTTTACTTCCTCAGAACATGCCTAAATTTTCCTTGTGGCTTGCACGACAGTCTTAATAATTAGAGAACTAATGGACTTGGGATGAAGACAGACCTTGGAGGACACCGAATGAAATATTTTCTGTCCTTAGTCCCATCTACTATTTGGGCCACCTTTTTTTAAAAAGATACATATTTTTCTCATATCTTTTTTTTTTCCCCATCCCCAATTTATTTAACAGGTCTAGTGATCATTTCAGGTGTCAGTATGAAAACGAGAAAGCTTTTCTATTGATACACATAAGTAACATTATTAATTCTTTTCCCATAGCATCTCAGAACTCCAGGCAGTTATAAGAGCTAAAGCATGCTATACCCTATACACATCAACAACAGATAACCCTTGCTTTAGAGAGCCAGGATTAAGATTAGCAACAGGGCTAAAGTGAAATTATTTTGAAACTCACAACACTTTTCGCAGTGAATCCAAGCAACTCCACATTTCTTACATGTAATTTTGTTTATGTTGTGTCTAGAGCAAGTGTAACTTGGCAGGAACGCAATACTCTGCAGACAGATATGGCAGCAGGAGAAAAGATAGCAACTCTAAAAATAAAGGCTCTAACAGTATCATAAGCAGGAGCCAAAATGCAGAAGAAATACGTATTTGCTGTCAGCGGGGTGAAAGGGATGGCGGAAGCCCATGCAGCAGAAAGGGCCACAGGGCCTCTGAAAGACCATTTTTCCTTTTCTTTGAGCGAACCGGACAGGGCAAAGACATTTGTGGCCCTCTCCTTTTCCAGAGATAAGGCTGAGGATGTAAACAGATTGACTTCAAAGGCACATGTCACTAGGGCCAACTTTTACAACAGAAAATTGACAAAACTGAAATAGGAATACAATTGTATAGGTAAAATCACTCACCGGAATATATTAAATTAACATTAATATTATAGAAGTCAAGTACTTAAGAAATGCCAGAATTAAGTTGCCTTCTACTCATGCACTACTTCTAACCCCACCCCCCCGCTTTTTTTTTTTGGCCAGGAAGGAACTGCTGCCTCATCCAGTGTAAAGGGTGAACAGTATTTAAGGAATTGAGCCATGAAGACAGAATTATCAATTTCCTCACATGCTTTCCTGTAGCGCTTAACACTGATAAACGAGCACTGCAAGAATAGCCATCAATATTGATAATCACCATCTTTCCAGCCACCATTTTACACAGGAGACTGAGCCACACACATTAAAGTCAAAAGCATCCATCAATTTGGGATGCCCAACTTGTGCCGCCCAGGAAAGAGTGCTTATATCAGCTGGTATCTTCTAGCACAATCCCAATACTTTTCAGCTACAGCTCATCGTTTTTGCACCGTGATTCTCAAGTCTCAGCTCAAACCTCAGAAGAGGGAAAATTCAGATAAAGTGACATAGCATCACTAGAGAGCTCTGGGGCAATGGATTGGACTGAACGATCAGTCAAGTCAACTCTGCTATTTCACCACCTGCATTGCCTTGTCCCACTTATGACAGCCCTTCTGCAGAAAGTAAATGGGAGGCTGGCTGGCTTTCAAGCATACCACTGAATGAATCCTACCTGGGATAAGGCAAAGATACCACCCTCCGGTCTCTTGCTCTCACTTGTTTCTGTTCTGCTCCCTTCTTTTCCCTCATGTTTCGATCCTTGTCATACACCCCACTCTGAGGCTTTCCTTCCATCCAGCCCTAGCCTTTTCAACTTGTTCAAATCCTCATTGAACACAAAGTTTTCATGCGGTATTTCACGCAGTATGGCCTTGCCAAAAAGCCATGCACCCTGCCAGGCTAATAGGCTTTGCCTGAAAGCATGAGAATAATAGACATTTTGAGAAAGGACTGTCAAAATATTTGAATATAGGTAAAACAATATATTACTATCCTTTCATTCCTGAAAACAAGATTAAGATAATTTTGACTCGGGGGAAAAAACACACCCCTTCTCTTCCACTCCAGGTGAGGTACACACTCCTTTTGGATAAAAGGGTTAGCCTAAGTGTTTCAAATTTGGAATAATTATGGGTGGAAAAAACACTTTCCCTGAGAAACACCAGACTAGCAGTCATTCCGGCTAAAAATCAACAAAGTTTATAAAGCATAGGATTTTATTTGAATCACTGAGTAATTCAGGATGGAAGTGGCCTCTGAAAGCCATCAAGACCAATCTCCTTACTGAAAGCAGGGTTAACTTCAAAGTTAGATCAGTTGCTCAAGCATTTGTTCTGTAAAGTTTTGAGTATTTTCAAGGATGAAAAGTCTGAATACCCTCTGGGCAACCTGCATTGATATTTGACCATCCTTACTGTGAAATTTGTTGACTTACATCTAGCAGGAATTGCCCTTGCTGCCATGCGCTTTTCAAGATCAGTCTGATCCATTCGTAAGATCCCCCTTTAATTTTTTTCTCCTCCAGGATCAATAAAGCCACACTTCCTTCTGCTCTTGGTCTGTCATTCTGTCATCCAGCCTCCTTGATATCTTGATGGTCCTCATTCTAAGATTATAAATCTTTCTTCCATGGGAGCAGGACCCAAAACTGGGCACAGGACTCCAGATGAAGCCTGTCCATTGCTGAGAGAGGGGACTTTTCTTGACATGCCGTCTATGCTCTTTTTAATCAACTCTGCCTGTGGTTGGCCTTCACTGCTGACTTACGTTCAACTTGTCCACCAAAAGGACTTGCAGGTCCTTTCCTGCAGAGCTGCTACTCAGGTGGCCTTCGCCCAGCCTGTGCTGTTGCTTAAGGCTTATTCCCTCCTTCTCTGCTAAGCTTCACAGGGTTCCCTCCTAGTCCACTAACACAGCTTTTTGTGGTTTTCCCTTCCTAACTCCTCAAAAATGCAATCTTTTGCATAGCACCGCAACAACGAACAGGAATCACTTACACTTAACAAGGGAAAAAGCCTTTGGAGCATTAAGTCACCTGGCAGGTCCACCCATCCAGACGGGAATCCTGGCATGCCTCTTAACAGCTCATGTCCAAGCCTAGGACTGAGCCAGCTGCTGCTCAGACAGGGAGCAGATCACCATCCGCTGCTTTCAAAGGCAGCCCAAGTAAGGCAGTGCAAACTCTGCTCCTGAAGCCTTCATTAGAAAAGGTCCCCAAACCACCTTCCTGCAGAAAGAACAGGGTACGTTTCTTCCAGCATTGCTTCTGGGAACATTAACTACCCTCACGTGAAGGCACGCAAAAATCAATGCAAGGAAGTACTAAACCAGACGTGGAAGGAGGAGGAACGATTGATCTTTTGGGGAATGAGGTGAAGGACGTAGAATTGATAGGTTTCTTTTCTCCCTTCCTCTGAAAAGAGCATGAAGCTGATGGATGATTTTTTGAAGGAACATATTGTTAAAAATGTTGGCAACACATCACCAACCTTTCAGGTCTACTTAATCAATTAAAATGGCTGTCTCCAAAAGAATCAAATTAATATCAGACATGAAAGATGAAGAAAAAGCAGGAAGCTGGAGAAGGGAACAGATTTAGCTGACTCATCCCTTTGAGATTCCTGTTTAATGACACTTTGCCCACAAGGGAAAAAAAGTTGTTTCCCAAGTAAAAAGTTCATGGAAGGTAAATCACTTCATCCATCACCACTGAAGCAAATTACTGATGCTAGGATGCTAATTGCCATCTAAGTTCCTATGATACTTAATTGAACCGGTAAGTGACACGGCTGGCTTCTCCCTCAGAAAGGTTAGTGTGTGGCCCCACGCAAAAACAGTTGCTGGTGATCTCAGCTGGGATGTAATCACCTGCCCATGCCAAGGCCATTGCAGTTTTGCTGCTCCTCAGACAAAATACTTTAACCATGTGTACCTGCTTCAGCCAGCTTTGCTTCCTCCTCATCCTCTGTCCCTTCCCAAAGCATTAAAGCTCCATGTGCTGCTGTCCTAGGGGTTTTTTGGTGTGACTGCACGCGATATCTAGCCCTCTGCTAGAACAATGTGAGGAAGGCTGCCCAGCCTCCCAGAAGACACTAGTAACAGCACATGAACCTCAGCATCTGTGCTTGACACATGTTTCTACTGTGCAAAAAAATAAGAATTGCTGTTTGCTAGTAATTCAGCTACAGTTGTGGTTACTGGATTGGATGCCAGGGTCAAAAACTAGTTGCGAAAAACACAGATCTCAGGGTCTCCGTATGGAGCCAGATTCTCATCTGGCACAAGCTGGCAGCGCTCCACATTGACAGTCTGGCTCCCAGTCTAAATGGGCAATAAACATGGTCTTTGCTTCATCTGCGAGGCTTGAAGTATCTTAAATTTTACAGCCACTGAATGAAACTTTACTCTGGGATTTAGAAACATATTCTTGAACCGACTTGTTAATTTACGTTTCATTAGCAGCAGGAACATTACAATTGCACCCTTTGTTATTTGAGCCTTCAATTTGATTTTGTCAAGACTGTTTCATCGTTCAATTTTCTAAACCAAATGATTCTGAAAGGTTGTACAAGGGGCATAAAAAGCAGCAACAGAGTAATGAGTTTCTGAGCAATCAGTTAGGGGTGGGGGGTAATTTTCTTTTTTTTTTTTTTTTTTATTATGAGATCAGATCTTTCTAAGGCTTCTCAGATCAACAAGTCCTCAATGACTTTTTATCTACCAGCATATTCTCAACCCAAAGGTGTAAACCCTGAGGAACATCACAATGTGAGAGCTTTGCACGCCTATTTTTGAGGAGCCTCAGTGAGTTGCGATTTGATATGCATCACAGCAAAAGAATTGCCAGCTGCCAGCAGAAGAGGAAAAGAACTGGAAAATAAAGTTTGAATTACTCTTGTAATTCATCAGTTAGGTATTAAGGAAAAAAAAAAAGGAAGAACGGCTGATTCAAAGCCTGTAAGGAATCATTAGGTTTAAATTTACCTGTACAGAGAATGAAATCACATCTGGAGCTTATATTACCTTTTTCCACAGAAGCAGAGCATATTCACTTGTGAAATCTTAAACAGCATGAAATGAAAGACATGTAAAATAAAAAAACAGATTCTCATAAAAGATTTTGAAAATAACATCTTCAGGCAACATAAAAACCATGGACCTATGGAACTTATTAAAAATGTTTAACACCCTGCTTATTCACTTCCCAAAATTATTCTGCATATTTGCATATACGATCATTTTATGTTTTTGGCTGTACTTGAGAAGAGCAGGCCCATGATAGTTTTAAGATGTAGGTGCCCAGACTGGCTGATGAACTTCAAGACTGGAGGATTACAGAGTGCTCTGAACGCAGCATTGGCTTGGGAAGTTTTCGGGAACAAGAAGAAAAGCAGCCACCCAATTATCATGTGCAATTTCAGATCACACCACTCATCACCAAAGACAAAAAAGATTTTCATTAGCTGTTGGGTAGCTTCTGAGAATAACTCAAGGTAAGAGGTTTAACCTCCAAAAGCACCACGCTTAGTGAGCACCTTACCCAAGAGCTCTTTTCCCCCCCAGCCATACGTGACACCAGAGAAGGTACTGAAGCTCCAGCCCCATGAGAGCTGCTCAGAGGATGTGCCACACAAAACCCCTTCCGTGCCTCAACTCCTTCCACCTTCGGACTGCTATCGCCGTGCTCGGGCGCTACCTGAGCACGCTGCCAAGGACACAAGGGCTATACTGGGATGCTGATTGACACTAGTTACGAACCTCCTGCAGAACTTGGGACAAGCTTTTCTATTCATGTACTTGCAAAGCAAATGAATGAGATGTGTTGGGGTGAAGCATACTCTAAAAAAAAAAAAAAAAAAATACAAGGGCTTATTTGTTGATATGCATTTACTCCCCTATCACTATCAGCAGTAAAAGGAAGCGTTTAGGTAGAACAAAAAATAATAAGAAAAAAGATTGTACATTGTAGACCAGTTGCAACTCCTATGAAAACCAAAAAAAGGTCTGAAAACCTTTGCTGCCACCTCCCAGTGGACTATGGCCTCTACCTTAGAGGAAAAAAAAAAACCAACAAACCCAAGCCTTAATTTCCCACCGTAGCTTGAAAGTGGTACAATGCGCAGCAAAATAAGGTCCTGCTCAATGACTGAAATTCATGCCGTAATTGAAAAACCTCTGCAGGTGCCAGACAGCCCATGAGGCTCCCACCTAGTTCAGGGAGTCCTGGGGCAACCCATGGCTGGAGTTGACCCCACGCTGGTCGTCACACGAGAAGGACCTCTGCCATTTTTACAAATGTTGTTTCTCACAAGCATCATGGCCACACATCCAAGGAAGGTTTTGGTGTGAGCGGACAAGAGGCATCTCCCGAATCCCACATCAGACGAAGCCATGTAATCGCGCAAAATACAGTACATTTTAACCAAGTTAACGTTTCTGATTTACAGAGACGTCACCCATGGATTTGAAGCACAGCAGGCCCATACATCACCCCTCCCGCAGCCCAGGCGCCCGCTCTGTGGCACAGACTCCATCACTGTTACGACCCATTTGGAAGCAGCTGGTGGATAAACAAGCGGAGCATGGGCAGCGCGCAGCCCCGGGCGCTGAGGGACTGCTGTGCCACCGCAGATACCTCATCCGCGGTTACTGCCGCCAGAGAGCGCGGCTCTGATTCACGGCAGGGAGGTCTCGCCGAGCAGCTGAAACACTCCGGTCTGGTCATCAGCACTAATTGAGGGGAGGAATAGGGTTATTTCGAAGTAGCCTAGAAATTAAACCCAAGCCTCCTGAGAAGGAGGCTGGAGGATTATTCCACCTCACCAAAGCCATCTTTCCTGAGTGCTTCCTAACCCACCAAGTGTATAAAATACATTGCCTTCTAGTATTATAAGCATGATTTAGTTCTTCTCTATGGGAAAAAAAAAAAAAAAAAAAAAAAAAAAGAGCTCTGCCATTACTAAGAACAGAGATAACCCAACCCTACTCACCAGTGGTATCTACAGAGTGAAAAACTCAAAGCACTCCAAATTTTTACACTATAAGGATGAAATTTATAAGCTCAAGGTGATCCCTTTAGATATTCTCTGCCCATTCCTCTTAACGCGTTTGTTAAAAACTTCACATGTATTATACAGAGCAAGAAGTCAGTCCAGAAAAGTGTACATACAAGATGTGAATAAACCAGGAATATAACATCATCTAACTCACGGTAGTGTTACACAAAGGGGGGAAATATTTGTATATAAGAAAAGAAACTATTTTTAAAAAGTACTTGGAAAAGAACATGCAGTAATCGTGGCCAGCAGCAGAGCTCTTTCACATTTATTTTTCTACAGAAGTCTTAATAGCAGCCTTTCAGCAAAATTCACTCTCCTATATTAATTCATGACTACTTTGAGGTATGTATAAACTTGAGAAACAAAAATAATTTAACTCTTAAAACAGACTACAGAAGAAGACCTCCACATAATTTATGTTATTACTTTTAAAGTACACTCCTCACATCTCACAATCAGTTTTATCTTATTCTCCCACTCCCCTTTCCAGAATTCACACCACCAGGGATGGAACGTGTATAATTTATCAATATCACAGAAAATACCACAGCGACATATTTCCTTTGGAAAGGAAAAAAAAAATTAAGAAAGCGCATTTAACTTTTTTCCCAAAGGATCAACAGTGCCAGGCAGCACAAGCCAGTCCCCAGAGCTGTCACAGTGGTAGAGGTTTTGAGGATCTGCACTGAAACTACAGGAATGTGAAACCTTTGCCTGTAGCCAGCTGGCTGTCAAAGGGCGACTGATTACTTACTCAACCAAACTGCAGGAACAACCAATTTGGAGGTGATTGGTTTTATTTTAAATCCTGATTATGGTTCTAAACACCCATCCTTAACATCAGCCTGGTACTGCTCTAAGAGACTCATTAGGATTTGTGCTTCCATCAGACAAAAAAAAAAAAAAAAAAAAAATCAGTTATGCCTGTGTCTTTGCCAGGACATGGGCTAAACCCAATATTAAACCTGAGCCTCTTGCCACCTTGACTGATACAACACTTTAGCACAACAGAAGTAGGAAGAAGAGAAAAGCCTTAATCTTGCTGCTGATCCACGGATACTTTTTCTCCACTCATATGTAATGACATATCCCTATATACGCAGCCAGAGCACAGTGGTGGAGGATGTGACATTTTTTATTAGTCCTTAATGTTTATTTTACTATCCGTCCGTGCAAAGATAGCCTCCCAGATCATACCTCATCAAATGCATAATGAGCCAAATTATTCTCTACTACCGTAAATCGGCAAAGGTCCATTGATCTCATTACAGAAGAGCAATTTACACTTGCAAAGAGGGTAGGTGACTATTTCTAAATGAGGAAAGAGAGCAAAACCCCTAATCCTGGGGAGCCTAATTCAGGAACAAAATGCATTGCTGCAGATCGCTGTCTTTTTTTCATCTGAACAGCTATATTTATACCAAATATTCACAGTAAAGAGTTAAATAGTTTTTAGAATAACTTACTGAGCTTTGGAGATTTTGACAACTCTCTGCAGTGTTTGCAGAGTTGAATAAAGGCAGCTTCCTTCCCCTGCAAAGCCACCAACGCCTGGGACTCGCTTGGCATTTCTAAAGCATTCCTTCCTCCATCCCTTAGCGATGATAACCAGGGACACTGACCACCAACCACCCTATTCACCATCTCCTGGCCACCATAGGTGATATCTGCCAAATGCAATGCAGAAACCTGAGCAATACCTCTGCTAACGTCTGGTGAACTCTGCGCATGTGTTTTACAAATTTGGGGCACGGGGGAGGAATCAGGAGGGAATAAGAGACTCTAATCTCTCTGCCATGTGTTGCCTTATACAAACTTTAAAAAAAAAAAAAAGGGGGGGAGGAAGGAACACTTTAAAAGCTAAACATCAGTGGACCTTACTCTATGAACTGATGATTTGTTTACATTTCCTCTTAGTACGTTATCACGTATGTCTTGCTACAATATAGGCTAGGTAGGAAAACTCATTTCAACATGGAATTACAGAAACTGCTTGTAAGCCAACAAATGGACAAATCAGAAAATGACTTATTTTTGCACTGTGTATTAATCACTTTCAAGCATATGAATCTAAAGGCATCATTTGTTAATTAATATAATGAAGAACTATTCCTACTGAATATGATTTATTTAGTATACACAGATGTAGTCTTATCATAGAAACTTCCAAACCAGCTCAGTAGAAGTTACTGAATTCTAGTACACAGCATGAAGTTAAAGTGAAAATATACAAAATGGCTTCAATAGGCAAAATGCAGCTTATTTGGCAGAAGTAACTTCTCACATACAATATTTTCAAAAATTGCTTGTACAGCTGCTTTTGACTCCCATATTCAGCTCAGAAGAGGCTGAGGAGATGCTGAAGGCTGATAATTAGCTAGCAGGAATCCCTCCCAGTGGTCCTCCCAGATGGTTGTTATTAAGAGACAAGCTTGCTCTGCTGGGCAAGGGGCCACAGACATCACCCGGGATCCTATGGATCCCTAGGGACAGGATCCTGGGAAAATCAACAGCAAACTGGGATTGTTTTCTTAAATGCCTTGTGCTGCTATAGTGTCCTCCCATCGACTGCTGCTGCTCTGACCACCAGGCTCTGCTGAACCTTACCTTCTGGGAGACCCACAAAAAGGGACAGGATATCCCTCAGCTCAGTACTGAGTATAACCTATCCCAAAGGGAGAGGAATGTCCTTCTCGCAAATCTCTAGCTAATCATTAATAACTAATAATAAATCACTAGACTCAAAGCACACCATCCCAGATGGGGAAAGCATATGGAAGAAGCTGCAAAGACTGTACAGAAAAGCTGTGCAGAAAAGCACTCGCTCTGCCCTGGGTGCAAGAGCCCAACCTCCTGCTGTTGGAAGTATTAATCAGATCCAAACAGGATGTTTGGATTTGATTAATAACTGCAAAATGCTATTCTCTGCTATGCAAGAGCCTGTTAATGTTTTATTACTTTCGTTATCAGGAGGAGGTCGGTCAGCGCGTGAAGGAGCAGCGGTTGCACCCCTCCCAGCCGCTGCTTCAAGGCAGGGCTCGCGGCCGAGGCGTAGGACCGGAGCCAGAGGTGCCTCCCGGGACACAGCAGGGCAGGTGAGAGAAGCCCACGGATGCCCAGCAAGCCCGTAACCAGCAGCCACTGCTTTTCTCTGGGTGTCACCACAAAAGACAGCTTTACGGAAAATAAAAAGCTCACAGGAGCCATTCCCTGAAAACTTGACGGCTATTAAAAGTCCTCTTCTGGCTATATTTTGTACAGAAGCCAGGGGAAAGGAGAACCTAGAGAAGGGCAGCAGGCAAGAATTTTCTTTTTTTGTTTAACAGAGAAAAAGAACAAAAAAAACCACAGAAGGGAAGAGGGCTACCCAGTATTTTATCAGCTGTCATTCTGGAAGAAATCTCCAAGTGAAAGTGGAGACAGATCAATGAGAGGGAGGGAACAAGCTGGACCATGAACCTGAGACAGCCATGGCAGGAAGAAGAGTCGAGGGAAGGATGCGCTTACGCTGGACCGGCAGAGCTGTAAGCTAAAAACATGACACTACAGGAGAAGGAGAGAAGTAGTTTACCCTGAAAAGTCAAAATGGTTGTGCACTTTCTGCCAGACACATTCTGCAGCATGTTAGTGTCATTCCTCTCCTTGACTGAAATAAAACCCGGGCTATCGCCGGGCTGCCATTTAACCGTGCTTAGAAAAAACATTTCCAGAAGCCGATTGGCATAGGAGAAAGCAGCAGCACTTTGTGGGGAGGTGGAAGGGGAGGAGGTTTTCATCAGTAGTCGTGATGTGTTTATTCAAGACACAAGTAGATCTTTATGTTGCTGGCCAAAGTACAATTCTTACTGCACAGCGTAGTACCCCTACCATGGATGAAAAATGCATTTATCTAACAAGTTACATATGCAAAAGAAAAATAATACTTCAGCCACTGTACTTCAGTGTATTCCTATTCAAGAGTTCAGAGAAATTTGATATAATGAAAAAAATATTTACAGAATAAACATAATGGGCTGGAAACC
The DNA here is from genome assembly GCF_035582795.1 of Mycteria americana. Lineage (NCBI taxonomy): Eukaryota > Metazoa > Chordata > Aves > Ciconiiformes > Ciconiidae > Mycteria > Mycteria americana. The sequence goes on along the minus strand of NC_134366.1, from coordinate 120,347,498 downwards.
TGCGGATCCTTGTGCGTCCAGACACAAGAACAAATCTAACTGTGTTAAAATGAAATAATTAAAATCTCTTCCAGTAAATATGAACATTTGGAAAGCACAAATTAGTAGCTAAAAATGTTACCCTTATTGCAATGATTTCCTTCAACCCATGAGACGTCATCTACATACCTAATGTTGGCATCAGACATTCATTAAGGGCAGGGAACATTTTGTAGAGGTTAAACAGCGAAAGCTGTCTCTGGTGACCACTCCAGATAGTAATAACAAGCCAGACAGCTCCACTTCTGGGATACTTTAAAGTCAATTCTCAGCCTATAACCATAAGAAGTTGCAAGGCTTTCAAAGGGAAGTTTCTCAGACCCTTTTTTTAAACTTTAAATCAGTTCAAAAGAGCCGTTCTAGTAAGATATCCAAACAGAAGCAAGCTTTTTAGCGCTGCTCCTGGGGTCCTGTGCCTTGGGTTTCTCAGAGCATCTCAAACTCCTTTTCGATCCCAATTAGAAAGTTCCCACGGGTCTGCAGTCTCCACTCCAGCTTCAGGAGAGCCCCAAAAATCAGAGTAGGAGGAAAACGAAATGCGCTGGTAAACACAAACGTAGCATTTAAATTAGAAAAAGAGGGATTCAAGGGAAGAATGGGAAACACGGGAAACCATCCGGCCACTTGCCCATCTGTGTAGACAGCCACCAGCCTCGTCAGCCCTGCGCCCCAGGGTGACATGGGTGACGCAAAGGGGTGAAGCCGGCAGCGAGACGGGAACTGAGCGGGGACGAGGCGGAGGCAGAGCCCTGCCAGAGCAAGGGGAGCACCGTGAGAGGCACCTGGGCTCCCCGCGGCACGACAGGAGGGCACGGGGGGACAGCAAGCGCTGGACGCAGCAGTGAGGTGCCAAGCACCGACGGCAAGCGGAGGTCAAGAGCAGTTAATCATTTAGAGAAGGAAGCAGGGGAGATCCAAAGGAGATATCTGTATGCGGCGGGGTGGGAAAAGGGCATCCGAGTGTTGCAGCAAGTAACACGGCAAGGCGAGGGGAGGCAAAACCACGATGGGACAATACCCTGCTGGGGAGCTGCGGATGTGCTTCGGGGGAGAGACTGCATTTGTCAATAAAGGGGTTCCCGATTTCTGTCTCATTTCCTTTTTCTGGCAGTACAATAGGTGGTTCAAATATTTTTTTCTTTCCTCTTTTTTCGTACCAAGCAGTAGGAATTTAGTAGAAGCAACACTTTTGCAAGATGGGCTTGGGACATAACCCAACAAACAATTATAAATCTGCTTAGCTTCAAGCATGTAAGGTGTCCTTTTGAGATTAATGAGACTACTCACATACCCTGTCTTGAGCAAATGTGGAGTGTGTGCCTAATTTAACTTTTAATTGCACCATGGCCCCTGTATCTTCTGCTTTACCCCCAGACTGTGACCCCTCTTTATGCACACACCCTTCTCCTATCCACCTTCTTGCCAGCAGGCTTCAGGCAAAAGGGGTTTTTTCCTTTTTTTTTTTTTTTTTTTAAACCTGGAAATGCTGCAGCAAGCCATTTTAATAATATAGAGCATAGTACCACTGTAACATCAGCCACACTAAATTTTAAAAGCAAAGCCATCAAATTCATACTATAACATATGTAAAAAGTTATTGATCAGCTGAGATGTAGGGCAGTCAAAGATTTTACACGGAACATCTCCTTTGTAAAATAAGAAGATTATTTTCTCTCAACAATAAAATGGCAGCTATTAGGACTTAATACAGTACAGGAAAAAGTTAAGTGATTCCCCCCCACAAGAAGTCTTTTCAGAACATCATCAGATATTTTAGTTTCCCTATGCTTCCCCCCCCTTCCAGAAAATAAAATACCAGCATATTTCAGAACTGAAGTTGAAGTCCTCATTACCAAAAATCCCCAAAGTGATGGTTTATTTCCTATTAAAAAATAATCAGCACATTCTAATATGGCAGGTGAAATAAGCCAGACCAGGAGGCAAAAAGATACCACTCCTGCGCAGTGCTAGTACTGAACAGCTCCTGGCAGCTCTATAAATACACTTTGGTGACAATAACATCTCAAATATCTCACTCGGAGGCATCATCATTTATCAATACTGTGTTTTTCCTGCTCTGATTGAGCTAGTTTGATGTAATGACAAAATTGATCTTTAAATATTCAAAACTCCTGATTATTGCACTTTTCTGAGAAACATACTTTTTTATTTTTTAATTTTTCCTAGTACTGATAACATTTACATTTTCCTTTGGAAGAAAAAACGTCTTCATCGCTTCTGTTTGTAATTTGCTTTATTTTATCTCTTTCAAAGTTGAGCACAGCAAGGAAGAAATATTTGCATGCTAATGCAAATCAAAGCGTAAAAGCAATCAAATCAAACAAAAAGTAAAATCATCTCTGGAATTAATGGAATTCTTCCTCCTCTCAAATCATTAATTTAGCACTTTCTTTTCCCCACTATTGACCAGCTGCCAATTCTTCCCTTAACCAGAATTATCAAGAAAAACAAATCTTCAGAAATTCAACACCGTATTGTGCATTCTTAAAAAAAGTTATAATTTTTTTTTATATGTGAGAACATGTACGCTTTAATTGACAAATTAAAATCATAACCCAGTTCTTCTAGAATCAAACACTTCCAGGTAGGCGTTGTCCTCTTATAACTTCAGAGCAAAGCAGAAATTTAAGAGAGGGAGGAAAAACCATTATAAATACTACTCTTGCATAGTCCAGTCTGATCTAGTTTTATATTACCATTTACACAGCAATCGGATCACAAGTAACTCCGACTAACCTCATACCTACTTTTGTAAGGAGAATAGCTGCGAACGTGCTCGGGCTTCAAGCACGAGGGACGCTCACTGCAAGGGCAGGCAGTCTGGCAAAGCAAGCTAATAAAGCCTGGATTACGTGTAACCTGCAAAGTGCACCATAGGCAGAGCAGTATTTTTTGGCCATTGCATTACAAAGTATTATGTCAGAAGGCATTCTTCTTGGGTTTTGTAAGAAAACGAACCTCGAGTGATTTTAATGGTGGGTATTTGGCTTTAATAATGCTATTTAAGATCAGATATTAAGTTGTATAACTTTTGTCTTCAGACTGTGCAATTTCATTACTTTCTCCTTTAAAAAGTGGCTTTAATAACTAAGCTTTTAAACTGTTTTCCCCATAATAAATAAATGAAGCTAAAAGGCACTTGTCAGCACCGAAGAGCTGGATCCAGTCCCACAGTGGACATTAAGGATACAGATTAGATCAAGCCAAGAAAACACTTAAAGCAAAGGTTTTCCCTATTAGCTGTAGCGATTTTGAAATTGAGATTCAGTAATATGATTTTAATGCCAGGTGAATGAGGTTAGACAAAGAAGAAATTACATCAGCGACAACAGGCAAATTCTTACCAATTTAATGTCTACAAATTAGAACAAGCTTTCCTTAAGAAACCATTAATGTTTCTAGAAGCATAGAAGAAACCAAAAGCAAATCACTTCACGTCGAACTTGTGAGAAGAGCTACAATACAATGATGTTTGTCATTATTTCTTATGGGCACATTAAGAAGGAAGGATGTTAGCAGATCCAACTCTTCCCCAAGTAAAAAGATAATTTAATGATAAAAGCAACAGTTTAGGCCGTGAAATCAATCTTCTCAATCTCAGGACTGTAAAGTTGCCTTCCTGATTTCCCTTCCTCTAGTTTAAATGGATGTGCTTTTAGCAGCAAGTTTCTGGCTCATAAATTTCCGATGTCACATGCTACCGTGGCACAGACCCAACAGGTCGTGCGGCTACGCTCAAAGACGCCTAACTACCGAAGACATCAGTCCCCGCTGGACGAAGAAAGGAGTTCAAGTCAGGTAACCAAAACCAATGCAAAACTATAAGTGCCGGCTAGGTCTAGCTCCCAAACCAGCCGGCTCAAGTTTGTGTGGGGAAAAGAAGACAGTGAGAGAGCGGGCAAGGAGAACATACATCTCCTGTGACATGAATGCCGTGTCCACCACACAGAGGAACGTTAACAGCCAGGAGCAGACCGTACCATGGTCTGCCCTCCTGAGGCAAGAAATACCGATCTAAATTAAGGATCTTGTCATCTTAACACCCTTAATCTAGTTAGCTGATGTATTAGTGTATTCTCTTTCTCTCAAAATACACTGCCTAGCCCTTCAATTAGCTGATGCCAACTGCCTACCCTTAGTATTTACTTCCACAGTGCATTGTGTATCTGCTACCTCTGCCATAAAAGAAAACACGTAGGTGGCTAATAAATTATTTTATACCTCAGTTTTACTTGGAGATATTGAGTCCAAAATAATCAAGTCTTCTTAATATTCTATCTCTTCTTTTTTTCCACCCTTTATTTATAGCTTGCTTTTTCTTTCAGGTTAAATAGGCCAGGACTAATTACATCTTCTTCATGACCTGCACTACTTGAAACCATGAATCATTTCTGCTCTTTTCCACTCCTTGTCTCTATTTTAGCATTTTCTTCCCCTAACAGGGCAACAGAAGCGATCAGAAAGCTCCAGACGCGATTTTCATCTGCCAGAGCCACCTTTCCAACCTCATGTTCTCAAGACTTCGCTTTCCTTTTTAATTGCTGCCATGAACTCTGCAAAACTCTCCCGAGTACAGCAAAGCATCTCTTCTCTAGATTATCCTCAACTTCACCATTTTGCAATGCAGAGGGACTATTTGGCATTTGCTTCGTCACTTTAGGCTCTTCTATGCTCAGCAGAAGGACTTGATGGACCCGTTGTTTAAGAGCTTCCCCTGGTGCTGCCATCCCGTTGCCTGCAGTTCAGCATCACGACCAAGTCCAGCCTTTCTGAGGTTTCTCCCTCTTCCATCAAACTTCACCACAAGCAATCTTGGACCGACTGGGAGGTGTTGGTGCAGCTCTGCCATGAGGCCATGCTGGGGACCAGGGACAACTCTTTGGGGACCCTCCCTCCCCTGCCAGTGCCAAACCAAACCATCTCCCTTGACCGTGAGACACCACCACCATGATCACCAGCGGTGCTGGACATGGCAAGCACGCGTTCAAAGCCCACCTCTCACAGATTCCATCCCATTATCTGGTGGGCGACAACAGAAACCACCTGTAAGGCCTTTGTGGTCAATTTTAGTCTCAGCTAGAAGTATGGTGTGGGTTACCATGCAAACCGGTTTGTGCGTGGTACAGTGCTTGAATTGACAACGCTGTATTATTATGCACTCCAAAAAGAAAAAGACTACCTTGTCTTTCCAATCTATAGTTTTAAAAATAGGTTTTAAAGGCAGAGCAGCACTTCAAATTTGGACCAAATATAATTTTGTTTAAAGAGGAAAAAAAGGCTTTTTACAGAATGCAAGGGCAATGGAGATATATCCAAGTTTTGCTTAGAAATTGCAGTGTAACCACTGCTTCTAAATCGGTAGATTAAAAAAACAACATAAGATATCTAGTGATCTACTGGATCACCTTAAGACCCAGAGGCCTCAAGCGACACAAATTTACATTTGCTTTCATTGTCCACTCCAGGAGAAATGTAGAAAGTAAATAACACGGAAAAATAAATGGGAATTAATAATCTGTTATTTTAAATTTCAAAAAAATTCAGATAAAGAAAGAGGTTTTGCCTATAGAAGACAGTATTTAGTGTCCAGCAGGTCCACCCCAACACTACTATCTCTGAGGGGGTGAGAGACCAAGTTTACACCTATATGGGGTCAGAGGTTGCCAGCTACACCAGTGTCTCAAAAGAAGAAAAAAAAGAAAATTTTATGAGAGTTGTCAAGAAAGCGTGCGTACGTACACATACTTAAACACCCCCACAGAACTGCCGGCTGCCTTCCTCAGCCAAGCGAAACAAGCCCAGCCCAACACGGGGAGGCTCCCGGGCCGTGCCCGGGGCTCGGCAGGGCTGTCCTGCGCCCAGCGGGGGTTTCACCGCTCGCATCCCACTTCCACGGGTGCCCTCTTCAGCCACCGCTCCCGACCCTTTCCCCCCATGCTGCAGACACACGGGCGCCCCGGCAGCCTGCCGCAACGGCTCCCCGTTCTCACACGGCCGAGGTAACCATCTCGCTGCTCCCTCCCGGTGCCAGATGGTTCCCATTAACTTTGTCCACGCTCAGCTCCCAAGTGTCAACTGGAAAGCCCAGACCCCAAATATTTTACAGATGAAACAATAACGGGCTCTTTGCCAAAGACACAGGACTGGATCCCAGCCCTGGCTCTGCACCGCTCCGGCGATGGGCGGAAAACAAGCCAAGAGCTGTCTTGGACCTTGGGTCGGGGATCTCCTCCACCTTTGCAGGGGGCAGGCGGCTCGGTAGCTCTCCAAGCCCCAGCCCTCAAGGTAAGTGACTGCGAGGGCAAGTCACACAACCCCGCCGTGCCTTTGAGTCCGAGCAAAGGTCTGCAACATCCCCGTGCAGGCAGGGAGGCAGGCAGGGAGGCAGGCAGGGAGGCAGGCAGGGAGGCAGGCAGGGAGGCAGGCAGGGAGGGGTCGGTGGCTCAGGCACGCAGCCACGCTCAGCCTGGGCACAGCGCCCGCCTGCCGCCTTCCTCACCGGTCTCAAAGCGTGGCTGCAAGGTGCCGGACAGCTCAGGCTAAAAGCTTGTTAAAGTGGCCTCAAATCTCCCTTTAACCAGAGGAAAACACACCACCGGACAAAACCCCGCTGTACCGATAATTAAATATAGTCGTCAGATAGCCCAGGTTTTCCTCACCACAGATTTGCTGCCGTGCCCTCCTAACTAAACATTTCCAAGTCTCCACTTCTTCAGTTTGGAGTGTAAAAGGTCAGTGGAGAAGGCAAATCTGTGTTTAGTCTTAAGTATTTCAACTTTCTCAGTCTGATCCATTTTCAACAAAAAAATAGAAGTTGCTTGGATGAATTAACTCCACCTTGAATGTATGAAATTTTTTTTTCTTCTTCATGCTCGTCTCTGTTTCACAGCATTATTTATCATCAGGGCACTGGAAATGTGAGACAATAACTATCAAATACTTCTCTATTTTAGTTTGAATTAGGTCAAAATGTGATATTCCCTTTAATAAAAAAATAAAGTAGCCTCTACCAGAGGATTAAATATTACAAAAACTGAAATATTAAGAAAACACTAAAAATAAAAGGCAGAACCCTACATGCTTCTTTAGAGAAGCATTACATATCGGAAAACTATTCTGTCGACTGGATATTAATATCCAGTACACATTTCAAAATTCATTACTTCTTAAAAGAGCTTCACAATTAGCCTTCTAATTCTGATTTTATAGACTAACTTGCTGGTTTCTAACATGCCACATCAAATAGTGTGAAAGTATATATAGGAACCAACCACAAAATATTCCAGGATCACATTATTGCCATGCTGGTTTAATTTCTTTTTAGCCGCCTGCCATTTCATAAAAGGATTATTTTAGCTTCAAGCGCATGTGCAAGACAGATGTCGTGTTTCGGGTTGCCACTCACATACTGACTGTATCAAGACACATCTCATTCTAGATAATCATCAACGAAAGCGATGCCTATCGCAGTTCCTCCTCTATGTCCTTTATCCACGCTGCAAGGGCATTCAAGAAAAGGAACTGGAGTCTAATCTTTAAATTAAACACTAGATGGAGCCCACTTCCCAAGACTGAAAAATGAAAGCTCTCCTTGCAGCAAATTCTTACCAGCCTATTGCAATATCTGGTCATGCATAAACATGACAGGACTCAAACAGCTGCGGTGACTGTTGCTACTGCAAAAACATATACTGGCCAGCAACTATATCTCTGCATAAAGAGACAGGCTTTAGTACTGGGCAACTGCAAAAGAATTTATATTCCTCTACAGATACATTAGCTTGGTTTAAGAGACCCACAATACTTGGATAAAATAGGCACATACAGATTTTTAAAGTACCATATGACAAACATAATGCTGGGTTGGGAGAACTACGACCGAGTCCGATATCTCTATTTTGACAATAAGCTCTACTGATTCCGACTATACAAGAATTTTGCACACAGAAATTTATATTAAATAGGAAGAATCCTTTTTCAGTTGGTTTGAATTAGTTCTAACAAGAAAGCTCATTTGTTTGATAAAACGCCATCTCTCTCAAATGAAACATACCACACGTTTAACTACAGATAAGTGAGCTTTGGTGTTAAAAATAGGATGCAACACCACCAAACCTCAGTACAACTATTCTGGTGAGAAAGAAAAAGAAAAAAAAAAAAAAAGAGAGTCAAGTTGCCAAGATCCAACTTGAGCAGCCTCTCAGTTACTGGATAAATCCATTTATCTCGGGCTCCACCACAAACAACTGCCACTTCTGCAGTATTTTGGCCACCCTCTGGACTGGCTTCACAATGCAAAGGGCAGGCAGAACTCGCAGGCAGACAACACTTGGCCTTTCCTTAGCTTGCTGAAGGACATGCTCGCAGGAACAGCTAAAAGCCAAGTAGACAATAAAGTTGTGCAAAGCCTCAGATGCAATTCCCAGCAATGCAATTCTGCTGACAGCTGAGCTATCACTGATTGCTTTAACCTTTGCTCAGTCCGGGCCACTGCCTTCACCTAACTCTTTTCCGAACAAACCTATGGTAATAGCTTCATCAAGGTTAAGATAAGCACAAAGGCAGTTAGCTTTACCACAGAAGACTACCTTTTTCTCACAAACAGCTATCCATCCTGCTCAAACAAAATTAACCAGAGTAACCCAGCTTGCCTTAGGACATTTTCTGAATTGCCTGGGAGGAGAGACAAAGGAAGTTATTACTAACCACCAACTTGGATCCTAATGGCAACTTCCAGAAGGAAAAAGACTGCCTATGAAGAGAGGTGCAGAGTTTTCCCTAAAGGACCCTACTCGCTCCTTATTTCCCCTGAAAGCTCTACAGAGCACATTTTCTTGGTCCCGCATCCCAGTGGATGAAAGCTGGTCTTCACGGTCTCGTGGATTACTGCTGTGATGCTTTGAAACCAAGCAAAGGTCTTCAAACGCAAGATCCGCTGCTAGGAGATCATGGCGTGTACTCGCCATCACGCTGACAAGCCACCGCTCGACTCCACCGGCGAGCACGCCCAGGGTGATGCTCACATCTGCCCGGGCTGTTTGTCAGACCCGGCGCTTGCGAGCAAACACGCTGCTGCCATAAAAACAAGGGGCTTTCCGGCTGTAGCAAGCCTACAGTCAGCTCAAGCACTAATAAGTTTATTTATGAATAGCCTGTTTTAGTCCTATCACCTTATATCTGTTTTCCAATATACCTGAATGGAACATGTATCTGCTCTCAGATGAGCAGATTGATTTGTCTTGGTTTTGTTTATTGTTTTATTTTTAATTTTTTTTTTAAACAATGGGAATAGCAAGCACCTAACATTTCTTTTAAAAGCAACTCTGAAAATAGTTTAGCATTTGTTTGGCACTTGACCTAAAACCATCTGGGAGAACACACCCATTTACTTCCACAGGCTTTTGGTTCAATAAAACAGGGACTTTATTAACAGGAAGAGTATCTCACCGACCGGCCAAATTAAGTGTCAGCAAAAGGAGGAGACAATCGAAGTACCAGCCACAGTTGCAGGTTTGACTAAATAGTAATGTTTAACTACTTCCTTATCACGATCTTCCTGTACAACTATAATTTAGGAACCTTTGCCACTGTAATTTTCTCTGCTTCATTTTCTTTACAGCTATGCTTTTGTGTGTCAGACTAAATACTTGTTCATCAGCACTATTATCCATGCAACAATGAACAGCTACGGGGAAAAAAAACAGAAAAGAAGAAATACAAAGGCTTTGCGTATGTATAAAAGAAATTAAAATAAAAGCCGAATTACTCAGTGTAGTATTCGAGGCTGGAGGAAAAGTGGACATAAAGTCGCCATAGTTACGCGAACATTACTCTGAAGAGAGTCACTGTGCATGCACATGGAGCAGCATGGTTGCAGTCAAGGTAAAGTTAAGGTTAAAATCTAAAGCTTTTAGTTTCTCAGGGCAATAATCCTGATGGCTTTCAGCCTCTGAATATGGAAGGGACAAGACACTGTGGCCTCACTGGGACGTCACCCACTGACCACATCCCATCACAGCTGGGGCACGACAGCAAAGAATGACAATTCACTTGCTATGTGGGTGGAAGCAGACAGGATAGTGGTAAAAAAAGTACAAAAATAAGCAAAAGCCTTTGAAATCCCACTTGGAGTTACTAACTGTTGCTTTTCATATTCACTTGTATTGCCTCCAAACACAAAGAAGGAAAGTGAATCTGTAAATTAAACTAACTCCCTTCCAGGAGGAACGAAAATCAAGCCAACAAAACCAGAAATACAACAGAAAAACTGAGATTGGGTTAAACACTTAAATTCATTCACTGGTGCGTTCCTACTACACCCTACTAATAGCGCATTTTGTACATTTGATGTTTGCATTCAAGTGTTTGCTGGACTAACTCCAATGTTGCAGGCCATCTTCCTGAAAACGCAAAGGATTACTCGGGGGCTTGTCTAAACCATTAGCAGTCCTTTGCTCCTCCAAAGCCACTGTCGTCATCTCTGACCCATCCACACTCCTCTTCACAGGCTCACCTATTTCATCCTGCAAGGTTGCCTCGGTATCTTGACCACTTCTCTCTTCCCCCCCCTCTACAGGAGCTCCGTTTGCCTTCACGTCACCACCCGTCAGCTCCTACCTCACGTTGGGTGGCTGGCTCCCCTTCCAATCAACCATAGGTTTTAATCTGCCTCCTATTCCTACTCCCACATCATTCTTGAAAGACTGGGAATACTCACAGCGCAATCTTTAAAGAAAAAAAAAAACCCACACACAATAACTACACAAAAAATCCTCCAAAGACTAGAAGCCTTCTACATGAAGAATCTAGTTCTCCTGAAGTCTGTTCCCACGAGGTGAGTTTTGTTAACTGGTATTAAAAAAAAATCAACTGATTATTTCCAAAATTTTGGAAACTAGTGATACAGCTACTGTTGGTGTAAAACAAATAGCATACAGTTTCTTCAGAAGCAGCAAGTGGCTGGTTTTAATTGCTTTGCGTAATTAAAAACCAAAAGCAACAAACGTTCAGAGATGGCCCCAGACAGCAGCGCTCCAGAACGAGCCCGGCCAGATGCTGCATTCCTCCTCCTCCTCCTGTTACAAAATCCTCCCTCCCACAGAAGTCACCGCCAGCCTTCCCGTTATCACAACGCCCTCCATGACCCTGCCACTTTATTCTTCTTCCAAGCATAAAGGCCCCTCTATATTCAAGTGTTTTTTAACGGATCACAGGATAATTCGGGCCAGGAGGGACCTCAGGAGCCTCTGGTCCATGCTCCTGCTCCAAGTGGGGCCAGCTGCGAGATCCAACTGGGCTGCTCAGGGCTTTGTCCCAGTCAGGTCTTGAAAGCCCCAAGGATGGAGACTGCACAGCTTCCCTGGGCAACATGTGGCCCTGCCTGGCCGGCTGTCTTCAGGGTGAAAAAGCTTCTTGTAACCAGTGTGAACCTCTCCTTTCAACTGGTGCCCACCATGCACTGTTGGGAAGAGCCTGGGATGACATCAGTTCTACTCTTTTAGTGAAACGAAAGGAATCATTGCTTATACTTTTAGCTCTGATATTTATCTGTTTATGCAAAGTACACTTTGTTCTTTCATTTAGATTGTTTCAGATTTTAACTTTGCTATCTACATTTGCCAAAAATTCAAATATAATCAAATCAGAGCTAAAGTGAAAAATCTAAGAATAAAACTTGGGTGGAAACGCTCGTCCATGTGATCACATCAAACTTCCCCTGATGTGTGGTGGCAACAGCAGCACTTCAGCAGGCATATTACTGCACTTCCAGATATCGAAGCAGCATCTCTTTATTTAGGTGCAACACAAGAGCCAATTATACATGTACTTTACAAAACAGGCTAAAAAAGCAAAATACATGCTGAAGCAAAGTCATGAGGAAAGCACTCTGCTAGTTTTCAGACTCAAAGAGTTTTGGGTAGTGCGGACATCACAGTAAATACGCATTACTTCTGTTCCTGGGCACAGGAGCTATTACTCTCTCAGGCTGATCAAGGCTTCTTAGCACATCAAAGCACAGCAATCTGAAGCAGCAGTCCACTTACAGACCTTACTGCTACTCAGTTACGAAATTACCATGTACCAGTCATGCAGAAGGCTTCTTAACTGCCCTCCTAAGCCACGCTGCTGAAGAATAAGAGATATATCACCGGAACTAAGAGAGGAGAAAAATGCAGCAGTGCAACATATGTTCATCCCGCCTGAAAGGTCATATGAAATGTGATTAGTGCCATTATCCTCCAGGACTCTGAATATTGCCTTGAGACAAGGGCATTCTGGCATAAGCTACGGATCAATAAAAAGGATTAAGCAGCAATACTTCGGAAATGCTCAGAAGTAAACCAGCAGGTTTTATCTCAGAGTTCTCCAAAGCTGTGCCTGAGAAGAAACTCTTAAGTTTAAGACCCATCTTTCAGTCTCAGGCTCTTTGCATCAGACGCAGGTGCCGCAGACCGTGCAACTGCAAAGGAAGAAGGAGAGGCAGAGAGGCGATGCCAACCCCCCCGGAGGGGTGTGCGCCAGCTAAACCCGGCTGCAATCTGTCAGCAGCCAGCGCCCAGCCCCACGCTCACTCCCACGCCTTACCCGGGACGGGGCCACCGCCACACCGGGGGACACTCGCATCTCCCTGGGAGAGGACGGGCAGCCAGCCCCCTACCCAAAGCTTATTTGCCTTCTCCCTCAAAACTCGAGGCTTTGCATAAGTGAGGCAGTCTCTGCACAGGTGAGAGGTGAGGCAAGTTGTTTTCCTTAATTGAGCCTATTAGTAGCGAGGAGTCACTCCTGTTAGGTCTAAATAGCTCAGAGATAAATCTCAAGGCTGCTAAGCTGCCAACCTCCTCCAGTCAGTGCTCAGAGGCAGCTTTACCCCTACAGCCAGCACTGGGTGAATACTGCCACTTCCAACCATGCCCCTGGAGCAAATCTCCGGGCTGGTATGTTTGCAGCAAGTGTTTTCCCTGCAGCTGTCCAGTCACCTTTAACTGAAAGTCCAAAGTGCCAGAGCCTCATCCTCAGGGAGCAACAGCAGGTACCCCCAAACTGGCATTCCGCAGATCAGCCGTCTGCACACGACCAAAGAGTATGACCCTGCGAGAGCTTTGCACCTCTTTTTTTTTTTTTAAATTAAAAAAATAAAAAGAAAGAGAGATCTCACCAGAGACTACTTGGGATGGAAATTCTTTTCATGGAAAATTCTGGTACAATATTTAATGCAAACATACCATCAATGCATCATCTCTTAAAGTTCACACCACAGGCAACACCAGTATTAGGAACAGTAAGGAGAACCGCACAGTACTTTTCTGAAAAGCCATCCAATGAATTAATAATTTTCTGTCTGAACTATTTGCAGAAACAACTGAATAAGCCAGAAAAGAAAAATTAAAATGTTCTAAGCCATTGCTTCACAGTATGTCTTACAGAAAAGTCATTTAAAAATTATTACAAAAGCAATAACACTCAATCTCATAAAATGACACTTTTCAAATTAACCCACTGCATGTTAATTCCTTCACCTTTGCCAACAATAAAACAGAATAAGGAAAAAAATGCTCCATAAAAAAAAAAAAGTTGAAATTCAGTATGCTTTGCCTGTTGTGTCTACAAAACCAACACCCCAAAAGCAGACTTAGCTTTCATCAAGCCCAACTTCCAATAAACAACACTCCTCCTCTTTCTCCCAAGCAAGCATAAGTAAGTGAAACCCATTTTGCAGACTCACCAAAGTCGTCCATATTCCAGGAGGCAGCCGTTTGTCCAGTTTGTGAAGTCCATGGTTGCAGCATGGTCATAGCAAGGAGCAGGAAAATGAAGGGAAAAAGAACAGAAAAAAAAATCACCCTCTTGAGATTCAATGAACAACACAGCACTATGGTTTTCCCTAAAGTCTGCATTATGGAATAGGTTCAGATAACTCATTAAACGGACTGAACATACACCCACACCCCTAACTTACTCTAAGAAGAAAAAAAATAAACACAATAGCAATATCATATTGATAAAAGAATAATAATTACAGTTTCATAGTGATCTGTCAAGGCTGGCCTCATAAGGAAGATTGGGGGGGGGGATCAAATTTTTTACTGTACTGCTCCCCCCCCCCAGGCAGTAACAGGTGGGCAACATCACATACAGAAAAGGTGTATTATTTTCTCATACTGCAGACATTTCTAAATCGTTGATGATGAGATGTAACGTTTGGCAAGGAAGAAAGTAAAAAACGCTACAGGCCACAGCGACTGATCATTTTCAGAATTCTCGGTCAAGGATGAGGAATTCGTAATTTGTTCTTCGCAATTAAGGGGGCTTGCAGCCTACCCCACAGCTAAGTATCTGCGCACGGTTACACATCCGCAAACTGTCAAGAACACCCAAGCTGAAACAACAAATTTTCTGGATTTGGACCTCGAACAGTGTCCAGGTGACCAAACCCAGTAAGTGTCACTTCTCTCCTACTAATAAAAAGCCAAAGAATGACTTTTACAGCTTTCCCAGGCTCAGTGTTGATTTCTTTTGGCAACTGCTCCAAAGCATTCTGCCAATTTAGCATTTGGGTCTTTTTGCTTTTTTGTTTGGTTGGGGTTTTTTATTATTATTCCTTTGGAGACGGAATGCTTCAAAGATGGAATGTACAAAATGCCAATTGCTGTGGGTTAACCTAAACAAATTGCACGTGCATATGTAATGGCAGTGAAAGGCGTGCTCTTGTTTTGACTAGAGAAACCGACTGCGTTTGCAAGTTAAGGAAGAGCACAAGGTCCCGAGTGCAGAGACACCAGATGACGAGAGCGCTGAAGCCTGCAGTGGAGAGGAGGCAGCGGCGGTGAAGGAAACTTTGCCATCTTCTCCCACCAGCTGCATCATCATCAGATTGACCATCGTGCTAACAGGGCCAAGGCTGACAAGATGCCAAGAAGCCAAAGGTCATTGCAAAGTCTCTCACAACAGATTGGGAAATCTTCCTATTTCATGTTTGGACCGTCCAAATTCTTCAAACCAACTGTTCTGAGGAACACATGTATCCTCACAGCTCAGAGATCTTCTGCCGGGTCCCAGTGAAGGGGCCTGGGACCAGGGTGGCATTTTGGCCTCCAGAAATCCCAAGGCAGCGAGCTGCCCACGCAGACCCTGGTACGGGTTCTTTTTGATCCCTGTAGAAACCACGCCATATGAAGGCAAATTTATCTGTTGGTGTCAACAAGGAAAACATAACTGGCACAGTCAACTAATTTGCAGCCCCCCTATGGATAACGGTTGATGAGTTACCTCCTCCTCTGCCTCCACGGCCCATTAATAAGACAGCACGAAAGACTGCAGAAGAAGGATGACGATTGCTCATGTATTTACCACTTTGCTAGCGAGCAACTTTTTTGGTTGCTGTTTTTGTAGGAGTGCTTTTACAGAAGGAGCCTTTCCAACGCCTTCATGTGAAGGATATTGGAGAGGAAAGGGAAAAGAGATTGCAAAGGATTTGCCTTCATTTCTGATTTCTCTTGCCAGTCTTGTGAACCGTAGCCCTTCCCCAGAGATGTGACCATGCACCATTACTGTTAAATGTGACTGCAGCTACAGATTGCCCTCAAGATATTACCTGCCTTTTCCCTCTGCAAGGGAAGTTGAGATTACTGGGAGGATGTTTTTATTGGAGCAGACATGATTCCAAGATGCTCCCAAGGAATGTAACGGCCACTGAGTGACCTGACTAAACGCAGGAATTCAAATTAAGGAGAGTGAGATTTTGATGGTGGCATGGAGCAAGATGAACATCAATGAACTTAGCAGGAGATGACAGGTCAAGAGGTTACAGGAAAGCAGATGTTAAGCAGGTGGGAATGCCAGGAAACGTGGTGTGCAGAAAAAGAACAAAAGGGTATGGATGACTAAAACGGCAGAATTCGAGCAAGAAAGCTGCCCAACTAGTTTATTTAGAATGAGGAGGGGGTGGGAGAGAGGGATTGTAGTGCGGCATCCCCATTGACAATGCTGCATACACACTTTTGAGAACAAAAGGTGGTTGCTGAAGTTTGACAAGTTATAATGGGCAGCTTTCCATTAGCGGGCTCAGAAGGTTTGTGGGGAAATTAAAAAAAAAAGTCACAATATGGCATGATGGGATGGATGAACGGATGGGATGTAAATTGCTGTGAGCACTGCAGCAGCATCCACTGCCTACACTACATGCCAGTTGCCTAGGCCAGGGTGAGGAGAGATACATTAGAGCAAGACCACAGAGACATTTTGCATTCTCCCTGATCCTCTTCACAGCTATTTTTGCATGACACTGGTTATGAAACCAAAAACGTTGGTTCAGCTTCAGGCAGCAATTTTAGGGTCAATTGCTTCTTCACCAGACACTGAAATCATGATTTTTCAAGCATCAAATTAACAGTGAATGTTTTAGGGGACAGTGAACTTTAGTTATGCATTATTACTACAGGTCCCCCTCCTCAAAAGCCTATCTTGTAATCCCTCTTGATATGCCAGGTGCTTTTTTTTTTCTTTTGCTAGAATCGCACTTTAAGATGAACTCTGCAATTACACTACTTGCTTTTTGCTCCATCAACTCATTCCCGACTGTTATGCGCTCTCCAGCGTACAGATCTCAAGTGGAGGAACACACTTTCAAACCCATGTGAAGCATTCTATCCATTTATCCCAAAAGTACATCAATATAGGTTTTCCAGCTGAAAGCTTTTGAAAGTTTCCTCAAAACTTTTACGGTTCAGCTTGGATCCATTCCCAATCCACAGGCAGGCTAAGAGACTCATCTGGCACCAGTGCGCCACAAAAGAAATAAACAATAAAGCCTTAATGAGGTTAGCTGTCCAACAAAACCCCAAAAAACAGGGCTATGCATCTTTCCCTGATACTGTCAGTACAATACAGAACAACTACAAGCCTTGATGCTGCAACTGATTTCACTCTGGATCTGGCTGAATCAAACTGGTATTTAAACAGCATCCCAGGCCAATGCTCCGGTGGGCTAGGAGAGATGGAAACTAATAGAAATTGGAAAGCCATTGCTGGGGATGATGTCAGATTCGGATTTATGATTTCACCTGCCAGTGGAATTTCTAGGACAGAATCAAACTTCTATATTTTACTCTTCTATGCAAACGTTAAAGTGTGCATATGAAAAAATGTTCTTTAAAATGGAAAAGACTGTCCAGCAATATCCTGCAAATTCTATATATCTTCAGCTAATCTCAATCGGAAGTGCTATTTTGTATCAAAATGGGTTGCTCATAAAACTTTATGGGAATAAGATAGTTGACATGAGAAATGATGAAATCAGCAGTGCTATGGAGATTTAACATTTAAGTGATACATAACGTAAAGTTGAGTTTGGTTCATTGGGTCTCCATTCCAGGTCTACAGCCCTACCTTCACAGCTTGATATCTGACTGTCAAGACAACTGTGAAAGGTTATCACATCACGATCAATGAGCTACACAACTTAAAATTCCCAGTTGCTTTCAGGAAAGCAAAGGCAGCATTAAACATCAGCTGTATCAAAATCTCTCCTCTATTCTTGCAATACAAAACCCAAGTGCTATTTGAATTGCACAAAACACAAGCTGTGGTAAGTCCTCAGAAGGTGAGAAACTTCAGGTCTTAGCAAGGTTTCATAGGCTCACCCAAGAACATCTCTATGAAAAAGCCATACACCCACATGTAAATAAGCATCTATATAAACACAGTTTATGTATGTATAGACACACAAATACATATATATATATATAATTTATATAGAATGTGCTCATCACCCAGCAGGTGGCACCCGTACCACAAGCTCCTGAGGCTGGAGCATGGTGGGAGGCTGTGAGCAGGCACTGCTCTACAGGAGGCACCATCTTCCTGAAAGGTAAAACCACCATGGGCACGAAAGCGTCCACCACCTTTTTGCAAGACCTGAAGCGTCCAGTCCAGCATCTGGGCCAAAACCCCATGAAGCTTACTGGCCGGGCACCACCTCCGTTAATTCCCTTTGGCAGCTGCAAGACTTCCTTCACTGTTGCTAATTCTCAAGTGTTCTTGCAGCCTTTCCAGAGGAGCAGCATTTTGGGGACTGAAAGGGTTCTGGAATATTTTTGACACAGAAGCATCACATCATGATGTCAAGAACAATACAATTAAATGTAAAGCTTCCTTCAGACTTCATCACTTCTTTTCTCCATTTGATACACCCAACTAGCTTTCAATTAGTCCCACTAATAATTTGCGCTTTTGAAGATCTCATGAATGAGCAAATCAGAACTGGCAGAGGAAATGCTGTTTTCCTTTGATCAAAATTGAAGACTTGTTTTCACCCATGACTTAAGTGTCACTATCGTATGTACAGTCTTAATATACCTCTTCTTCAGCTGAGTGGTGCTTCAACTTCAGCTGAGTGGGTTTGTTTTTAAAAAAATATTTTCCTTTCAAATTCAATATTCCACCCATCTCCCTCCCCTCTTAAAAAAAAAAAAACAGTTTAGAAGCATCAATCTGAAAACATCAGCTCTGCATGGAGCAGTGCTGTTCCCCGTAAGAGCATGCCTCGTGTCAGATTGAAAGATGCCTTTCCAAGGTCATTTCATGTTCCAATGGGTTTGTTATGAAGTTGTGGAACGGCAGATAAGGTTGCATGAGATAGTAAAGTGCCTTCCTAAGCTAGTTCTGGGCAGTAATGTGCAACCAATATTTGAGCAAGGGACTTCTATAACATTTACCTCTGAAAGAAACTTCAGATGCTGAGATAAATGCTGCTGCAGGAAGGACAGAAGTAGTACTGAGATACTGACAATCTGGTTTCCTGCTGTCTCCCAATTAAAAAAAAAAAGGCCAAAGAAAAGGCCATTTTCTTGACAAATTTACATTAACTGCACATGTGTATGGCACTTGGCAAAGCGGGAGGGGGGTTCTAGGAACATTAGGGGGTACCTTTTCAGGAATTTTTGTTAAAATACCCAACCCTTCGTAATAATGAGAATCTGATGTTAAAAACTGTTCAATTCAGAATCAATAGTGATACGTGCAAGTCACAAAAACAAGGATACCAGAGTAGCTCTCTATTAGGTACTAGGGCCAACAATTTCCAAGGTGAAAAAGAAATAAGAAGAAAAAGAATCCCAAAGCGTATCTAAGAACGTTTCTTTGAAAGTCTTGAAGTGACAGTTTGAGGAATGATGATCCAGTATTTTTAGACTGCTTTAGACTGCTGCTAACATAGCCCAAAAATGGAGGAAACCATATAACAGTATCCCCTTAGTAAGCTTTTAATACTGCCTGAGCCTATCCCAAACTCTGAAAGAAGGTAAGCACCCGGCACTACACTGATTTCAGCCATTATGCCAGGGACTAAATCCTTCCCTGGAAAGACGAGGGGAACAAGCATACGAACTCCAGAGAGACAGAGAGGGGGGGAAAAAATAAATCCTTCTCACAAATGGTTAGCTCCATCTTAATGAGGTTGAAAGCCCGAGGAAGGATCACCAATTTGGGATCCAAAAATGCAATCACTTGGCACTAAAACAGCCCTAGCAAAGAGGGGTGGGTGTGCGGGGGGGTGCTTTTTCAAGTCCCAAATGAGCACTTTGGGGGTCCAACAGCCTGTCAGGAAAAATTAGAAAAATGGCCACCCAGCGCTGAACTGTGCACAAAATGCAGAGTTTCGGTGCTTCCAGTTCTGCATTGCACCCTGCGCTCCCAGCCCCCCGCATTCCCGCACGCCCCGAGCACCCCGGCGCGCCTCCGCGCCGCTTCCCGCCGGCTGGGAGCGCGGGGCTGCGGATCCCTAAGCGCTACCTGCAAGCACTCCCGCGGCTCCGTTGCTACTACTTTTAATTTGCCTGCTAGTATCACTTTTCTAATGAACTGCTCTTACTACAGAAATGTAGATGTCGCCGGCTGAGTAGTTTTGGGGTTTTTTTAAACATCCGAAAAGGCAGAGGAAAGGGGGGAGAGGGGGGAACACCTCCTAAATATCCACTATTAAACATTTTTAACGCTAAAGACGGACTGACCCCGCTGACCGACCGCAAAACCTTGCGGCTTCATCAGGACTGGCCCCGAGCCTACGCTAAACCATTCCCAAAAACGGGCTTCAGCGCCCCACCGGCACCGGCTGGGCTTACCCGGAGATGCTCCCCGGCCGCGCTCCAGCCTGCGCAGCGCAGCGCGGCTCCCCCGCCGCCCCCGCACCCCCCTTCCGCAGCCGCCCCCGCCGCGCAAAGCCCGTAACTTTGCTCTGCGGCCGCCGCGCCCCAGCCCCGCGGCACCGGGCGGATCTTCCGCGGGAGATGCCCCGCTCCGCGGAGGGGAGGGAGGCGGGAAGGGCGGCTGAGGGACAGGCTCCCGCCAAGAGCCGTACCGCCTGCGGCACTACCCGCACCGCACCGCCCGGCCCCGCGCAGCCCGCACCGCGCCGCGGGCGGCAAGTCCGCTCCGCCGCCGGAGAGGGGGCGAGCCCTGCCCGAGGGCACCCCGGAGCGACCCGCGGCGGGGAGGCGGGGGAGGGCAGACGGGACACCCCAAACAGCCAAAAGCAAAAACGCGGAGGAGGGAAAGGAAGAAGGAGAAGAGGCGACCCCGCGCCGCAGACCCGCGGGCCCCCGGCCGGCCTCCCCGCGCAGCGGCGCGGAGCGGTGCGCAGCGGCACGGCGCCCTGCGGGGGCGGCCGGGGCAGCGCACGCCCCTCGGCCCTCCCCGTTGACCTCAAGCCAAGGACAGCTCGGCGGTCCCGCTGCGCATCGCGACCCGGCGGGCCGTGCTGCACCGAGCCGAGCCCGGCCGGGCGGTGGGAAGGGCGCCCCGGGGAAGCGAGAGGAGCGGGGAGCGGCGGCCCCTCACCTGAGCCTGCCCCGGGAGGTGCTTTCCGCCGCCGCTGCGGGAGCCGCCTCCTCCCGCTCTCCGCGGGGAAGGCTGGCGCGGACAGCCCCGGCCCGCCGAAGTTACGCGCCGCCGCGGAGCCGGGCTCCCACCTGCAGCGCCCGGCGCACTCCGGCAGCCGGCACGGCTGGGCTCGGCTCGGCTCGGCTCGGCTCGGCTCGGCTCCGCACGCCTCGGCCCGCCCCCCGCCTCCCGATTGGCGCCGCCGCCGCCGCCCCGCCCCGAGCGCCCGCGGGGGCGGCCGGAGCGCGGAGCCGGCCGGGGGGGGCGGGGGGGGGAGCAGCGGGGCCGCGCCACCTCCGCCCGCCGAGCTGGGGAGCGGGAGCAGGTGAGGAGCGGTGCGGGGCGTCAGCCCCCCCGGCCACCACCCCGCGGTCCCTTTCGGTTTTCTTTGCTGGGGAAAAAAGAAGGGGAAATAGTAAAAGCGGTCCCGTGACGTTACTTCGGGCCGTCGCTTCGTGCCGTTAGGCACATGAGGAGCCCGCTGCCGCAGCCGGCGCTGAGGCGCTCCGGTGCAGGGGCTGCCGCCCGGGCCCAACTGGTTGAACGTGGCCTGTCACGCCCTGAGGAGGCCGCGGTAGCCCGGGCAGGGTGTAACGGGGCGAGTGCTCCGTGACAGAGCCCGGGAAACCGCAGACTTCGTTGCAACAGCAACGGACAGGACCGGGTGAGCAGAGCCAGCACTTCCCGAGCCGTACCGCCCGCCAGAAAAGGCGAGCTCCCCGTCCTTGCCGTCTCCCTCCCTCAACGGCCCATAGCAAGTCCCTGGGGTTTCTTGTTGAAATTAGAGGTAGCCCGTGCACAAGTGCGCTTCAGACATAGCGAGGGACAGAGTATAGGAGGTGCGGGACAGAAACGAGAATACAGTTGCACTGGTGGGAGTGTGAAAAGACAGTTTGTCATCTCCAGACAGTGGGAGTCCCCCCCTCTTTGGATTTGGAAGCGACCACCCTGAACCTCCGGAGAAGTGAGGTCACGGCTCTGGGAACACAACCATCCCAGGATGGGAAACCCTCAGCCAGGTCTGGAGGTGATGGGGATACCCACGCAGAAGTGAGAAATTTCCTGGAGAAAAGCACACCCAGGAAGAACCAGAACCGCTCAGGGCTGACTTGGCTTGGGCAAAGTGGTTGTGGGACGTCCTACCAGACGACGGGAAGAGCGTTCCCAGGCCGGCCGCTTTGGCTGTCATGCCTAAGCCATTAACGCCAAGATTATACCTGACCCTGCCGAGCTCCGTAAGTCACGACGAGGCTGACTTATCCCCCGTGGGAGGCAGCCAGAATCGCCTCATTCAGAAAGCCTGCCGGCTGCGCAGCGCCGGCGCTTAACGCCCAGCAAATCCCTCTGCCCGGCGGCGGGGAAGGCCTTCTCCCTTCCTGCGGCGGAGCGGCAGGGGCAGGAGGGCTCCGTCCCAAACGCCGCGGTGCAAGGCCGCGGTAGGAAGGGCTGTGGCGTCCCTTGGCGCTCGGCCAGCAGCGCCTGCTGGCACCTCTGGCTGAAGTTTGCCCGCGGTGCAAATTATTGCTGAAATCCACCACACGTAGTCTTAAGAGTTCAAAGGATACCCGTGGGGGAGATCTCCTTGTGAGGGGGGCGCAGGGTGCCAGCCACCAGTGGCAAAGGTTGAAGTTCCAACGAGGAAATTTTTGTTCAGCATGCGAGATAATTTTCTGCGATAAGTTATGCTTAGGTCGGCTCAGCGAGAACATCCTGCTGTCGAAGGGAGTTGTGTGGCAAGCAAATTTCCTGGTCACCGGCATTTTTTATTTATTTTTTTTTTAACTGGGCAGCTATTTACAGTTACTGACTTTTACAGCTTTGCAAATTGATATGCAAGACGTCATGGGCTCAAAGAGCCACAGGCAAAATTTAGGTAAACAGCCCGACTTGATTTTTCTGCTACTTGGCAAAGCATTCATAGCACCTAAAGTCCCAGGTCTGTGGCAGGATGCACAGGACGAGGTGAGGGAGCTGGGACCGGGACCTGGCCAATGCATCGGCAGGTGGCCACCAGCCGAGAGCTGGTGTTGTCACAGCGGGAACACGGCTCCGGCTGGGGACGGCGAGGCCGGGCTTCCCAGCTGGAGCAGGGCTGCGAGGCAAGGCGTGAAGCCGTGAGCAGGAAAGTGGCGTCGGTCATGCCGCGCAGATTTCCACTGGCTATCGCGGGAAAGGACTGATGGTGCATCCCGTGGTGTCTGCGAAGGTTGAGGGGGGCTCTGGGAAGTAACCAAGTGCGTACAAAAAGTGCTATAAAATGAGTGCTGGGGGGGGGAAGTCTCCCAGGGGAAGCTGGTGCTCTGCCATGGATGGCAGCAGGTACCTGGGGCTTTAGGGGAACTGGCTTCAGGCAATTCGGAAGCAATGGCCCAGCCCCGCTTTATTGGACAAAATGGCTGAAGCATATTTTGTTGCGCTGATGTGGGAAAAGGCCACGCCAGTCCCTGTCGGGGAGGCATTAATTAAAGGAACTAATGGCGAGTTCCTAAAATATCCATCAGAATGATCAGGATGTCTGCTGAGAGAAATCTGACTTGCTGGGCTTCAAGTTGTGCCAAGTCATTGTGTTCATCAGGAAATGAGAGTGTTCTGGGGCAGGTAAAACAGAAATAAATCACACTGACCCTCCTCCGGTACTTTCTGCTCGTATTTCCAAAGCCACATTTCGGGAGGTGGCTTACATACATTCGTTATGTATTTACTTAGTAGGCTATAACAACTCTGAAGCATTTTTTTTGCTTATATTGTGGTTAATGCTTTTAGCACATTGTAGAGGAGTCTCTCCTTACTAAAATTACCGTCCTAAGCACCCCTCTCTGAAATTCCCCTGCTAAGGATCCCTCGCAGAGGCTGCATTTGAAGAACGTTAATCTGATTTACAGTAACCTGGCATGAAAACTTGTGGTAATAGGTGATATAAAGTTGAAACCTTGCGACAGAGAGGACATTCGTCTCTGACTGCGATGTGAACGTGGAAGTCCCAGGGGCTCGGGGGAGCGCAGAGCTGGTGAGCACGGGGTGATGAACGAGGGGAAGTATTTACAGCATCACTCTAAAGAGCCATTTACACCAGAGACCATCGTTAGTTCCACACATATCAGTACTTCCTAGTGTGGGCTGGGCTCATATATCCAAACTTTTATGGGCCCTCCATATTATTTGTGTGGCAGTGGTGGGTTTTTTACTTTAAATGAACCTAATTAATAATGCTTCATCTGCCACTGCTTATTAACACACTGCTGGGAGAACAAGTGGTGGGAGAGGAGTGCCTGGTGGTCGCTGCTCTTCAAACTCTGAAGGAGGAGTCCAGCCCTTCTTGAGGTCCATGCTCTGAGGATGAGGCCAGAGGCACAGATTTACAATTAAATTTGGGTTCACATAAAAGGAGTAATAAATGCTATAGTAACATACCATGCAGACACCCTTTTCTCTGCAGAAAGGCCCTTCCGAATGGTCCCTGCAGCCCCGCCATTGCTGGCACACCGGCTGGCAGTGCCGGCTCCTGGCATCCTCTGCTCCCCAGGTGCATGCCGCAGACCTTTCACCACAGCACGGATCCTCGCTCCCGTGCCGTGCAAATTGGTTCTTGAAAAGTTTTCTAGTTGTGAGAACTTACCTGCTTACTGCGAAATCCAAGAGCACTTGTTTAAATGCTCCTTTTCCAGTAAATGAAAACTATACACCACAGAAGCAGCTTTGCCCATACCTGGTCATTTTAAATCGATGGGGTTTGTTAGAGGGACCAGGGCAGTGCTTGTTATAATTTCCCAGTCCCTGAGGATTGCTTTCAAATTGGAGGCTGTTATTATCTGAGATGAGAGCTATCCACAGCTTTATTTTTATACTATCATC
Organism: Mycteria americana; assembly: GCF_035582795.1. Classification (NCBI taxonomy): domain Eukaryota; kingdom Metazoa; phylum Chordata; class Aves; order Ciconiiformes; family Ciconiidae; genus Mycteria; species Mycteria americana. Next base: position 120,322,712 of record NC_134366.1, on the reverse strand, counting down.
AGCGTACGTGATGTTTAAAAGACAAAAAGACAGAAAGAGGCAGTGTCCCTGCCCCAGCAAATACACAGTTTCAGGACTGAAACAGATTTATTGAAATCAATGTGCACTTCATCATTGATTTCTTTGTGCAGTGAGGCCTCCTTTAAAGCTTGACAGCTTTTTCTTGTAAAGCTGAAATGAGACTAACCTGAAGCACCAACACTGAGTAGTTTGATATGATACTTCTCTCTCTCTCTCTCCAGACTTCTGAGACACTGCAGAATTACTTTTATTTAAAAATATGTTTATCACATTTACTGAAAGTGCCCAGGCTGCCTAAAACAATACAAAATGCATGCAAAATTCAATTTAGCATTGACAGGGGACTTGACCAGCTGATCTAACTGGTCGTTTATAGCTAGCTATGACTGTAATTACATGTCCACATCATGCCATCTAATATTTTAAATTCATCCTACACCACATTTTCATTCAGTGAAAGGAATTTACTTTAGTATCATTCTTTCCCCATGTCACAAGAGCAATTTTTCACTGTTGATAAGAAAATGTCATTTTTGGTTAAAAAATTGCAAATGACAGAGCCGTTGCGATGTCACCTGAGCTTTCCTTATTTATTGATTGTCTCCTCATTTAGTGAATAATTTCAATGAATTTCAGAATGATAACAATCTGAAGTACATATCTATCAAATTGTACAGAAAAGACTTTAAATAAATTACTGTGAATTAGGATCTCGTCTACCAAATGCTGCTTTTGCAGCCTCCATGTCTTGGCCTCCTAAAAAGAATAGCAAGGAATACATTATTTGACATTTCAAGTGGACTGACAGCTTTCTACAATGAGGTGGCTGGCTTGGTGGGTGAGGGGAGAGTGGTGGATGTTGTTTACCTTGACGTCAGTAAGGCATTTGACATTGTTTCCTGTAAGACCCTCATAGATAAGCTGATGATGTATGGGTTAGATAAGTGGGCAGTGAGGTGGACTGAAAACTGTCTGAATGACCAGGTCCAGAGGGTTGTGATCAATGGCACAAGGTCCATTTGGGGCCAAGCCACTAAAGGCGTACCCAAGGGCTCAATGTTGGGGCCAATACTGTGTAACATCTTCATTAATGATCTGGATGATGGGGCAGAGTGCACCCTCAGCAAGTTTGAAGGTGACACAGAACTGGGAGGAGTGGCTGATACACCAGAGGGTTGTGCTGCCATCCAGAGGGACCTCGACAGGACGGAGGAAGGAGCAGATTAGAATCTCATGAAGTTCAATAAAGAGAAATGCAAAGTCCTCCACCTGGGGAAGAACAACCCCAGGCACGAGTACAGGCTGGGGGCTGACCAGCTGCAAAGCAGCTCTACAGAAAAGGACCTGGAGGTCCTAGTGGCCAAGGAGCTGATAGTCAGCCAGTGCTCATAGCAAAGAAGGCCAATGGTATCCTGGGCTGCAGTAGGAGGAGTGTTGCCAGCAGGTGGAGGGAGGTGATCCTTCCCCTCTATTCAGCACTGGTGAGGCCACAGCCGGAGTGCTGGGTCCAGTTCTGGGCTCCCCAGTACCAGAGACATAGACTCACTGGAGAGACTCCAACAAAGGGCCCTGAAGATCATTAAGGGACACTAGCTTCTGAGGTATGAGGGGAGGCTGAGAACTGGGACTGTTCAGGCTGGAGAAAGCAGGCTCAGGGGGATCGTACCCATGTGTATGAATACCTGAATGAAGACGAGGGAAGCAGGCTCTTTTCAGCGGTGCCTGGCGACAGGACCAGAGGCAATGGACACAAACTGAGAGACATGAAATTGCATCTGAACACAAAAAACCCCACTTTTTGCAGTGATGGTGATCAAACTCTGGCACGGGTTGCCCAGAGAGGTTTTGGAGTCTCCCTCCTTGGAGATACTCGAAAGCTATCCGGACATGATCCTGGGCAAGTGGCTCTGGGTGGCCCTGCTTGAGCAGGGGGGTTGGGCCAGGTGACCTCCAGAGGTCCCTTCCAACCTCAGCCACCCTGTGATTCTGTGACTAATTCAGGTGCCCCACAGAGCAGCACTTTTCCTACTTCTCAATGAGAAAACAGCAAAATACTCCACTGAAATTCCACTTTCTGACTTTGATGGAATAAAATATGTTACACATCATCAACAACATACCAGCATATTAAAACCATATTACGCTTGTAAAATAAAGAACACTTTTTCATCCATTGCCATCAAATTTATGTCTGCATTAACCTGAAAAATTAAATAAATCCACATGGATCTCCCAATTAGTGAGGCAAAGTAGGTATATTCTTTAGTTTGAAATAAAATTATTTCTGTTCAAAGTTTGGGATAGAACATGTACACTCCCATGTTTCCAATTAAAGCAAATAATACAATTTCCAATCAGAAAGCTATGTCAAGATGAAGGCGATGGCAGTAGCGCAGATTGGCCGTTCTGGCCTATAATGGCTCATCAGTCCAGGCCAAAAGTGCAGTTAAACCAGAGAAACATCTGTCCTTGGTCTGGTTGACCTGAATATGCGAGAGGCATATTGTGTTGTTGGACAGGACTGGTGGCTGCCTGCAAGTGTGAAGTCTGGGCAATCACAGACCACACTGAAGTGGAAGGGCATACTGATTGTCTGTCTTTCAAATGAAATGAAAGAGAAATTAAAGCCTCATTTGTTCAGTGGTAATTGAAACAAGACCAGCCACCGCCCAAAGTGCAACACAGTATAGGAAGGTTGGATTGGAAGCTCGGCCATGTGGCTAGAGGGGTTTCGCTGGAAATTCATTGCAAAAACAGGAAACGGGGCATTGATTTGGTTGAAGCTCTGCATTAGCTTGTGGGTGGAAAGAAGCACAAAGCGAGCAGGCAGCCGGGCAGGCAGTGTGTGTGTGTGGCCCCAGAAAGGTAGCCAAGAATAAATTATTTTCTTTCTTTCCAACCCTAAAAAGCCCAGAAAAAGATCTCGCAAATAAGAAGACAGCTTCTAACTGTACGGTCCTCCTGTGTTTTGGCCGAAAAAATATTTATATTTTAATAAACAGATTTTACCCGACTTGTAAAAACATTTTCTACTTGCAGCAACCCTAGAACTCTGCGAACTTTGGCTTCCTGCAAGGAGTAGTCTTATCTAACTGCAACATCGTATAACCTACAGTGCTACCATCGGTCTCCCATAAAGCCGGCTAGAGTCCCATCCCGCTATCAATTAGAACTCTTCTCGCAAAACAGTCTGAAAAAGATGTGTCTTACAGCCTCGGAGCTATACAGCTTCTCCCACAAAGTTATAAAACCTTTCTTCCTTTAGGGATAAACAGTAAAGCAACATCTAATTTGTATGAGTAACTCTTTCAGCTGTTTAAATACTTCCAGCCTGATGAATTTTTTAAGCTGTTCTGATTTCTTGGAATGTATTAATCTTTCACACCTGTTATTTTAGTGCAGACAGCGGATCATGCCATGCCACTAGTGTTTCACATTTCCGTCTATGCTTTTTGAAGATTTGTGGTTTGACAGCTTTTTCAAAACAGTAAAATAGTAGTCAACTGTCCTTTAGATGGTTCTCCAGGTAAGGTTTTACATCTGGACGTTCTGTGGTATGAAAAAACCCCACTTGCTGCCAAAAAACCCTCTTACCTGACTTTAGCTGTTCAGTCTACTCGTGGTTCTTGTCGAACTGAGAATTTGCAGAAATGAGTAATTGTGCACGGACTACTGCTTTTTTCTTGCCAACACCTCATCTTCAAATGCAATGCCATTTGCGTACAGAGCTATCCAGATGTGTGTCGCAGCTTGATTTCCTGGGGCTGTCTGTGGAAACGCTTCAAGAGAAGCAGTGCTCTCTACCCCAGTGACATGATAAATCCCTTCAGGATTCTATACAGTACCGGAGCAGCAAAGCTTTACTACATTTGCCTTAAATGTGTCCCTTTTCAGTTTGTTGAAAAGCCATCTTCCCTTATGAACACGTTCATGAAGCCCACAGAAAATGCTTTTTGTCATGTCTGACTGAACCTTTTTTAATTTGACAGTGGAAATTGTGATTCTGTAGTCTGAGCTGTTTGTTTGTAATCTGGGCTTTTCACTGACACAACAAAAATAGCTCCAATTTGAAGGTGAAAATTCTAGCCTGCATTTCTGTGCCAACGCTCACAGAAGAAGTCTAGCAACGCAGGGGGACAGAAATGTATGCCTTAATCCTCTGAACAAACAGGTGCCTCATAGTTAAAGACAGATGAATATTTATTTGGAATATTTATTTGGCATATCCCCTATCAGTCCCTGCCTCCCACTACCCCGTTGCAATGCTAAGGACTCAGATACCCAAAGCACGGCATGGCAGCTCTCCCATTTTTGTCTTCTCATGCACCCGATTTGTGGAAGCGGAGGGAAGCTTGTGGCAAGAGCCGAGGTGGGAAGCGTGCACAGCCCTCGGAGGTGGGAGGTAAGCCTTGATATGTAGGGAGAGGGGAGGAGAGAAGGACTCCGATCCCCCTGAGATTGGGATGAGCCTACAGATTGCAATCTTGGAAACATTTGCAAGTTGCCGATTCCCTTGCTTTTGACTTCTCTCTTGTTTTTTTCTTTCTTTCTTTCTTTTTTTTTTAACAATGTGCAACAGTGGAGGCTTATAATTGCACCTTCCTGTTGCAACTGTAGCTGTGTTTTAGCCCTGGTGCAGCAGTGGGAGCTCGAACCATGGTGCAGGACCTCCAGCTCCTTGTCCCGGGGTGGATTTCCCATGAAAGAGCTGGGTTGCGGGGGCAGCGCCTGCTTTTAGCCCTGCCTTGTGCAGGGCGAGCTCCATATTGTGGGGGCTTGCGCACACTGCTGCTGGAAATGTCCACCTCCACGGCTGTTTTGGGACTTTTTCATTCCAGTTTGGGTAGATGGGCTGGGAATCAGAGCTGGTGCCAAGGCAGGCACTCTGATTTATGGGGCCTGCCCTGCTCTGCCCTGGCTGTGCTCTCCCTCTCGCAGCCCCGGCCACATCCCCAGAGGGGTGGCGTTGAAAAAACAGCCCTGTCCTGCCTCCGGCCAGACAGGCACTGCGTCTGCTCAGGTAGGTGGGCTAGGATGGACGTGGAGAGCCAGGTCCAGATGTAGGTGAGGCTGGTTTTATTTCCGTGTGAGCTGCCACAAGCTTAAGAAGACATTTAGCAGAGCATGCTCATATAGCTGCCTTCTTACTATTTGCTTTTAAAGCTTAGGCTTTTATAGGGAAGAAAATAAAGATGACGAGTGAGCTGAAAACATTCTGAGGATCAGAAAATTTGTAAAGGTGCTTCCTGACAGCCATTATATTTTGACTACGGCATTCCTCTGTGGCATTTACAGTTACTGCTACAGTTACTATTACAACCCTTTAGGTTGTCTTATGTGATTTTACAACACAGATCATGGATCTGTTACAAAAGGACCATTGCACATACTGAAGATTGATATAGAAAATGCTATATTCAAAAAAATATATGCTTGAAGCAGGAGTATCTACTTATCTACTACAGGACTTACACATGTTTTCAGACCATGCTATTCTCCTTGATTAGCCCACAGATTTCAAATTCTGGAGAGGAAGGGTTAAACCTCCTGACAGCTGCAAAAGTTTTCGCAAAAGCAAGTGGTACGTGTATCATTAAAAAAATCCAGAAAATTAGTCCAGCCCCTTCACAGTAGTGACTGAAAGACAGAAGATAATAAGTCTTTAGTGAGATAATGTTTGTCTCGGGTGGGTATCAATGTGGAATCTTTTTTTTTTTAATTTAATTTTCAATTTTAAATAAAGGGATCAAAACTAATGATTAAAACAGGA